>NC_090865.1:6050511-6350511 GCF_024217435.2 Syngnathus scovelli
GAGACCACCGAGGTCTTTCGGTGTTTGCAGGGCTCTCCTCGGGACTTTCTATGACTCTGTGGTAGTAAATCCCATAATGCTCCGCTACGCACCAACCAACCTCCAAATGGAGCTGATTGAACTCCAGTGTAGTGACACACTCAAGTCCAAGTATGATGCTGCGGGCACCGCACAGTTTCCACATTTCATCCCTGACATAATCAATCGCTCAGCTCCGCACTCAAGCTGCTCAGCTGCTCTCCATGTTCAGCAGCACTTATCTATTGGAACTATTCTCTTCAATGAAGATGACCATAACATCTCACAGGAGACGTCTGACTAATGACCACCTTTGTGCAATCCTGAGGATTTCCTCAGCTCAGAGCCTCAGCCCAGACATTGATGAACTAGCATCGAAGAAGACATGCCAGGTATCTGGCTTGGACACATCGGAGCAGATCAGTGTGTAGCAAACTGACTGGTAATGTTTTCTTTATGCACTTTTTCTTGCTACTCCAATGTATGGACTTGAATGTCTGCACTTTGACAGAGGAATGTTATTTGTTAATTTGTTTATTATTTTTATTTTATATTTGAATCTATCATTAGCCTTTGGGAAAATGTTTAACGGAGAAGGCTGCACGTAAAAAGAGAGGCACATGGTTGTTGTTCTGCACTCAGTGTTTTGTATTGAAACGTCATCAACTTTTATTTCATAGTGACGAGCGCCCTCCTGTGGATGCTTAGTGTAAGTGTTTTACTCAGTACGAGACTCGGTGACGGATCAGTTACACGTACTAACTACATACTGTGGATGTACAAAGTTGATGTTCCTCAAAACGTTATTGCCTTGGACAAGATTGGTCCGTCATTCTTGTGTTTTTGTTTTTTTTCTTCTGTTAGACTTGTGTGAACGATTGGATGTTATTTTTATTTACATATCGAAGTTACGTTAGCCAACATCCCAACATCAACTCATCCCAATCTGGACTCCCAGCCACACCCACACCACCAGGAATAGCAATCTAGTCATTGGGAAAAAACGGAAACTAAAATCTACAAGCTTCAACATTGTGTGCATTTTATCTGTTAATTCATGTGACTGCTTAGTCTTTATTCAAGGCTAATTTAGATCAAAATCTAAATAATTACAACAGTTTTGTGATGGCTTTGTCTTTATTAAACATATAAACGAATACAATAAACAGATACTTTCAAGTTTCAATTCAACGACTTGAGTTTGTTCTTAGGAACAAAATCGCCTCAACCAAGTCAGCCTTCATCGCGCCGCGCCGATCAGACATGATAAACTTGAGCCCGGAAAACAGGCGCTCTACGCTGACTTGGCTGATTGGCATTGCTGTTAGTGTCCGAGTCGCTGCCTTGAGGCCGGACGCATTCTCAGCAGCATGATGAAAGTAAAATTGAACGTATTTTTTTTTTATTGTCGGACTCTGTGGACTCGGTCAAAATCAGCACCGAGTCCGGCAAAAATGACCGAGTCGAGTCTCCGAGTCCACAGCCCTGGCCATGGCACATAGTTAGACCATCTATCTTGGTGGAGGTTCTCTGAGGTGTCAGCAGTATCCTGTCGGATACGGCCATCACCTCTCCCTTGACCCAGCCGTACCCTTTTTCTTCTGTTGCACAAGATTAGAAACAGCAAGGCAAAACAGCAAGCATACTTTGCAGTTATAATGCAAAGTATGCATTATAATGTGATTGCTGTTGTGTCCTACACAAGAAACGGAGGTTCCCGGAGGTGAATGACGAGCACTTGGTGAGCATCAACCTAGAAAAGTTAGCCTTCAGCTTCACTGAGGTGGAGAAGTCTTTGGGACTTCGCAACATCCAGGTGAGTTAGTGTCTGGAAAAAAAGACTTTGTTGTTTTTCTGATGAATCGACTCCTTGCCCAGACAATCGAAGTGAGCGAGGAAGAGTACAACGAGCTGTCGAGTCTTCCAGAGGCTCAAGGTAAAAATATGAGGACGATGAATTTTCGGATGGTGCCTTAAATAATCATGTCTTTGTTATTAGCGCTGCAGAGATTGGAGACTCAATTCCGGGTCGCTTCCAAGTCTTTGATACCTGTGGGACAAAAGGGTTTCTTCAACTCCACGCAAGGAAGTTCCACCCTGGAAGAAGGTAAAGGAATGCACAAAGCAGTGTCCTGTGTGTTGATAATAGACGGCCACTTTGATTTCATCTTTCAGCCTCTGACACAGAGATCCACGTTAGCACTGCCGATGATGAGCTGAAGCCCGTTCTTGAGAAAATCCATGGACTCAAATGTTCTGAGACACACCGCATTGATTCTATCGATTTAACCTTAGATGAAGAAAACCTGGAAGGCTTTGAGCCCACAACTTCAACGCCTTTAAGCCAAAAACTGCAGACTGATGATCTCCCCATAAATGATGATAAGAATGTGGACGGTTCTGATGAGCCCTCGCCATCAACGTCGGTGGGCCCCGACCCAAGGATTAGTGAGCCAAGTTTAAAGGCCGAAGAGAACCTGCCTTACATGAGTGAGCCCTCGCCACCACTCGTGTCGGGACTCCAGCCTGGTGATCTAAACTTGAAAGGTGCGGAGAAGAATCCAGGAGGCTCCGACATGCTTTCACATCCAGAGACGTCAGGATCAGACCCGCACGTCAACGGTCCAGGTCTAACTCTGCAAGGACCAAATAGGTCCTCATGGTTGTCGCTGGTGGGACAAGACCGGCCAAAGAGTCCGTTTGGGAAGTGCAAGGGTGAAAAACGGCGCAGTCCGAATCAAGGTGTTTCGCAAGCGGTTCTTCTAGCAGGTAGGTTGGCTTTCCCCCCGAAGGTCGCCGTGGCAACGTAACTCACTCATGCGCCTTTTGATACAGGAACTGCAAGCAATTTGACCATGTTCTTGTGGGTGAGGGGACTGTCAGTCATCGGTAGGTAAACAAGCCCCGCCCTCCTTTCCAAGTAATATGACGATTGATGCTAAGCACGCAATCAGGTCTGGCATCGGTGTACGAGTGTCGTGGGACGTCTTCATCCTTCTACTTGTGCACGAGCTGCCGCCAGAAGTTCACCGTCAGCGGTATCTGCCCGCACATGGTCAGCGTGGAGCACCAGTCGATGTACATGGTGAGTCGAGCGCCGTCGCTCACAACCCGCGGTGACTGAACTTTTAAAGCCTTTGCCTTGCAGATGAAAGCATATCCTCACTTTTTGGAGACTTTTTGGTACGAGGCGGACCTCGTAGAAGAAATGAAACTGGATATTCTCAGTGATATTGCCGTTAAAGTCGCTGCTGAGGAGCAGTACAAAAAGATGGATGCCAAGGTAACTGTTAGGGTTTACAGATTATTTTGATCGTATGGATTATGTTGGAATGTAGACTAGAATTATTAACTTTGTTTAAACCTTTCGCCTTTCCTTGACTCTGAAAAGTTTAACCATTCAGTTGTTGAAACTTTCCAAATGGTGTGGAAACATTCTTGCTTAGTCATCTAAAATGCTCCACTAGTTTGTTTCCACGACCTTGTAAAACAATGAGCTGTGACCCTCCTCATGGATTAACCAGTTGCTGAGGTGACCACCAAACATGTCCAGTGTCACCCCCACCCTGCTTTCTCTCATTAAATACTCTCCTGCAAGAATCCAAAGTCAGACCTCATTCGATCATCGCTGTACGCACAGCGACGAATGACTCTCCACCTGCAAGTGCTTACAAAGGGCATACTGTCTCCCATGTGGTTCTTGCACAAATAAATTAGAGTGAGCACCACAACAGTAACCTAGATGATAAGGTCAAAAATGCCTTCTTGTGCTAAATTTTTTTTTTTTTTTTTAAGGTTGTACTACTCCTTGATGAAATGTACGAGCACGTTTGGAACGCTCCAGCCGGAGAAGGTATTGTTGAATGTCCCCAACCGTGTGACCTTGTACTCTTTTTCAAGCATGCATGTCTTTCAAAGCGCTCACCATGCTGCAGAGTGCCATGTCCCAGTCTGACGGCTCCTCACAGCAAATTGGTAGGGCGACACTTTTAGATGACCAACGATCGAGTGTCTTCATCTTGAACTTTTCTATCTTAGAAGCAAGCCAGGCACCTGAGAAACACAGTGCACACGACATGGATTTGTGTGGGGACCAAAATGCTGTTTCGCTTTTGTCCGCAACTAGCGCAGTCGTCAGTCCGCAAGAGAGTGGCAGAAGTTTTCAGCGTCCGACCGAAGCGCCGATTTTGAGTTGGGTCTCCAGTACGCCACCGTTGGTCAAAGTGAAAGAGGAGGCGGTGCACTCGCAATGCAGACCTCCTGAGAACAAATTGGGTTTGCTTAACCAAACTCCACCTCTTAATCAAGTGAAGAAAGAACCGATACCCGTAGAGTCCAACGTCCCTGTAGAACTAGGTAAGAATCAGCCTAGTTTGCAAGTGGAACCTGAACTGAGGTCTCCAGCATCTGGATCTGGAACAACTCCTGGTCCAACTAATGTGGGGACATCCACTTTTCAAGTGAAGGCTGATTTGAACGCCTCAAAGTCCAAACCACTGAAAACTGGTGGATCCATTTCTAAGGTGCAGGCTGAACTCTTGCCGCAAGAGTCACAATCTCTCAAAACCTCTGAAGAGTCAGTATCTCCTGCATCTGCCAGACTTGTTTCTGAAGTAAGGCCGAAATTTCAAGTGAAGAAAGAACAAATGCCACAAGAGTCAACTGCTGGTCCAAGTTATGGAGTGAGCGCCGAACCGACGATCGCAGAACGTGGCGCTCCTACCTTGCAACCGCCTTGGATTGGTCAGGTGAAAGATAAAACTGTCCCCTTGGATAGTGTATCTTCTGTAACTACCAGGCTAAGATCAGAAACCGAGCCTCATTCCCAACTCAAAACTTTGCTCTTGGAGGACCTGTCTACTCCAAGCATCTCTGAAGCTCAACCAAGTTCTCAAGCGAAAGATGACCTGACACGTTCGCAGGGGAGACTTCCCGCCACGGAGGTACCATCTCATTTTTGGGTAAAAGAGCAAGCTCATACTAAAGGTGGCGCTTCTCTAGCCGCGACATCGACAATTCGTCAAGATAAATCCCTTCCCACCAGGAAAAGAGCATCTCTTGAGTCTCTGGACCAACTCATCTGGATTTGCAGCAATAAGACCACACTGCCTGAGCCTATGCCTGTCAAAAACGGACTCAAGTCATCACAAGCCAAGGTGGCAAAGGTGGCTGTGGTTGAGCCTTCAGGGGACTCGGCACATGGTGACCCAGAAAAGTCTAAGGCAGCAAACAAAAGCAGCAACCCGGCGGCAGTAGTGCCAAGCAACGGTAGCCAGGATATCAAAAGCGGCACCATCGAGCCATGGATGCGACAAATGGCACCGGATCCTTTACCCCACAAGTCGGTCATTTGCGTGGAAAAGTCCACCAACACTGTTGTCCCCTGTGACCTGAATTGGCCTGGTGACATCATCGTCAAGCCGGATACTACTTGCGTAGATGCCGGTCCAGATAACGTTGTCCCTCAAGGCTTCGAAAAGCAAATCCCTGTGAGCAGTGACGTGGTTGCCGCAGACCACCAGGCGTCTTTCGCCGGTCCAACGGCAGAACAACTGCAGCCATTAAATCCCGGTTCTCGCCAAATACCTCCGGTCTTAAACGGGCAGCCGGGGTGCGATCACAGGCTAGCTATGAATGGACCTGCAGAGGGTAGTTGCAGCAATGTCGGCCAGACGTACCCGTTGCAGTTTTACATCCAGCAGGCACCAAACCAAGGTGCTGTGGCGGTGAGCGAGCAAACGGCGGCTTGGCTCAGCCATCCAATGCAGCCGCGGGTGCTGCAGCAGCTGCCGTACCAGAGGCCGTGGCTTCCGGCAAATGTGACCAATAGCGCCCCCCACCTTTGGACCCACCATTTTGGCTCCTACTTTGCCACCCCCGTCACACTCTTATCGGTCAAGGACGTGTTGGCTCGACCCAGTCCGCCGCAATGACGAAAATGAAATGTGTATAAACAAATTGAAGTTATGCGCCCAAGCTTTATTTTGTAAATATTTCGTTTTTGCTTTCCTCCACTACCTTTTGTACTTTTGTATTCAATGCTGCCATGTTGCAATTCCTATCCAGTTGAATTTGTTCTGTAAAGTTTCTGTCTGCAATTGGAGCATATAGGAAGTTAAATTAAATCCACTGTTAGCCACTTCAAACTTGTCAGCATGCTTTGTTTTCAAAAGCGTAAAGAATTGCAGACAAGCGTGGTTTTTTTGACAACTGGTGGATAATTTTAACTACCTCGCGTTATTTTTTTCTCTCTTATAGGTGTCAAGTGTCAAAACACATTGCAGGATGTCGGTTTGAGTTTGCTGCTGTGAAAACAGAGCTTATTTTTTTTATTCACATGCTTTATCTTCACATACCACGCTTGATTGAAAAATTGCATCCAACTGAATGAAATATTCGGAAACGTTTCATTTAAAATTTTAATGCCGCTCAACTATTTTTCCAAAAAAGCCTGTGATGTACAATTGGATTTACGTCAGTGGTTCTGCCATATACCACGAGAGAAAGAATTCCACAAGTGCCTTTTTATTTATATATATATATATAAACGATGGATGTTTCGCCCAGTGCTCTGATCAGATAAATTATGTGGAAGTAGTAGCGCGTCAAAAAAGTGCGAGGAATAAAATGGGATCGTGATTCAAAGCCCCGCTCATCTACTATCACTTCCCCCCACGCCAGATTTGGGTTATTTGTGCAACTTGAAAACAAAAAAATTTGAATGCTAAATCCGATCATTTATTACTTCTCTTCATCTTTCACGGTGCAACACACTACTTCAATGGTTCTTAACCGGGCGTGCGAGAATTCTTCCTAGGGGCTGCGAGGACACCCTGGGGGAAATTTACAATTTTTCGGGGATAATGGTCGGGTAATCGAAAAAAGTGAAAAATTCTGGAAATCAAGAAGTCATTGTCTTAATTGGCATTAGGGATAATGCTAATTAAGCCTTATAGCTGTAAAGTAAACCAATTATTTAATGATATATATAATTTTTATTTATTTGTATGTTATGTAGTTTTCAATTATTTTTGTAGGTAATAAAGGGAAATGTGCTTTTGGCAGTTTGCAAACATATTTTTTTAAGGCTGCGTTAGACTTCTAATCGTATCAATATAATTTCCAGTAGTGGCGTGCTCGTGTGGTCTCATGGGAAAGAATGTGCAGGCAAACTGCACGAACTTGTTTTCTTCGAAGTGTTGTGGAACAGGATGTACCATCGGTCCAGACAGGGAGGATACCTGACGAGAACACCTCAAAGATGTATCATCGGCCCAGACAGGGAGGACGCCTCGCAAGAACATCTCGAGCCCGGTGCGGAACGAGAATAGCGTCCCGTCCTGGTGGTCGGACCCAACCGCCAGACAGCTGAGGCCGGACACCTGCGCTCAGCAATAACACCCAGCCGGGGAGGAGATGGCCATCGACCAATCATCACACAATGTTTTGCATGTTTGAATATTCATATTGTGTTTCTTTATAAGTGGGCAACCCGGAAGAATGTTGTCTCTTGATGGTCACAAGAACACACGAGGTTTAGTGTGAGGGAGCCGGGACCCAGGCGCCTGTATTAGCTTGCTTTGTCAGGAATAAACAATTGTTAAATTCGGTCTGATTGATCTACCGGTCTTCTCTTTGACAGAACGAACTCGCAAAATTGTTAGGTGCGCCAGTGTGTGGATTAGGACATAGCAACTCGTGTTAAGTGTTGATCGCAATTTGGAGTCAGAAATCCGTAGCCTAACAAGCTGTAAAGTAAACCAATTATTATAATTGTTTGATATAATATATAATAATTTTTATTTATTATTTGTATTTTATGTAGTTGTAGTTTATTTTTGTAAGTAATAAAGTTAAGTACTGTTAAAATTCAGCAGTTTCTCCACGGACTGGGACCAGAACTGGCTGGATATTTTGATGATCCTGAATTTGTTCAAATGCTTGCCTATTTGGCTCATGTGTTCACAGCACTCAATGAGCTCAATCGCTCACTACAAGGAAGAACGATGAACATTTTGATTGCAAGTGAGAAGTTGGCTACATTCAAAGACAAAATTGTTTTGTGGATTAGGCCTGTAGAGAAAGGGAACTTGGCACATTTCCCTTCCCTTGAAGAAACAGTCGGGAGATGCTTCCCTCCATCCAATTTTTGTTGCAGAAATTGTTGAACATCTGCAGATACTGTGCACCTCATTTGACGACGACTTCTCGTGTGGAGAGCTACAACCCTGTGACGACCGGACCCGGCCGGCACTCTTTTAAGCAGAATACGGAAGATGTTGAAAGCAACATCAAGGAAGATCTCATCGAACTGAGAAACAATCGTGGAATCCAAATGGAGTTTGCAGATGATCACTTGGAGCACTTCTGCGTTTGAAACTGGCAAAGAAGGCTCTCACTGTGCCTTTTTCCTGTCCGCTTCACATCAAAACCAAGAGCAGAAATCGGCTAGATCCTCAACACGACATGCGGGTGGCACTCAGCACCATGACACCAAGATTTGATGCCATCACAAATGGAAAGCAACAGTAACAAAGTCACTGAGTTTGGCGCTCAGCCATAATAATTCACAACACACCATGCATAGTACAAGCACAATGTTTTTTTTTCCTAGTATGAAAGTAATCTTGATTTTTGTCATCCTGCAATGCATTACTTTGTTGTCAGTTATGTAAATAAAGAATTAAATACATGATGGTTTTGTTACTTACACATTATGATATCAATATTGATTTTCATCAATTCTGGAAGTGGGTGCGAGAACTGGTTGGTGAAATGGATGGGGTGCGAACAAGGAAAAAGGTTAAGAAGCACTGCTACTTGATTCATGGTGATTGTTGTTCAACAATCAAAAATGCAGATAAACCAGTGCGACAAGAAGCTCATTGGTTGCAGCCTGAAAAGCAGACAAGTAAACATCAGGTGTTCACCCAAACAGACACACTCCTTTCAGTATCCATTTAGTAAAATATAAAAGACAAATTTATTACTAAGCGTCTGGCCAGTGGTGGTAAAAAAGTTAATAGCTGTTTTGAGAATGGCGTACATTGTTAGTTTTTGTGAAGCCATCCGAACATCATACAGAAAAGGGGATAAGTGATTTCGAATAACTTATATTAATTACCCCAGGACATCGACCCTCTTTTGGAGGAAGAACGGCAAGGAGATCCACAAGGACGTGGAGATGGGGGAGACCCTCCCCAACCATGACGGAACCTTCCAGACCTCGGCCCACTTGAAAGTAGAGGTGACGCCCGCCGCGGAGCGGGAGTACGAATGCGTGTTCCGGCTGGCCGGCGTCTCGGAAGACATCGTCATCAAGCTGGACGCCGGAAGCATCCTGAGCAACCAGGGTGAGCGTTTGTCACGGCTCAGACACGTCCCATTGGCTGTAGGGCTCTCGTGACGACAGTCGTTCACGTGTCTCTCTTCATTGCACACGCTTTGCCTTGTGAAAAAGAGCAAGACTGGAAGAATACGGTGGCCATCGCCGTCCCGTTGGTGGTCCTCAATCTGGTGGCGATTGTCATGGCGATGGTAGTGGTGGCGATGATCCTAGACAAGCATCTCAAAAGAAAAAATGGTGAGCGACAAATGTTTCCTCCGTCAGGAACATCCAAAGAGAACATTTTTTTTCCTCGCGCTGTTTGTGACCATTCCTAATCTCCTCTTGCTTCTCTTTTATTTCAGTCATATACTCTCAAGCTTGTAAAGAGGAAAAGCCAAAAACAAAAGAAGAAGAAGAAGGACAATTAAGTAAGTAAAATGTTTTCTGCTTCCTTTGAGCCACAATAACAAGGCAGCCATGTCATGTCAAGGTTTGATTCAAAGCTAAAGTGTCAAGGAGGAGTCCCGTCGGAAAATGTCAGCTGGGTACTGTGACAATGTTCACACGTTTGTTGATGTCAAGGCCATTGTTGTGCAAAAAAAGTACACTATGGCCCTGAGATACGAGCCAAATATGTTCAGCAACCACACTTGCAAATGCTTTTTTTTCCATTGAAAGGAATGGACATGACATTCTTCTTCAAAATTGTTGTCATGTGTAATTTAACATCCCGTCGTGTTTGCACTCTTTTAGCTGTTTCCACCTACTGTGAGTCTGTTTCTGAATGAGAGGCAGTAGCCGTCACATGGTAAGTTAGCTCATGCTTATTACACGTGGTCTTCGGCTTCTGGAGGTGGGTTAGGGGACATTTGGATTCTTGTTCACTATTTTGCTCCTCTTTCTTCAGGTGTTGGAATTCTTTCAGAGGACTTTCTCATCGCACCGCATTTGGAAATACAAATGTTTTTTTTCTTCAAGTCAACAATCATTATGTTTCTGTCAAGTTTCTGGATGGTTCTAACATCTGTAGATATTCTCATGAAGGTTCGTGAGTCGGTCCTGCAGGATCTGGTGAGGTGTTTTGATCGAATCGTGCTGCTGATCACGCACAACTTGAAGACTGTCGAGGCCTATCAGATTACGGTGATAGGCGCGGGCGGCGTTCGGGACGAGGAACCCACCGCTAGCTGATGGAAAAGAATGGGATGTACTCTAAACTGAGGGAGAAGTTCACCACCGTTGGAGGCTAACGCATTCAGAAGCACTGACATGCATTTACAACCTGTATTTATTCATGAAGTCTTTTTCCTAAAAGAAATATTTCACGTATACTCAATGTATCACAGACTCAAAATAAAATGTTATTAATTTCCAGTTTGTAGTTTTGAATATTTGACCAACAGCTGTCGTATAGCACCGTGCATCAAGCGGGGAATTCACCAGATACCAGTTAGGCAAGAAGTAGGAAATTGCGTGCAGCAAGCTTGCCACTGTTGGAATGCAAAATGGCCAACCCAAGTGAAAAGTCCACTTTAGTTTTGTGTAACTAAACAAATCAAGTCAGTGGTTACCACAGGTTGGAAGTTGCATCATGAAAGTTGATATCTGGATGAATTTGAGCCCTTAAAAACCTTAAGACTCTTTAATCAAGCAATTTATTAGTATGAAATACATTTTAAAAAATAGAGAGAGAAATAGATTATATATCAAGTAAATAATAAAATACTGAGGATTTCAATAGTTTTAAAATGTGTTACATATTATTTTCATTTTACAGATTGAGTAAATTCACACATACCCGGTCTCAATTTTAAAGATTGTTTGAAGGAAATAAAAATGTTAGAATTGTTACAATGTAAAATGTACATCCATGCCTTTTATTGTTGTTGACACGCTTGCAATAAAACGCTTGCTGTCACGCCCCCCACGCCAGATTCGGGTCAAAAGTGTGCAACTTGAAAAAAAGATTTGAATGGTAAATCCGATCATTCATACTTCATCTTTCAAGGTGCAACACACTGCTTGATTCATGTTGTGATTATTGTTCGACAATCAAAAATGCAGATAAACCAGTGCGACAAGAAGCTCATTGCTTGCAGCCTGAAAAGCAGACAAGTAAACATCAGGTGTTCACCCAAACAGACACACTCACTAGATACTTTCAGTATCAATTGAGTAAAATATGAAAGACTAATTTGAAACTAAGCGTCTGGCCAGTGGTGGTAAAAAAGTCAATAGCTGCTTGGGGAATGGCGTACATTGTTAGGTTTTGGTGAAGCCTTTCGAACATCATACAGAATAGGCGATAAGTGATTTCAAATAAAGTCGTTCAGTCTTAATTTCAGGGGTATTTTTATTGCGTCACGGCTGATAAGCCGGAGAACCGGGAGAACGAAGTGGGCATCAGTGCCATAGTAATGGGCAGGTTTCCAAAGACAACACTAAAAGCGCTTCAAACAAACTGAATAGTTCACCTGGCGCTCGGCTTTACCACATCCAACAAGGCGGCGGAGCTAATTACCAGTAGAACCAGTTTCACAATACAGTAGATTCCTGAGAATCAGTGGAAAGTCACCAACGCGCGTATGCAGTTTTCTGTCATTATGCGCCCGTCAGTTGGAATAGTCACAGGTTTGAGCAAATACTTCGCTTGACTAAAACGGCACAAACAACTTGTTGCTTGGAATGAATTTACTTGCATTATTTGTTGGGGCCGTGCAAATACACAACGTGACGCCTGGTAAGTTGTGCTTTGCTTACAACTCGTTTCCTCTTGATTTTAAACTGATGCATTTATTATTTGTTTGTTAAATTTTCTTCACATGTCTGCTGCGTCAACATTTTATGAGCGGGAAATTCTTTCACCCCGAACACTCGTTTTCTCATATTTAAGCGGGAACACAATGCTATTATAAAAACGGTTGGAATATTTAGTTAATAAAAACGATACAAATCAAAGGGATGTACACCTGCAGAAATATCCAATCGATTAAATATGGAAAAGCTTTTGGGGTCAAAAGTTTTGTACTTGAAAAAAAAAAAAAAAAACTCGTACTTGAATCTGAAAATAAACGCGCTGAGCTTAAAACTTGAAAAATAAAACAAACACATTTGTCATGAAGTGATTGGAGCTGGGCGACCAAATGCAGCTTGGACCAGGGTTTATTGAAGAACTCAAAAGATAGACTCGAGCGGTGGTTCTTAACCTTGTTCCTTGTACGCACCCCATTCAAGTCACCAAACTGATCTGAAGCATACTGTCACGGTCGGGTGGAGCATGGAGCAGGACGACCAAGTGCAGCTTGGACCAGGGTTTATTGAAGCAACTCAAAATACAGACTCGGTAAACTGACATGACTTAAACAATAACTTGACTGACCGGGACGTGAAACAAGAAGACAGCAGGACATGACGGCATCAAGACA
Source organism: Syngnathus scovelli (assembly GCF_024217435.2). Taxonomy (NCBI): domain Eukaryota; kingdom Metazoa; phylum Chordata; class Actinopteri; order Syngnathiformes; family Syngnathidae; genus Syngnathus; species Syngnathus scovelli. Next base: position 6,063,283 of record NC_090865.1, read on the forward strand.
GTACGCCAACACCGAACGACAGCAACCAAAACCAAAACCAACCAATACCAATGATCCGACAGGGAGAGAGGGGCAGACAGGACTTTTATACACGACAGGTAACGAGAGGCAGGTGGGAACAATCACACTGATCATGGGCACACAGGAGGGGAGGGGCGAGCACACAGACAGAAACCAAGACAACAGACACATAGTGGAGCAGTTGGGGGCGAGACGTGACACATACCTGTCAAAATCATGTTAGCTTCCCAAGTTTTTATTGTGTATTGTTATTCGTTTAACAGTACTTAACTTTATTACTTACAAAAAAATTAAAACTATATAAAATACAAATAATAAATCAATAAAAAGTATTATATATTATATATATTAAATAATTATAGTAATAAGAATAAGAATTGGTTTACTTTGCAGCTATAAGGCTTCATTAGCATTATCCCTAATGCCAATGAACACAATGACGTCTTGATTTGCAGAATTTTTCACTTTTTGCGGTTACCCGACCATTATCACCGAAAAGCACCCCCGGTTAAGAACCACTAGACTAGAGGGTCGACTAGGGACTAGAACAGAACAGAGTGGAGACTAGAAACAAGAAGACATGAGACGAGAAGAATCCGACGGAGAGTGACACGCAGACAGGACTAAAATTGAAGACAAGTAGCGAGAGGCAGGTGACGGCATTCCGCTCCTGACAGGAGGTGGTTGCAAGTCCGTCCACTTCAGCTGTCACTCATGTTTCCACGCCCCGTGGTGCAAGTAGCACGATCCAGGCAGATTCGCGTCCAAAGTCTAAAAAGTCATTCATGTCCTTATGCAACTCACAAAGAAGATTTGAAACTTGCCTCCTGAATATTATATAGGCAATATATGATCAATAAGGTTATTGAAATTGTTTTTCTTTTTGCAAACTTAAAAAGACTGGCAAAAGATATGTAATTAAATGTTTTCCATAAGTGGATTTAAATGAGAGGCATCAAACTCCAACATGTCAAGAGCTGTAATGTTCCAACTGCAGACAGAATCATTGAAAATATGAATTGCACAAGATTACTTACTTACTTACTTAGGCTCATCGCTCCCCGTGGAGCATAGGCCACCGACGACTCTTTTCCATTTAACACGGTTTTGGGCAGTCCTATCTGCCTCCTCCCAGCTGATTCCAAGGCGCTTGAGTTCTGCCTCAGTGTCCCGTCTCCAACTGTTTTTGGGCCGTCCTCTCCTTCTCTTCCCCTGCGGGTTCCAAGTCAGGGCCTGGCGTGTGGTAGTAGCTGCCGTTTTTTTCAGGGTGTGTCCGATCCATCCCCACTTTCACCTCAGGATTTGTTTCTCTCCTGGCTCCTGTCTTCCTCTCTGCCACAGTTCTTCATTTCTGATTTTGTCTGGCCATCTGATTCTGAAGATGCTCAGTTGATGAAGGTTTGTATCTTCTGCCACGTCCTTTTCGTCCTTCTCCACGTCTCTGAACCGTAGACAAGGATGTACATATATTAAAAAAATAAAAAAAAATTATATATATATATATATATATATATATATATATATATATATATATATATATATATATATATATATATATATATATATATATATATATATATATATATATATATATATATAAAACCAGAGCAAGGTCATGTGTGTCACTTTTGTTTTTGTCTTTCAGTCATTCACACGCTCAATTATTATATGACGGTGTCTCAAGTTGCAAAGCTACCAGAGTTCCTGGAGGTGGCGTATGTGGACGGCGTTCAGATTCTGCAGTTTGACAGCAACCACAGGGAAACGAAAGCAAAACATGACTGGGTGAACAAAATCACAGAAGATAATCCGTACTTCTGGGACATAGAGACGAAGATCAATATTCACAATGAGCAGATCATGAAGGGCAACATTCAAACCGCTAAAAAGCGCTTCAACCAAACTGAAGGTTTGTTTACGTTCGCTCGTAAAATTCATTTCATGTGCTGGTACACTTCACGACTAATAAACAGGCGTGTCACTGCTGGCTCCTCTCCGATTATCGTCACTGAATGCTGTGTGCGATCCTTTCAGGTGTTCACATGATTCAGGTGAAGTACGGCTGTGAATGGGACGATGAGACGGGTGAGGTTAATGGTTGGGAGCACCACTGTTACGATGGAGAAGACTTCCTATCATTTGAGGCAAAGACGATGACATGGGTCGCAGCACATCCACAAGCTTTCATCACCAAATTGAAGTGGGACCAAAGGGACGGGGAGAATCAAATCAGGAAGACTACATACACTAAGATGTGTCCTGTGCTGTTGAAGACACATTTGAGGAACGGGAGGGACTTCCTGACGAGAACCGGTACATTGTCCTCTCTCTATTCTGTCGCTCTCTCTCTCTCCACACGTGCTCTTTCTGACACATTCTCTCCATCTTTCCTGCCCTCCTCACGCGTTTTCCTCCATCCTTGCGTGCAGAGCTTCCCAAGGTGTCTCTCCTGCAGAAGACACCTTACTCTCCGGTCACCTGCCACGCCACCGGTTTCTACCCCAGGACATCGACCCTCTTTTGGAGGAAGAACGGCGAGGAGATCCACGAGGACGTGGAGATGGGGGAGACCCTCCCCAACCACGACGGAACCTTCCAGACCTCGGCCCACTTGAAAGTGGAGGTGACGCCCGCCGCGGAGCAGGAGTACGAATGCGTGTTCCGGCTGGCCGGCGGCCCGGAAGCCATCGTCATCAAGCTGGACGCCGGAAGCATCCTGAGCAACCAGGGTGAGCGTTTGTCACGGCTCAGACACGTCCCACTGGCTGTAGGGCTCTCGTGACGACAGTCGTTCACGTGTCTCTCTTCATTGCACACGCTTTGCCTTGTGAAAAAGAGCAAGACTGGAAGAATAAGGTGGCCATCGCCGTCCCGTTGGTGGTCCTCAATCTGGTGGCGATGGTCATGGCGGTGGTAGTGGTGGCGATGATCCTTGACAAGCATCTCAAAAGAAAACAAGGTGAGCGACAAATGTTTCCTCCGTCAGGAACATCCAAAGAGAACCTTGTTTGCCTCGCGTCGTTTGTGACCATTCCTAATCTCCTCTTGCTTCTCTTTTATTTCAGTCATATACTCTCAAGCTTGTAAAGAGGAAAAGCCAAAAACAAAAGAAGAAGAAGAAGAAGGACAATTAAGTAAGTGAAATGTTTTCTGCTTCCTTTGAGCCACAATAACAAGGCAGCCATGTCATGTCAAGGTTTGATTCAAAGCTAAAGTGTCAATGAGGAGTCCCGTCGGAAAATGTCAGCTGGGTACTGTGACAATGTTCACACGTTTGTTGATGTCAAGGCCATTGTTGTGCAAAAAAAGTACACTATTGCCCTGAGATACGAGCCAAATATGTTCAGCAACCACACTTGCAAATGCTTTTTTTTTTCCATTGAAAGGAATGGACATGACATTCTTCATCAAAATTGTTGTCATGTGTAATTTAACGTCCCGTCGTGTTTGCACTCTAGCTGTTTCCACCCACTGTGAGTCTGTTTCTGAATGAGAGGCAGTAGCCGTCACATGGTGAGTTAGCTCATGCTTATTACACGTGGTCTTCGGATTCTGGAGGTGGGTTAGGAAACATTTGGAAAGACTATTTTGCTCCTCTTTCTTCAGGTGTTGGAATTCTTTCAGAGGACTTTCTCATCGCACCGCACTGCATCGATAGACATTCTCATGAAGGTTCTTGAGGAGGTCCTGCAGGATCTGGTGAGGCGTTTTGACCGAACTGTGCTGCTGATCACCCACAACCGGAAGACTATCGAGGCCGATCAGATTGCGGTGATAGGCGCGGGCGGCCTTCGGTAGCGAGGAACCCACCGCTAGCTGATGGAAAAGGATGGGATGTACTCTAAACTGAGGGAGAAGTTCACCATTGTTGGAGGCTAACGCCTTCAGAAGCACTGACATGCATTTACAACCTGAAGGAGGAAATTGCGTGCAGCGAGCTTGCCACTAGAATGCAAAATGTTAGAATGCAAAATGGCCAACCCAAGTGAAAAGTCCACTTTGGTTTTGTGCAACTAAACAAATCAAGTCAGTGGTTACCACCGGTTGGAAGTCGCATCATGAAAGTTGATATCTGCATGAATTTGAGCCCTTGAAAACCTTAAGACTCTTTAAATCAAGCAATTTATTACTATGAAATACATTTTAAAAAATCTAAGAAAAATAGATAATATATCAGGTAAATCATAAAATAGTGATGATTTCAATAGTTTGAGAATGTGTTGTATATTATTTTCACTTTACAGATTGAGTAAATTCACACATACCCTGACTCGATTTTAAAGATTGTTTGAAGGAAATAAAATTTTTAGAACTGTTACAATGTAAAATGTACATCCCTGCATTTTATTCTTGTTGTTGTTGACACGCTTGCAATAAAACGCTTGCTGTCACGCCCTCCATGCCAGATTCGGGTCAAAAGTGTGCAATGACGAGAGCGCGAGCCTCACAAAAATGGAATGTGTATGAACAAATTGAAGTTATGCGCCCAAGTTTTATTTTGTAAATATTTCTATTTTGCTTTCCTCCACTACCTTTTGTACTTTTTTATTTAATGCTGCCATGTTGCAATTCCTATCCAGTTGGATTTGTTCTGTAAAGTTTCTGTCTGCAATTGGAGCATATAGGAAGTTAAATTAAATCCACTGTTAACCACTTCAACCTTGTCAGCATGCTTTGTTTTCAAGTGTAAAGGATTGTAGACAAATATGTGGGTTTTTTTGGACAACTGGTGGATAATTAACCCGGATCTGCCCAAATTTTTTTTTCTTAAAAGGTGCATATTTTCTGGGTCCTTAGGTGTCCCTAAGTACGAATACGCCGCGCTTTTTTGTTTATGACGTCGCGTACCCGAGATATGCGGCATCTATATATAGACTATGGGCACAAAAATCGGAGCATTCTGACGATTTACAAGTGTAACGTGATGTAATTTATTTGAATGTTCAGAGTTAGTTGTGTTTTACACGTAACAGCTGTCTGCAAAATGAAAGGGACCATTTCCGCAATTTTCAATGGCCATGCATGTGCGACGCCTCCAGTCAACAGCGGCCGTCTGTATGGGGTATGGGGACCAGTCGTACGAAAATGCCAAAGTTTCTATGAACACAAGTTGGCTTTCACAGCTGTATTTATTGGCAACAAACTTTCTGTGTAAACGGTACAAAACCATGGTACAATAAACGCAGTGGACTGAAGATTGCGGTACCATAAACGCAGTGGACGGCCGTGATTTGTTCAGCCTTGCGCCGCCACTTCCGGTCAGAAAACGGATCAGTGCTCATACATTCTGTTCCGGCTGGTGGTAACCACGGAAGCACTTCATGCACAGTGCCACGCGGCACTTGGAGCACGCACTGGACGGACGCCATTTGCAAGTCGGCAGTGCGCACTTTCGGCCTTGCTCCGCCACTTCTGGCCAGTGCTCCATGCCGTCGAAGCGTGAGTCATCGGCAACTGCGCACAGGCGTGGTCTGCCCACTCTCCGAGCTCGAGTGACGCCTGGTGCTGCAAGCAGAGTTCGGGCCACCTCGCGTCGGAAGTCCAGCAGAGACATCCCGCTATGCTCATCCAGCCGGTGCAGCACCCATGCGTTGAAGACGGCTGCGTCCAGCATCCAAGTGAATATCGGCCACCACCACTTCTTCCGACGCATGTTGATGCGGTAGAGCTCGATGCTCTGGTCGGCGCGGTCCGTGCCGCCCATGCTGCGGTTGTACAGCTGGACAATAAATGGCTGGTCCACTGCCACCCTCTTCTTCTCCTTCGCTGACCAGCGTGACGCCTTCTGCAGAGGATGCTCGGCGGCGAGGGTGGAGGCGATGGTGACCACGGCGTTATCCTTCCACCGAGTGAGCGCAATCTTGTTTGCCGTGTCGTACACGACAGACACGGCACCGCGCGGCTTGTTCTTCATAGCTTTCTGATCTGTGATCGGGCAAGAGCGCGGGATGCGGTTTTCTCGGATCGTCCCCGTGCAAGCGTAGCCCCGCCTGCGCAGCTCTGCAACTAGCGGGAGGCCGGTGAAATAGTTGTCAATGTAGACGCGTAGTGGAAGTGCACGCACAGCATCGGGGAGGTCGTCCAGAAGTCGAAGGAGCGTGCCACCGCCCTTGCCGAACTTGCGTTCGACTTCAGAGGCATCTCCACTCGCCCCCTGGTAGATGTCAAAGCGGAGCAGGAAGCCGCTGGTCCCACTGTTCAGGCACCAGGCCTTGAAGCCGAACCGCACCGGCTTGTTTCGGATCGCTTGCTTGCATCCGTGTCTTCCAAAATATTCTATCATTGCCTCGTCCAAATCAATATCGCAGTCCATTGGATACGCCTCCCCGAACCGAGCGTTGAGGATGTCCATCATGGGACGCAACTTTGTCATCCGGTCGCTGAGGTTCAGGTGCGCGTTGTCGGCGCAGTGAATGTAGCGGATGATCTCCTCGAACCTGTTGCGTGATATGGCCCCAGCAACGAGGGCGCACTGGAGATCTTCATCTGTGCTCATCCAGCACTGATTTTGTACGCATAGACGCCCGTAGTCTATATATAGATGTTTTGCATAAAATAATACATGGAGGAAATACGTCAGGGCGAATCATCACAACAATCACATCAGTCAATAACCATTATATGATAGTTGTTCCCTAAAAGTTTCACGCCCCTATGTCGAGTCTATCATAATTTCCCGGAGCTTACCTTTGATCATGTTCCATCGTGAATCGCAACTGTCCGGCTTTGATCACCTAGCGCGACTGACTCATACACTGGGCAGATGGCGGCGATTCCGTTTTCGACAGGTGAAAGACTGGTTATAACCGGATACAACCGGCATGAATGTTGGTCGTCATTTGAGGGCGCCAGATGTTATGGAAATTGGTGCGTCTATATATAGACTATGGGCAGAAACGGGTTAACGACCTCGCGTTTGTTTGTTTTTCCTTTTATAGGTGTCAAAACACATTGCAAGATGTCGCTTTGAGTTTGCTGCTGTGAAAACAGAGCTTATTTTTTAATTCACATGCTTTATCGTCACATAGTACCACGTTTGATTGAACAATTGCATCCAACTGAATGAAATATTCGGAAACGTTTCATTTAAAATTTTAATGCCGCTCAACTGGTTTTCCAAAACAGCCTGTGATGTATGATTGGATTTACGTCAGTGGTTCTTCCACATACCACGAGAGAGAGAGACAAAATTCCACTAGTGTTTTCTTATTTTTAACGATGGATGTTTCGCCCAGTGCGCAAAAGGACCCAGAATCACTTCTGATCGGATGAAATATGTGGTAGTAGCGCGTCAAAAAAGTGCGAGGAATAAAATGGGATCGTGATTGAAAGCCCCGCTCATCTAGTATCACCCCCCCACGCTAGATTTGGGTCATGTGTGCAATTTGAAAAAAAGATTTGAACGGTAAATCCGATCATATATTACTTCTCTTCATCTTTCACGGTGCAACACACCTTGTTGTGATTATTGTTCAACAATCAAAAATGCAGATAAACCAGTGTGACCTCCTTGGTTACAGCCTCAAAAGCAGAGTGTGCACCCACACAGATTTTCTTCACCCAGACACTTTCAATATCACTTTAGTAAAATATGAAAGACTATATTGAAATTCAGCATCTGGTGGTGAAAAAGCCAATAGCTGTTTTGGCAATAGCGTACACTGATAGTTTCTGGTGAAGCCCTCCGAACATCAAGTGATTTCAAATAAAGTCGTTCAGTCTTAATTTCAGGGGTATTTTTATTGCGTCACGGCTGATAAACCGGACCACCAGGAAAACAAGAGGGGCATTAGTGCGAGTAATGAGCAGGTCATGAAGGCAACACTAAAGCGCTTCAAACAAACTGAATAGTTCACCCAGCACTCGGCTTTTCCACATCCATTAAGGCGGCGAAGCAGTAGAACCAGTTTCACCACACAGTAGATTCCTGAGATACTAAGTGGAAAGTCACCAACGCGTGGATGCAGTTTTCTGTCATGATGCGTCCCCCAGTTGGAATAGTGAAGTGAATTTTGAACTTTATGCTTATCTGTATGTTGCATTAGATGATCCACTAGTAGCAGTAAGACTATCAAACAATTTTTGCTGTACAGAGAAGCTTTAGTTTCAGTAATGTATAGGTACTTAGTAGAAGATAGAAGGGCCAGTTGTCCGTGACCAGGGAGAGCTGAAGGGATGACCTTTTAGGGGAAACAAGCAGACTGAGACTCAAACTGCAGCTGTTATCCAAAGCCGTGACATCGGCATCTTGTCAGGTATAAAAGCTACGGGCCTGACAAAAGAAGGAGCGGGGGCCCGCTGTAGCTCGGGCTCGCTCGCTCGCTCTCGCTCGCTCTCTCTCTCGGGCTTTTTACATCCATGCCTTGGGGCCACTCAACTTTTTGGAAAGACTTCACTCTGACATCGGTTGAATAAACTCTTTTCCCAATCAGCCGTGTGTCCCTGAAGTGTTCATTTGTCTGGAACCAGCCACCGACCACCGAGTGTTTTTTGGAGACCAGCGAAGCAACAAAAACCATATACCACATTTTTGGCGTCACGAACAGGATTCGTGTTCTCCAGGGGACCTCCCGTCCGCTCTCTCCGCGAGCATCCAGCGGCCGGCCGACGACCTGTCACAAACATGAATTTACTTGGATTATTTGTTGCGGCCGAGCAAATACACGGCGTGACGCTTGGTAAATTGTACTTTGCTTACAACGCGTTTTTTTATCCTAAGGATTGACGCTATTGATTTTGAACTGACGCATTTATTATTTTTTTGTTAATTAAATATTTCTCACGTCTGCTACGTCAATATTTTATGAGCGGGAAATTCTTTCACCTAGAACACTCGTTTTCTCATACTTAAGCGGGAACACAATGCTATTATAAGAACTGTTGGAATATTTAGTTAATAAAAACGACACAAATGAACGACCTGCATAAATATCCAATCGATTAAATATGGAAAAGCTTTTGGGGTCAAAAGTTTTGTACTTGAAAAAACAAAAGTCGTACTTGAAAACAAACAAACTTGAATCTGAAAATAAACGGGCTGAGCTTAAATCGTAAAAAATAAAACACTACATTCAAGATAAAATTACTGATTTGAAAGTTTTTTTTGAGTTGAAAATAGTTTCCCCTCGTCCTGGTAATTTTTTTTTTTAATAAACTATCTTCAGGTTTCATATCAATTTATTTTTCAACATTTGATGTCTTATTTTTTTAGCATCATGTTTTATATTTTCAGATTCACCTTTTTTTCAGGTTCAACTCTTGTTTTTTTCAGATTCCCCCTTTTTTTTTAGGTTCAAATATTTGCGAGTTCCATACTTTTACTTTCACTTTGCCTGCAATACAACTGTTTTGCTTTTATTTTGAAAGGCATCGGACTTCCGTGTAGCGTACAGGTATGTGAGTGAGCTGTGCGTGAAGGTGAACAATGCGAAGTCATGCTGCCCTCAAAATGTGTGCTGACCCTCAGAAAAGAAAAGTTGACAAGGAGCGCTGTGTTTTCAACAAGACATGGACTGCCAAGTATTTCTTTACAGAACTGAAAGGTAAAGCCGTGTGCCTGGTTTGTGGCACACTGGTCGCTCTATTTAAAGAATATAATGTGAGTCGCCACTACGCGACCAAGCATGAGAAAAAATACATCTGTCTGATAAACAGGGCGCATCAGAGGCTGATTGTTAGGTTCAGATTCAGCAAAAGGATCGGCAGACAAAACCAGTGAGACAGAATGTTGAGTCTTTTCTCGCGAGGAGTGCATCCAGACTTACAGCAATCCAAAATACACTAAAGGTCTTGTTTACACTCCTCTCTTTTTATTTAGGAATGCCCTACCTACAATGTGAGACTAGCCCCTGATAGGTGGGGGGGAAAGCGTGGGCTTTGTCTCATGAGAGAAGAAACGAGATTCTATGTCAAACTAGAAGTCGCAGACAGGATCCCATGAGAAACAAAAAGTGAATGTTATGGGAAACAAAGTAGTCATGTGAAAAGAGTGCATAGACAAAATGACATGTGCAGACATCAACAACTTTCTTGGATTCCCAGATGTGTAGAAGGTCAGGAAGCTCCAGACAGCGTCGTTTGACTTGTTGTGGACTAGGTGATGTCTGCAAGAAGAAACAGCAAGCATTCTGCGCAATAACTTTATTAATAAGTACTCATTAGGGAACGCATGATAACATATATATACAATTTATCTAACAATTCCCCCCTGTTTTATCATAAGTTCCCGGAGAACAACCCATCACCCATATGGCCACTTCAAAAAGATTTTCAGCCAAGGGATCACATTTCGCAAGAACTAACTTACACTCAGGAGGAAACTGAGTCATAATCGGCAAAGCTAGGGTCAAGAAACAAACCGGACAGGTTTACCACAATAGAGTCGCCGACCGGGTCGTCACTAGAGAAGGAACCCGCGTCGATCGAAAGGTCATCCCTTTGGAGCAACGGGAAAGTCTCAGCTGGTGGAGAGATAGCAGTTGTAATTAGTCTGTTAATTAGGGATCGGAGACAAGGGATGCAACAACATCCACACAAGGTCAAAATGGCAGAGAAAACGGCTATGGAGACCAGGGCAGAGGAAACCAGGGTGCGGTACTTTCCGAACACGTTCAACCAGTCGGTTCAAACCTCTGTGTTCACCCCACTGTGCTCCTTCATCTTCCCGTTCAAGGTCCGCAGGGCCTCAAGGGCCTGGGACAGGCTTCCGCCGGCTGCAGTATTATTCGGAATAAACGTGCAACATTGCTCACCGAACATGGCGCAGACACCGCCCTCCTTTGAGAGTAGTATGTCAAGGGCCATTCGATTCTGGAAAGGCATGAGGGAAGTAGCGGCCAGTTGGGAGTGGACCGCCTTGAAACCCGCCTCGGACCAGTTTCCAAGCCTCTGCACGTTGTAATGGACGTAGTTAATCCTGTCAACATTTTTGTTAATAGTACACCACCAACACAGGGCGGATTCAAAACCAGCTGCTATCTGATTCACCAGCTTATACTCATTCGGTACTCCCCTAGGAACACCAATGGCGTCTATGTAAATTGGATTAGCCGCGCCCCGCCATTCGGCGTTTCGTTTCGTTCTCGGCCAGAATACGGGAACCACGGACTTAGCAAAGGATGTTAGATCATAAGAGGACATCGGTATCAAATGAACAGGTAGCAATAGGGTTACCAAATCGCAAATTCCGGAGCTGTTGAAAGGCAACCTATCATAAAGTTTGTTACTATTACACCAAAACCAAATATCACTACGAGCAATGGGCAAAAAAGGGGCAGTGACATTGGTCATGGACCCACACCATGGAGTAGGTAGAGCGCCGAGCTTCTCACCTGTTAGGGTTTTCAGGTTAGTTTGATCCTATGATTATGTTGGAATGTAGACTGTAATGATTAAATCAATCACGTCTGGCCCTCACAATGTAATGATTAAATCAATCACGTCTGGCCCTCACAATGTAATAATTAAATCAATCACGTCTGGCCCTCACAATGCAGAGTCTGTTTCCCACAATAGTGTAAAACACCCCCTGCTCTGATCTTATCAGAGGCCGGGGGTTCACCAAACCTGTCCACTCCCACCCCCACTCTGTTCCTCCTAATAAATATGCCCTTGCAGGGAGGAGACTTTTAGACTTCATTCGATAATCGCTGTTCAGACAGCGACGAATGGACTCTCCACCTGCAGGTGTCTAAAAGAACTTGCTTGTCTCCTGTTTCGTTCTTGCAAAATAAGTTGGAGTGAGCAAATCTCTAACATCACCGGTACCAGGTAATCTAATGCAAGTAAAATTACCCTTAGCTACATAGAACGAAAAAAAGGGGTTTATACTTTGTCATAGAGGCAACAGGGTAAACCTTATCACATTTAAAACAATCATGAGTGGGTGAAATGGATGAGTTTTACATTAAAGCAACAGCACACTTAGGAACTATATTTGCAGGTATGATTTTCAAAAGAGGTCTTCGACCCATGCATGCAATGCAACTGGTGTTAGCCATCTTCGCGGCCTGCTCAGCCAGAAGAAGCCAGTTGTTGGTTTGACCGCTTATTCCTGTGGAGGCTACAAAATAGCTGTCTACATCAGTGAGGAGCATACTTGTGATTTTTGCTCCTGCTGACAGGGTGTAATCATTTGTAACGGGACGGTCAGCGATCGACATTGTTTCATTAAGGCAAATAGCAATAGGAAAGCGAGGATCGATTCCAGAGGACCAAGCCCACAGCTGAAAACCCCAACAAGAAGTGTTAAACAAGGTGGCATTTGGAGGAAGAATTTGACCATCAGTGAGTGTAAGAGACAAAAGGAGGCTTTTGCCCTGATTTTTCAAAGTCACTCGTTTAGCAAAGAACACAGCCTCTTCACTGGAACCAGAGAGCGGGGTGACCATTTCGAAACCTTTCAAACTCTTCATAGGTAAAATAATAGAAGAAGATGTATTAGGAGCCACAGTAAACATGAATGACTTATTGTAAGTCCAAGACAAAAGCCATGGTACGCAAGTTGGAACGCAGACGGCTCCTGGAACACAAACAACACGATCAAAAGGAGATTTAGTGTCGCGCTTATGTCTAGCAATTTCTCCCCATGAGCCATATCGATTAGAATTAGCGTTGGTAGCTGCCTGAGAGAAGAATGTTCGAGGCTCATGGTACTCTATCCCTCCAAATAAAATAACCCCCGAAAAAACACAATGGTAACACAAACCAGCAAAAGCAACCAAAAACACATGACAGACTTAGCGCAGGCCACAGCCTGATTAAAGCACTCACCAAATGACTCTCTAATGCTCATGTTTTTGGATCTCCTCAGAGTCAACACCCTGAGCTTCGGGTTGGTGTCTTGGAAATTGGCTTCTGCTAGCTTTCGTGTCAACCCTGGATCTTGGCACCAGGATCAGGCACTATTACCAGACTTTGCTCACCTTCCGTACTTTAGGTTGGGTCTGCAGAGATCACCTTTTTACAATGAGATAAATGAATCCACGTGTTGCGTTCGGCTATTTTCAAAGCATTAGGTGTCGTGAGTAGTACCAAAAAGGGACCTTCCCACTTGGGTGAATGCCAATTCTTCCTCTTGATACTCTTGATCAAAACCCAGTCTCCCGGTACCACTTTGGGGTCTTCCTGCGGAGAAATGGGTTCATCATCAGTGTTATTGGTTAGATTCTTTTGACGTTCCAACATTTTTCTCATGTAATCAGCTAACGTGGCTTCCTCGGGGATCTCCCATGTGGTCTTGAACTGAGGAAGCCTGTAAGGTCTTCCAAACATAGTTTCATAGGGAGTTAGCCCTGTTGTACTTGTAATATTTATTCACATTTTGACCAGGTCTAAGCACTGAGCCCATGGTCGTTTGGTTTCTTCCATACATTTCTTTAATCTGTTTTTTATAGTCGCGTTAGATCTCTCAACAACTGATTGTGAACGATAGGAACAATGGTTCTTTAGATTTATGTGGAACATTCTCCCAATGTTATGCACTATCTGATTTACAAAATGTGGACCATTGTCGCTGTAAATTTTTTCTGGAATACCGTATCTTGGAATGATGTCTTTGCATAAGGCCTTTGCCACCGTGAGTACATCAGCATGTTTGGTAGGAAATGTTTCTACCCATTTAGAAAATGCGTCTATTATGACTAAACAATATTCTTTCCCTTCACATTTATGTAATTGGATATAATCCATATGTATTGTCTGAAATGGATACAATGGAGTCGGGAATTTCCCTCTCTGAGGTCTTAAATTGCCTTGTGGGTTATGTTTAGCACAGATCAAACACGCTCTGCAAAATTGTTTTGAAAAAGCTGCAAAGCCGTATGTTGTATAAATAGCTCCAACTTGTTTCACCATACCCCCCGTCGAGACATGGGTGACCCCATGACTCGAAATAGCAGCCCATTTGAAGAAGTTATGAGGCAAGACAGGTTTGCCCAAAGGTCACACAAAAAGACCAACAGTGTTTTTAGTTGCACCCCGTTTTTCCCAAGAGAGCCGTTCCTGGGAGGGGCTCTGAGACTGCATGTCAAGCAACACATCAGGGGGGATGTGTGACATCGAATCATGAGCCGTGAGAGACGAGAGGACATGGAGCAGGCCTTCTGCAGCGGCCTTCGCGGATTTGTCAGCAAAAGCATTACCGAGAGAAACAGGATCAGAGCACGCAGTGTGAGCAGCACACTTGCAAACCGCTACCTTTAAAGGTAGCTGGACAGCGTCCAAAAGTTGAGTCAGTAATGTGGAATTGGTGACGGGCTTCCCTGCAGAAGTTATCATGCCACGGTTGCTCCACTGCTGAGCAAACACGTGTACTGTAGCAAAAGCATACTGACTATCAGTCCAGATAGTGACGGATTTGTTTACAAACAATTTGCAGGCCCCAGTCAAAGCAATGAGCTCAGCGGCCTGTGCAGACATATTGGATGGCTGTTTAGCAGCCTCCAAAACCACGTCGGCAGTAACAATGGCATACCCAGTAAGGGTCACACCAGATTCATTTTTCTTAGAAGACCCATCAACAAAAACCACATGACCATCTGGCAGAGGCGTATCTTCCAAATCAGGCCGAGCCTTTGCAATTTGTTGGGCAGCATCGACACAATCATGGAATTCGCCGTCGTCAGGAAGGGGAATGAGAGTGGCAGGAATGAGTGTCGTGCATCTTTCAACGGTCAGATGCAGCTGAGACAGCAACGTAGCCATGCAGGAAAGATGACGTGCAGGCGACAGAAAAGTCACTCACTCACTCACTCACTCACTCACTCACTCACTCACTCACTCACTCACTCACTCACTCACTCACTCACTCACTCACTCACTCACTCACTCACTCACTCACTCACTCACTCACTCACTCAATCAACCACACAGGTGTTAACTAATTCGCAATTGCATTGCAAGCAATTTAAACTCTAATGGAATATGTGGATGTCCATATCCGTTTCATCAAATTCCAATCCAACTTTACCTTTGTATAAGGCACAGGTGTCAAATTGTGCTTCATATACATGTGCCATCACTCGAATCGCAAATTATCTTCACTTTTAGTAATATGTTAAATTTCAAATATCAGACCAGTTTTTACTTGTCTGATTTGAAAGCGAGGCACTCGTCAGCTTGTTCCGCAGCCCCCACAGTATGAGGCGCTCACACATCTACTCGGGTATGACAGTCATACTGGCCCTCCAAAAGAAGCCATGACTAAACCGCGGCCCGCGAACAAATGAGTTTGACACCCCTGGCACAAGGGATAGCCTTCTCATTGATCAATCGCGTATCTGAAATCATGCTTTTCCTCCTTTGAAGCGACTATGTACTTCAAACCCAAACGGCACCATTTTATAGGGAAAAAAATTGTCGAATTTATTCGTTGTTGACATAATACTGGTCGCAAATTTGCATGTAGAGCATTTTTGAGTTGTTGATCATAGACATCAGTTGAACACTCTTTCTGGTCTGTGTCTAAAGTCTTCAAACAACTTATCTTGTTTTTGTTTAGTCCGGCCAATGTCTGTGTAATTTGCTCTACGTTGAAATTTTATTTTTATCCTGCAATAGTTGGTCAATTTGTATTTGTAATGGCACCCCGTTATATTCCAATGGACGGCCCTGGAGATCAAAAGGACTCCAGGTGTCTTTAACGCTTGCCCAATGTTTGGTTAAGGATGCCATGAAAACCTGTTGTATTTCATCACCTCTCAAATTATAGGAAGCAATGAGTTGTTTAATTTGGGGTACAAAGACGGAAAGGATGGTTCGCTTTGCCGTGCCACAACATCCGTCTTTGTAATTTGATCATTTTTCTCATCTTCACTCATCACATTCTCAGCTGCGGTTCTTAAGCGAGCTCATGCTGACACTGTGTCACCATCTTCCTGTCTGTGCAACAGCAAGTTCTTTTTTAACTTTTCCTCGTCTTCCTTATCTTTAGATTTTCCTCTCATCTGGGAAAATGAGAATGTAATTTTGCTTTTTAATTTTTAATTTTAAGTCTTGCAAAATTGCTATATCCTTACTGCACCGAGATAAACTGTTAAATATATCTTAAAAAATAAACAAACAAATACAATCTATGCTCTTCAAAATGGGACCCAAATGTCAGATTACAAATCAAACCTCCTCCTTCACTCTCACATTTTTTGATAGAACAGTCTACTTAGCTAGACACCGTCATATCATACTAAATAATGGCCTGGAAATTAAATATAATGTTGTTGCTGTGGTCCCTCAAAACATGTGACTAGAATTTGGACAATTACTAACCCCCATCAATCGACAAATTATCTCCTCACTAAAGTCCCAGCCTGATCTGGCTGTTAACCTATCTGCATCAAGAAGACATTTGCAATGCAGGGGATGAGAGAATAACAATAAACAAAATAAACCCAAACCACAATCAAAACCAAATAAACTAGGCCCATGACCTATGTAGACCAACACAGTACTCCAAATATTTCCCCATTAAAATTTAAGCCTTATTGTGTAGAGCACCATTGATTTCTAATCATTGACCTAATTTTATCCTTAATTCAATCCCAATCACGAATGCCCACTACTTAATACTTTACTTGGTGTTCTTTTGATAAAAAGTGCCCCCCTTGCAATGTTGTTTTTAACTCTAAGTGATTCAAATCTTTGACTTGTCCTTACATGTGTCCTTGTATAGTCTTATGTCATAACGAATCAATAATTTAATTTTATCCAATACTACAATGTATGTTCTCTCCTACTCTCACATTTTTATGAGGGCTGGGCACTCTCCTCGTTGGACGAGTTTCTGACCACAACCCTCAGATTATTCTATCATTTCTAATTTTTACATTTAACAATGCAAATCTGATAAACCATTGTCTAGCACACCGCTTTCGTGCACCAATTTAACGCAATTCCATCCTTTATAACGAACTGATACACAAAGACAAACATACACAGAAACAAACACACGGGCCCACAACATAGACATGACAATCTTCCCAGCTGATAACAAGGGTGGGGGGAGCAACTGAAGTGCGGAGAGCCTCGCCACCGCCACGTCGCATAATGCAATCCCCTCTGTCCAAAATATGCATTTGTCAAGATATTTTATATTGTCGGTGCCGACCCCTTGCATTTCAATTCATGTCGGGGTAGCGGCTTTTGTTTGCTATTTGATTTTCCCATGGTTTATTTCTCTAAATTTCGGAGTTGGCAATGCGAATGGCACCTACAGTGTCCTAAAGCCAACTTTATTCACCGGACAGTGGTAAAATATTCAATGAGTGGTAAGTCTCCTTTCCTCTGCTTTTACACAAAACCACTGTTTACATAAAGGAGAGCTCAAATGAGATCACTCTCAGTCAAACCATACACACACACACACACACACACAATGCGCATCCTTATCGTCTCACAGGCAAGCAGGGGAGTCCGCCCTCCCGTGGATCTTTACAAAATCTAAACTCTTTAACCTTCCTATTGTGTAAGAAAAACTTATTTTTGCCTTTTTCTCAAAGTAGATATAAAACCTATCTTTTCATGGATAAAGAAGCCAAACCAGCTAAACAAGAGTTAAAAAAAAAAAAAAACACCCCAGATGGCAGCAGAAAGCTAACACATTAGGAAGGTTAACTAGGAGGCCCCACGACACCTCAGCGGAATTTAACTGCTCCAAATTACCTGTACTTCTTTAGAAAACAGATGGGTCCGCTCTCCCATGGAATTTAACTGACTCATCAGTCAGGGGACTCCATCATCCCAGCGGAATTTAACTGTTTCTAATTGCACTTGATAGGGTCTAGAATTGTCAAGGTTTTAAGTGACCTCTTGTCACTGCACTTTCATTACTTTCAACAGAATCAAGATTCGTACTCACAGTCTGCTGGGCCTTCTCCTCGGATGATCTCGTCAACCACTCCGGCGTCCAACCGACTGATCGAGACAGCCCCGTGAAAAGGGTTTCTCTATCTATATGCCTTGGCCAAGGACTTGTCCTGCGTCGAAAAGTCGGCCGGAACCCCGAAATAGGTCTTTTGAGATCCCGGACGAGCCCCCAAAAATCTGTTAGGTTCAGATTCAGCAAAAGGATCAGCAGACAAAACCAGTGAGACAGAATGTTGAGTCTTTTCTCGCGAGGAGTGCATCCAGACTTACAGCAATCCAAAATACACTAAAGGTCTTGTTTACACTCCTCTCTTTTTATTCAGGAATGCCCTACCTACAATGTGAGACTAGCCCCTGATAGGTGGGGGGGAAAGCGTGGGCTTTGTCTCATGAGAGAAGAAACGAGATTCTATGTGAAACTAGAAGTCGCAGACAGGATCCCATGAGAAACGAAAAGTGTGCAAGGACAAAATACAATGGGAAACAAAGTAGTCATGTGAAAAGAGTGCATAGACAAAATGACATGTGCAGACATCAACAACTTTCTTGGATTCCCAGATGTGTAGAAGGTCAGGAAGCTCCAGACAGCATCGTTTGACTTGTTGTGGACTGGGTGATGTCTGCAAGAAGAAACAGCAAGCATTCTGCGCAATAACTTTATTAATAAGTACTCATTAGGGAACGCATCATAACATATATATACAATTTATCTAACAGCAAGTCTCCAAAGACAACACTAAAAGCGCTTCAAACAAACTGAATAGTTCACCCGGCGCTCAGCTTTACCACATCCAACAAGGCGGCGGAGCTAATTACCAGTGGAACCAGTTTCACAATACAGCAGATTCCTGAGAATCAGTGGAAAGTCACCAAGGCGCGTATGCAGTTTTCTGTCATTATGCGTCCGGCAGTTGGAATAGTCACAAGTTTGAGCAAATACTTCGCTTGACTAAAACGGCACAAACAACTTGATGCATGGAAAGAATTTACCGTATTTGCCGGTGTATTGGTCGACCTTTTTCGATCCAAAATCGACCGAAAAAAATCGACCTCGACTTATACACCGAGTCATAAAATTTAACTTTGTATTCATCGCTTCAAATGTGATGGTAACCAAGGCCGTTTCTCATGCATCTCATTGTGCGTTGCACTTAGAAAATTTGAACCGGGCGGCGTGCGCGAGTGCGCGGCCCGCTGGAAGTCGAATGAGGCGCCGCGACCACCTCCGCGGTGCTTATAAACAGCCGATCCGCTCGGCGGGGGCTATTTTCGGCCACTTGGCTCGTGCGCACGGCCTCCCGGATGTGCCGGGCGGGTGCGCGAGCTCGCCGGCCGCTGGAAGTCGAATGAGGCGCCGCGACCACCTCCGCGGTGCTTATAAACAGCCGATCCGCTCGGCGGGGGCTATTTTCGGCCACTTGGCTCGTGCCCACGGCCTCCCGGATGTGCCGGGCGGGTGCGCGAGTTCGCCGGCCGCTGGAAGTCCAATGAGGCGCCGCGATCTCCTCCGCGGTGCTTATAAAGTGCCGATCCGCTCGGCTTGGAGCTATTTCCGGCCTCCCGTTGGTGCCGGGCGGCGTGCGCGAGCTCGCAGGCCGCGATCTCCTCCGCGGTGCTTATAAACAGCCGCATGCGCACGGCCTCCCGGAATTTGAACACATTTCGTCAATAAATTTCGCATATTGAATTTTGAAGTTTAATATAATGCAACAATTGAGCTCGACTTATACAAAGGATATATCATAAAATCGTAAATTTCCGTCGAATTTTAGGGGGTCGACTTATACACCGAGTCGACCTGTACACCGGCAAATACGGTACTTGGATTATTTGTTGCGGCCGTGCAAATACACAGCGTGACGCTTGGTAAGTTGTACTTTGCTTACAACTCGTTTTGTTATCCTAAAGATTGACGCTTTTGATTTTGAACTGACGCATTTATTATTTTTTTGTTTATTAAATATTCCTCACATGTCTGCTACGTCAACATTTTATGAGCGGAAAATTCTTTCACCTGAACACTTGTTTTCTCATAGTAATACGGGAACACAATGCTATTTTAATAACTGTCGGAACATTTAGTTCAGGGGTGTCAAACTCATTTTTTTGGCGGGCCGCGTTGTACTCCTAGCTTCTTTCGGAGGGCCATTATGACTGTCAACCCAAATAAATGTACGAGCACCTCATATTATATACAGTAAAAGCTACAAAACAAACTGATAAAAAACTCGTTTTCGAATCAGACGAGTAAAGACTGGTCAAATATATAAAAAAAAAAATATTAAAAGTGAAGACAATTTTCAATTCTAGTAATGACACACACATTTGATGCTCAATTTGTCTTTGCGGGCCACATAAAATGATGCGGCGGGCCGTATCTGGACCCCGGGCCTTGAGTTTGACACCTGTGATTTAGTTAATATAAACGATACAAACCAAAGTGATGTACACCTGCATAAATATCCAATCGATAAAATAAGGAAACCCTTTGGGGTCAAAAGTTTTGTACTCAAGAAAACAAAACTCGTATTTGGAAAAAAAAAACTTGAATCTGAAAAGCTTAAAACTTTAGCAATAAAACAATGCATTCAAGATCAAATTACTTCTTTGAAAGTTTTTTCGAGTTGAAACTAGTTTCCCCTAGCCCTGGTCATTTTTTTTTTAATCAACTATTGTCAGGTTTCTCCTGATTTATGTCAATGTCTTATTTAAATGTTTTTAGTTAAACTGCACATTGGAGACTGGTCAAACGCAATTTCAAACTTCTGTGGTAACCCTGTTACATAGGATTTTTGACAATAAAGTAAACTTGAACTTGAACTCCTCAATTTATTTTTCAAGTTTCACGTTTTTTCGAGTTGAAAATAGTTTTGCTTCGCCTTGGTCATTTTTAAAAATAAAATATTCATTTTCAGGTATCACAATTATTTTTCAACATTTGAGATCTTATTTTTTCCAGTTTTATGTTTTATATTTTCAGATTCAACTTTTATTCCAGGTTCAACTCTTGTTTTTTCAGATTCGCCTCATTTTTTTCCAGCTTCAAATATTTTCAAGTTGCATACTTTTTCTTTGGGAGGCGGTTCCAAGCCTTCCAGTTCGGCCCTTTTGTGATTCCACGCCCCTAGCACCACTAGTACCACGGCCCCACGTCAGATTCGAGTCCAAAGTATGCAACTCGCAAAGAAGATTTGAACCTTTCAGACCAAAAAAATATTGCGTCGCCTCCCGAATATTGCATAGGCAATATATGATCAATAATGTTATTGGATTTTTTTTTTTAATTAAAGAGAATGGCAAAAGTTATGTAATTAGATTTTTTTCATAAGTGAATTTGAATGGCCGATGAGAGGCATCAAACTCCAACATGTCAAGTGCTGCAATGTTTCAACTGCAGACAGAATCATTGAAAATATGAATTGCACAAGGTTGCCCAATGTAAAAACAGAGCAAGATCATGCGTCACTTTTGTCTTTGTCTTTCAGTCATTCACACGCTCAATTATTTCATAACGGCTTCTCGAAATGGGACGCGACCAGAGTACATGGAGGTGGTGTATGTTGACGACGTTCAGATTCTGCAGTTTGACAGCAACCACAGGGAAACGAAAGCCAAACATGACTGGGTGAACAAAATCACAGAAGACGATCCATACTTCTGGAAGAGAGAGACGGAGATCAGTTATGGGACTGAGCAGGACATGAAAAACAAGATTGAAATCGCTAAAAAGCACTTCAACCAAACTGGAGGTTTGTTTCCATCTGCTCATAATATTCATTTCATGTGCTGGTACACTTCACGACTAATAACCAGACGTGTCACTGCTGGCTCCTCTCTGATTATCGTCACTGAATGTTGCATGCGATCCTTTCAGGTGTTCACATGATTCAGCTAATGTACGTCTGTGAATGGGATTATGAGACGGGTGAAGTTGATGCTTGGGAGCAATACTGTTACGACGGAGAATACTTCCTATCGTTTGAGGGGAAGACGATGAAGTGGATCGCAGCAAATCTACAAGCTTTCAGTACCAAAATCAAGTGGGACCAAATAGATGGGCTTAATAAAACCAAGAAGAATGTTCTCACTGAGTCAAAGTCAAAGTCAAAGTCAGCTTTATTGTCAATTTCTCCACATGCCAAAGACACACAAAGAAACCGAAATTTCGTTCCCCCCTATCCCACGGTGACAAGACATGGCTCACAACAGACAAACAAGTAAACAAGTATAACAAAAGTGTGCTGAATAAATAATGAATAAATAACACAACAATAAATGAATAAATAAGAGGAGCAGAAAAAAAAGGAGCAAGTGCGCGTACAGCAGACATTCCCGAAAATAGCGCAACAGTGCCGCACGCTACGCAGAAGGGGGTAGCGAGTTCAGGGCCCTAACAGCCTGGAGAAAGAAGCTGTTGGCGAGTCTGGTGGTGCGGGAGCGCAGGCTCCTGTACCTCTTCCCAGAGGGCAGAAGGTCAAACAAAGAGTGAGCCGGGTGACTCACATCTCTGGCAATCGAGGTTGCCTTGCGGGTGAGATGGGAGGTGTAAATGTCTTTCAGGGAGGGGAGCGAAGCACCAATAATCTTACCAGCCGTATTCACTATGCGCTGCAGGGCCTTCAAGTTCTGTTCAGTGCAGTTACCACCCCACACAGCGATGCAACTGGTGAGGACGCTCTCAATGGTCCCACGGTAGAATGTAGACAGGACTGCCTGAGGAGCACATGCACGCCTGAGCTTCCGCAGGAAGTACAGGCGGCGCTGAGCTTTCTTTGCCAGTGACGAGGTGTTTGCGGACCAGGAGAGGTCCTCACTGATGTGCATCCCCAGGAACTTGGTGCAGCTCACCCTCTCCACCACAGCACCGTCAATGATCAGCGGCAGGTGTGTTGTGTGACCCTTCCGGAAGTCAACAATGATTTCCTTGGTCTTCTTGACGTTCAGCAGGAGGTTGTTGTCCCTGCACCACGTGGTCAGAAGGTCAACTTCCGACCTGTACCGAGTCTCGTCGCCATTCGTGATGAGACCCACCAGAGTCGTGTCGTCAGCAAACTTCACTATGCGGTTGTCGCTGTAGGTCGCAGTGCAGTCATGCGTCAGCAGGGTGAAGAGCAATGGACTGAGCACGCAGCCCTGGGGGGCCCCTGTGCTCAGCGTGATGCTGGCGGAGATTTTGTCGCCAACACGCACCACCTGAGGCCTCTGACAGAGGAAGTCCAGTATCCAGTTGCAGAGGGAGGTACTGAGGCCCAGCTCGTCGAGTTTGCGGATGAGTCGCTGCGGCACAATGGTGTTGCAGGCAGAGCTGAAGTCCACAAACAGCAACCTCACATATGAGTCCTTTCTCTCCAGGTGGGTGAGGGCCGAGTGGAGGGCAGAGCAGATGGCATCCTCAGAGGACCGCTTGGCATGGTACGCAAACTGGAAAGGGTCAATGGTGGGGGGGAGAACGGACTTGATGTGCTCCATGACCAGCCGCTCAAAGCACTTCATGATGATGGGCGTCAGTGCCACAGGGCGGTAGTCATTGAAGCAGGACGGTGCAGGTTTCTTCGGCACAGGAACGATGGTGGCAGCCTTGAAACACGAGGGGACGATGGCCTGCTGCAGGGAAACGTTAAAGATGTCCGTGAAGACACCCGACAGCTCCCCAGCGCAGTCCTTCAGCGCTCGACCCGGGATGTTGTCAGGGCCCGCCGCCTTACGGGTGTCAATAGCGGCAAGCGCCCTCCTCACACCATCGGCAGAGAGGCGCAGGGGCTGCTCGTGTGGGGGGGGAGTGGACTTCAGCGGGCAAGTGCTGTTCTGGGCGTCGAAGCGAGCAAAGAAGCGGTTCAGATCGTTCAGCAGACGGACGTCGCCCTCACAGCTCCTCGGCGCGGGCTTGTAGTCCGTGATGGTCTGAATGCCCCGCCAAAGGCTACGTGCGTCCTTGCTGTCCTTGAAGTGGGTGGAGACCTTGCCCGAGAACGCCTTCTTCGCTTCTTTGATGCCTCGGGACAGGTCGGCCCTCGCTGTCCTCAAGCCAGCCTCATCCCCCGCTCTGAAAGCCTTGTCCCTGGCTTGAGTGTCCTTCTTATTTGAAGACGCATGTGAGAAACGGGAGGGACTTCCTGACGAGAACCGGTACATTGTCCTCTCTCTCTCTCTCTCTCGCTCTCTCTCTCTCTCTCTCTCTCTCTCTCTCTCTCCACACACGTTTCTTACACGTTCTCTCCATCTTTCCTGCCCTCCTCATGCGTTTTACTCCATCTTTGCGTGCATAGCTTCCCAAGGTGTTTCTCCTGCAGAAGACGCCTTCCTCTCCGGTCACCTGTCACGCCACGGGTTTCTACCCCAGGACATCATCCCTCTTTTGGAGGAAGAACGGCGAGGAGATCCACAAGGTCGTGGAGAAGGGGGAGACCCTCCCCAACCACGACGGAACCTTCCAGGCCTCGGTCCAACTGAAAGTGGAGGTGACGCCCGCCGCGGAGCAGGAGTACGAATGCGTTTTCCGGCTGGCCGGCGTCTCGGAAGACATCGTCATCAAGCTGGACGCCGGAAGCATCCTGAGCAACCAGGGTGAGCGTTTGTCACGGCTCAGACACGTCCCATTGGGTGTAGGGCTCTCGTGACGACAGTCGTTCACGTGTCTCTCTTCATTGCACACGCTTTGCCTTGTGAAAAAGAGCAAGACTGGAAGAATACGGTGGCCATCGCCGTCCCGTTGGTGGTCCTCAATCTGGTGGCGATTGTCATGGCGGTGGTAGTGGTGGCGATGATCCTAGACAAGCATCTCAAAAGAAAAAATGGTGAGCGACAAATGTTTCCTCCGTCAGGAACATCCAAAGAGAACATTTTTTTTCCTCGCGCTGTTTGTGACCATTCCTAATCTCCTCTTGCTTCTCTTTTATTTCAGTCATATACTCTCAAGCTTGTAAAGAGGAAAAGCCAAAAACAAAAGAAGAAGAAGAAGGACAATTAAGTAAGTAAAATGTTTTCTGCTTCCTTTGAGCCACAATAACAAGGCAGCCATGTCATGTCAAGGTTTGATTCAAAGCTAAAGTGTCAAGGAGGAGTCCCGTCGGAAAATGTCAGCTGGGTACTGTGACAATGTTCACACGTTTGTTGATGTCAAGGCCATTGTTGTGCAAAAAAAGTACACTATGGCCCTGAGATACGAGCCAAATATGTTCAGCAACCACACTTGCAAATGCTTTTTTTTCCATTGAAAGGAATGGAAATGACATTCTTCTTCAAAATTGTTGTTATGTGTAATTTAACATCCCGTCGTGTTTGCACTCTTTTAGCTGTTTCCACCTACTGTGAGTCTGTTTCTGAATGAGAGGCAGTAGCCGTCACATGGTAAGTTAGCTCATGCTTATTACACGTGGTCTTCGGCTTCTGGAGGTGGGTTAGGAAACATTTGGAAAGACTATTTTGCTCCTCTTTCTTCAGGTGTTGGAATTCTTTCAGAGGACTTTCTCATCGCACCGCATTTGGAAATACAGATGTTTTTTTTCTTCAAGTCAACAATCATTATGTTTCTGTCAAGTTTCTGGATGGTTCTAACATCTGTAGATATTCTCATGAAGGTTCGTGAGTAGGTCCTGCAGGATCTGGTGAGGTGTTTTGATCGAATCGTGCTGCTGATCACGCACAACTTGAAGACTGTCGAGGCCTATCAGATTACGGTGATAGGCGCGGGCGGCGTTCGGGACGAGGAACCCACCGCTAGCTGATGGAAAAGAATGGGATGTACTCTAAACTGAGGGAGAAGTTCACCACCGTTGGAGGCTAACGCATTCAGAAGCACTGACATGCATTTACAACCTGTATTTATTCATGAAGTCTTTTTCCTAAAAGAAATATTTCACGTATACTCAATGTATCACAGACTCAAAATAAAATGTTATTAATTTCCAGTTTGTAGTTTTGAATATTTGACCAACAGTTGTCGTATAGCACCGTGCATCAAGCGAGGAATTCACCAGATACCAGTTAGGCAAGAAGGAGGAAATTGCGTGCAACAAGCTTGCCACTGTTGGAATGCAAAATGGCCAACCCAAGTGAAAAGTCCACTTTGGTTTTGTGCAACTAAACAAATCAAGTCAGTGGTTACCACCGGTTGCTCCTTCAGCATCACTCTGGCTGTCATACTGCAGCTCCTTTCTGGTGTAGTCAAAAGTGCCATGCTTCGCAAATCGTGTTTTATTTCTTTTGCGGGCGGGGCTAGGGTGCATGATGATGGTGGTCTTTGCTCTTCCTGTTTCGACAATGTCCTTATCCTCCGTCTCCAGCTGATAACTTCCTTCCTGGTTGATTATCGGAAGTTGTGGATAGACATTTCCACGGTCTTCACTCATATCATACGGTGGGGGATTCTTAACAGGGGACACATGTGAAAAAGGCATGTTTGCTTTTTCCATTAGGTTCTTAGCTTCTTCCATATTCTTCTGCACTTCAGCTTTAATTTTCTCTTTTCTCTGTTGGAACTCTCGGTTCAATTTGAGTCCCTCTTCGTCAAATATTTTTAACAATCCCAATTCCCATTCTCTTTTTTCCTTCCTCTTTTCTCCTCTTTTTCCTTTTTTATGTCCTGCCTTGTATGCTGATACTAGTACACGTATAGTCTCAACTACTTCCCTGTTAAAAGTCCCTTCCACCGGCCAAGGCCTCTCGATGTCAGGCCATCTCTTATTCCATCTTTTGGATAATTCTTTAACCCCCTTAATAAGCGGGTAGTTTCTCAGGACTACCTCGATGGGGGTAGTCACCATTGGACTAGCATAGTTCCTTTCTCCCATTTTTTTTTTTTTTTGCCAACCTCAGATGGACCCCTTAAGACCGGCTGTCTCAATTGATATTCGATCCGGTGTATTCCGTCCGCGCTATTTCTGTACCCGCACTTAACTTATGTTGGAGACGACACCTTGTTTGAAAAACAATTGTTCACAAGTTTATGATGATCAGTCTGTAGTCAGTCTGCTATGCAATCCCTGTTCACAGGTTAGAGTGAAATGCAAGAGTTTGTGGACAAAATCACACTGGCCTTAAGAATTTGAATGCGACGCTCCACGAAGCTCTTCTCCAGACGACTTGGAAGTTCGGTCTGTGTGTCTTTGTCCCCCTGGAGAAACGGATGTATCCGCCGTCTCAGGTTTTTTATGTAAACAGAAAATCAGAAGTATTGAGGAGAGCCCCAGAGAGCAATATCAATAATTGGTTTTTAATTTTATCATTCTGTCTTTAATTTAAATTAACAAGTCGGGCTTTTCTGCAACTTCAATTTCTCATTGTTCCCAGAGGGTCTAGGGGCGCCAGCTGACCCCTTCTTGAGATGCATACATGCACATCTATATTAGTGTCGTATTAGGTAGCATTCCCGTGCTTCTTGTTTCTTGTTAGACAGCTGTGGTACATTAATTCTCCTGGGTTTCAGTTACCTCAGTTATGCATTCTTTTGCTCCTTCAGCATGCCGTCATCCATCATCCTATCCCACTTTCTCGCTACCAGCAAGGTAGACCCCAAAATGGGCACAACTCTGGCCCCGCGCCCCGCCCCCACGTCACCCACACGGGGAGTGTCTAGCCTTGAAACACGGTGGGCAGGTACAGGTTGGCCACTCCCTGTCCCGCCCCCGAAGCCAGATTCCCCTCCCCGAGCGGGCACCGCAGGCGGGCACGCGCCCCAGAGCACCGAGAAGCACACTATCGTTTTAGCTTTTTTCTGCCTCTCCAAGCACGCTCACCCACACGCATTCAAGAGCACACACACACTTACTCACGATTGCGCGCACGCGCACACACGCACGCTCACATACACACACCCATGAGTACACACACACACACACACACACACACACACACACACACACACACACACACACACACACACACACACAAACAGACGCCATTGAGCGACAAACGCTCACGCACAAACACAGAAGACAGAGCAGGATTCGAATCCATTCCACGTTTTGCTGTTTGCCTACTGCGGCTATGCAGTCTGGTTTTTAACAGTGCAGATATGCACTGACAAATACGCACGTCTTTCTTAACTTTCGTTTCGTTTCGTTTCTAATAGCGCTTTATATTTTCCCCTTTATTTTCTGCAGAATTTAACTTAAGTGTGCACACAAATTACTTTTCCATCATGGTATACCAATCCTTGCACTCCGAGGCCTCATTGCCACGTTTTCCCTCTTGCTCACAGAGGGTTCCCTATACACACACAATGCCGTCCAGCACCTATTTCCCAAACGCGGTCTGTACAGGCTCAAATTTATCAAACTTTGACAGACGTGCATGCTATTATAATACGTCCCCATAGAGGAATCGAACCGCAAGCAGATCGTATCAGCTCAATCAATATTCAAAAACCGCCAGTCCTTCGTTTTACCTGGGGGCATCTTACACCAGCATTTAAATTGACAAGCCTTATAACTCACATACACCTC
Source organism: Syngnathus scovelli (assembly GCF_024217435.2). Lineage (NCBI taxonomy): Eukaryota > Metazoa > Chordata > Actinopteri > Syngnathiformes > Syngnathidae > Syngnathus > Syngnathus scovelli. Next base: position 6,091,605 of record NC_090865.1, read on the forward strand.
TAATTCGATCAGTGCCCAAACGACGTGGCTTCGCGCGCATCATTCTCTTCGGCCCACAGGTCGCTAACCTGGCCGGATATTTCTCCATCCACTCACTCTCACGGTACGGATGCCAAGGTTGCGCTCGTTCCTATTAGCCAAACGCGGTCAACGCAACCTCCCTTTTTCGTTGGACTTTGGCAGAGACTAGCACAACCGCCGAACATCTCGACAATCGCACTTGGCGCTTGCAGTGTCCCGGCTATGTCCCAGGAATTTTCAGCCTCTGGGGGCGAGGCGGATGTGATTTATCTCTTGTCACAACATAGTTCAATCGTACTTGTGTTTCCGCCACAATCACACAGCTAAAATTTCGATCCTCCGCGGGACCATTGAAACGACTAATTTCCACGTCCACGTTTTATGGGACTTCCTACTATTTACTTCTCGTGACAGCCGATCAGCGTTGTTCATGACAACGTGTCCTGTTTCACATTCGCTCTCCCTGGAGCTTTTAATTCGTTTATCATTCTCACAAGACATGCCATTCACTCGTGCAATCCCCAAAACGTTTTGTTACTGTTCCCTTTTTATTTATTGTTTTTTATTTATTTTCCTATTTTTTATTTTACTTTTCTTTCGCTGTCTCTATTTGGGGCCACTCCCCCTTCAAAAGTCGCATTATGACGGCTTTTGACTAGGAGAGACAACATTCCCTGGAGCCAGCCGTGGCCCCATCAGATCCGTTTAACTGCCCTCCGTGTGGGGGACAACGCTCCCTCCCCCCCTTTCCAAGAGCGAGCATGCTGCGGCGACTTTGAGTGCAAGCAACTCACCTCAAAACAGGTCGTCGGCTGGCCGCTGGATGCTCACGGAGAGAGCGGGCGGGGCGGTCCCCCTGGAGAACACGAATCCTGTTCGTGACGCCAAAAATGTGGTATATGGTTTTTGCTGCTTCGCTGGTCTTCAAAAAACACTCGGTGATCGGTGGCTGTTTCCCGACGAATGAGCACTTCAGGGACCACGGCTGATTGGGAAAAGATTTTATTCAACCAATGTCAGGGTGAAGTCTTTCCAAAAAGTTGAGTGGCACAAGGCATGGATGTCAAAAAAGCCCCCCCTCCCCAAAAGAGAGAGAGAGAGAGAGCGAGCGAGCCCGCGCTAGCGCGAGCCCCCCTTGGTACGAACGACCCCTGGAACGAGAGCCAACGAACCCCCCCTCTTGTCAGGCCCGTAGCTTTTATACCTGACAAGAAGCTGATGTCACGGCTTGGGGTAACAGCTGTAGTTTTCAATCTACTAGTTTACTTCAGTCCTAAAAAGGAGATCTTGACCAGCGCTGTTGGTGATGGACAACAACAGCCACTTTACCTTATTATAGGATTGCACACATTGCTGAAACTGAATTCTCCCTGGTCACGGACAACTGGCCCTTCTGTCTTCTACCAAGTACTTATACACTACTGAAACTAAAGCTTCTCTGTACAGCAAATATAGTTTGATAGTCTTACTGCTACTAGTGGATCATCTAGTCTAGTGCAACATACAGATACGCATAAAGTTCAAAATTCACTTCACTATCTAATCCAAAATACAACATATTAGACAATTAAACAATACATACAAAACATTGGAAGTTTTTAAAATGGCCAATCGCACCCAAAGTGAAAGAAATGCAATTTAAATTGCATCACAGCTGGTGAGGCGAACGACCACTGGGAAAACAAGATGGGCATCAGTGCTAGTAATGAGCAGGTCGCCAAAGACAACACTAAAAGCGCTTCAAACAAACGGAATAGTTCACCCGACGCTCGACTTTTCCACATCCAATATGGCGGAAACGGGTGTCACGTGATTTCAGGTTTACGATCACGACCGCTCCGTTCCAATGTTTCTTTATCGTTGCCAGGTGAAAGTCCAGTCGACTATCGGGTTGAGGACTTCCTTCCCAGAAACAGGGAGTGCCCTCATTTTTAAAGTTTGATTTACTTTACTGTCCCGTGGTCAGGCTGGAAGTCCATTTAGACAGTTGGGAACATCTACATATATGCTTGACTAAAATGTCACAAACATGAATTTACTTGGATTATTTGTTGCGGCCGAGCAAATACACGGGGTGACGCTTGGTAAGTTGTACTTTGCTTACAACTCGTTTTGTTATCCTAAGGATTGACGCTCTTGATTTTGAACTGACGCATTTAATATTTTTGTGTTTATTAAATATTCCTCACGTCTGCTGCGTCAACATTTTATGAGCGGGAAATTCTTTCACCGAGATCACTCGTTTTCTCATATTTAAGCGGAAACACAATGTTATTATAATAACTGTTGGAATATTTAGTTAATAAAAACGACACAAATGAAAGTGATGTACACCTGCATAAATATCCAATCGATTGAATATGGAAAAGCTTTGGGGGTCAAAAGTTTTGAACTTGAAAAAACAGAATTCGTAGTTGAAAACAAAACAAAACATCAATCTGAACATAAACGCGGTGAGCTTAAAACTTGAACAATAAAACAATGCATTCGAGATAAAATGACTTGTTTGAAAATTTTTTTCGAGTTGAAAATAGTTTTGCTTCGCCCTGGTCAATTTTTTGAATGAACTATTTTCAGGTTTCACCTCAGTTTATTTTTCAACGTTTGATGTCTTATTTTTTTCAGTTTTATGTTTTACATTTTCAGATTCACCTTTTTTTCAGGTTCAACTCTTGTTTTTTCAGATTTGCCTCTTTTTTTTTCAAGTGCACATACTTGCATACTTTTTCTTTGGGAGGCGATTCCAAGCCTTCCAGTTCAGCCCTTTCGTGATTCCCCGCCTCTAGGACCACAGTGCCACGCCCCCACGTCAGATTCGGGTCCAAAGTATGCAACTCGCAAAGAAGATTTCAACCTTGCCTCCTGAATATTATATAGGCAATATATGCTCAATCACGTTATTGGAATAGTTTTTTTTGTTTTTTTTTGCAGATTAAAAAGAATGGCAATTTTTTTTCATAAGTGGATTTAAATGGCCGATGAGGGGCATTGAATTCCAACATGTCAAGTGCTGCAATGTTCCAACTGCAGACAGAATAATAGAAAATATGAATTGCACAAGATTGCACAATATAAAAACAGAGCATGATCATGTGTGTCACTTTTGTTTTTGTCTTTCAGTCATTCACACGCTCAATTATTTCACAACGGTGTCTCAAGTTGCAAAACTACCAGAGTTCCTGGAGGTGGCGTATGTGGACGACGTTCAGATTCTGAAGTTTGACAGCAACCACAGGGAAACGAAAGCAAAACATGACTGGGTGAACAACATCACAGAAGATAATCCGCAATTCTGGGAGATAGAGACGGCGATCAATATTCAGAATGAGCAGATCATGAAGGGCAACATTGAAACCGCTAAAAAGCGCTTCAACCAAACTGGAGGTTTGTTTCCCTCCAAGCGCCCGCTCGTAAAATTCATTTCATGTGCTGATACCATTATTTTTTTCATGACTAATAAACAGACATGTCACTGCTGGCTCCTCTCCGATTATCGTCACTGAATGCTGTGTGCGATCCTTTCAGGTGTTCACATGATTCAGGTGATGAAAGGCTGTGAATGGGACGATGAGACGGATGAGGTTAATGGTTGGGAGCACTACCGTAACGATGGAGAAGACTTCCTAGCATTTGAGGCGAAGACGATGACATGGATCGCAGCACATCCACAAGCTTTCACCACCAAAATCAAGTTGGACCAAATTGGTGGGCTTAATGAAGTCAAGAAGATTATGCAGACTGAGGTGTGTCCTGAGCTGTTGAAGAAGCATTTGAGGAACGGGAGGGACTTCCTGACGAGAACCGGTACATTGTCCTCTCTCTCTCTCTCTCGCTCTCTCTCCACACATGCTCTTTCTTACACATTGTCTCCATCTTTCCTGCCCTCCTCAAGCATTGTCCTTTCTCTCTCTCTCTCTCGCTCTCTCTCCACACATGCTCTTTCTTACACATTGTCTCCATCTTTCCTGCCCTCCTCAAACATTTTCCTCCATCTTTGCGTGCAGAGCTTCCCAAGGTGTCTCTCCTGCAGAAGAAGCCTTCCTCTCCGGTCACCTGCCACGCCACGGGTTTCTACCCCAGGACATCATCCCTCTTTTGGAGGAAGAACGGCGAGGAGATCCACAAGGACGTGGAGAAGGGGGAGACCCTCCCCAACCACGACGGAACCTTCCAGGCCTCGGTCCAACTGAAAGTGGAGGTGACGCCCGCCGCGGAGCAGGAGTACGAATGCGTTTTCCGGCTGGCCGGCGTCTCGGAAGACATCGTCATCAAGCTGGACGCCGGAAGCATCCTGAGCAACGCACGCATCCGGGGTGAGCGTTTGTCGTGACTCAGACACGTCCCATTGGCTGTGGAGCTCTCGCGAGCGCTAAGGCTCGGTGTCACGACAACAGTCATTCACGTGTCTCTCTTCGTCGCACACGCTTTGCCATGTGAAGAAGAGGAAGAGAGGAAGAGGGCGGTGGCCATCGGTGTCCCGTTGGTGATCCTCACTCTGGTGGCGGTGGCGGTGGCGGTGGTCCTTGCCAAGCGTCTCAAATCCAAACAAGGTGAGCAACACAAATGTTTGCTCCGTCAGGAACATCCAAAGAGAACATTGTTTGCCTCGCGCTGTTTGTGACCATTCCTAATCTCCTCTTGCTTCTCTTTTATTTCAGTCATATACTCTCAAGCTTGTAAAGAGGAAAAGCCAAAAAGAAAAGAAGAAGAAGAAGAAGACGAAGAAGGACAATTAAATAAGTAAAATGTTTTCTGCTTCCTTTGAGCCACAATAACAAGGCAGCCATGTCATGTCAAGGTTCGATTGAAAGCTAAAGTGTCAATGAGGAGTCCCGTCACACCATTGTTGCCGTCAAAGGGTGCCCTGAGATATGAGCCACATTTGTTCAGCAACCATGCTTGCAAATGCTTTTTTTTTTCCATTGAAAGGAATGGACATGACATTCTTCATCAAAATTGTTGTCATGTGTAATTTAACGTCCCGTCGTGTTTGCACTCTAGCTGTTTCCACCCACTGTGAGTCTGTTTCTGAATGAGAGGCAGTAGCCGTCACATGGTGAGTTAGCTCATGCTGATTCCACGTGGTCTTCGGATTCTGGTGGTGGGTTCGAAAACATTTGGATTCTTGTTCACTATTTTGCTCCTCTTTCTTCAGGCGTTGGAAATCTTTCCGAGGATTTTCTCATTGCACCATATTTGGAAATCCAGATGTTTTTCTTCTTCAAGTCAACAATCATGTTTCTGTCAAGTTTCAGCTGATCACCTACAACCTGAAGACTATGGCCGGCCCAAGTGGAAAGTCTCTTGTTTGTTCACTTTGTTTTTGTGCAACTAAACAAATCAAGTCAGTGGTTACCACTGGTTGGAAGTCTCATCATGAAAGTTGATATCTGGACGATTTTGAGCCTTTAAAAACCTTAAGACTCTTTAATCAAACAATTTATTATTATGAAATACATTTTAAATAAATAAGAAGAATAGATTATATATCAGGTAAATAATAAAATAGTGATGATATCAATAGTTTCAAAATGTGTTAAATATTTCCATTTTACAGATTGAGTAAATTCACACATACCCTGTCTCAATTTTAAAGATTGTTTGAAGGAAATAAAAATGTTAGAATTGTTACAATGTAAAATGTACATCCATGCCTTTTATTGTTGTTGACACGCTTGCAATAAAACGCTTGCTGTCACGCCCCCCACGCCAGATTCGGGTCAAAAGTGTGCAACTTGAAAAAAAGATTTGAATGGGTAATCCGATCATTCATACTTCATCTTTCAAGGTGCAACACACTGCTTGATTCATGTTGTGATTATTGTTCAACAATCAAAAATGGAGATAAACCAGTGCGACAAGAAGCTCATTGGTTGCAGCCTGAAAAGCAGACAAGTAAACATCAGGTGTTCACCCAAACAGACACACTAACTAGATACTTTCAGTATCAATTTAGTAAAATATGAAAGACTAATTTGAAACTAAGCGTTTGGCCAATGGTGGTAAAAAAAAGTCAACAGCTGTTATGGGAATGGCGTACATTGTTAGCTTTTGTGAAGCCTTTCGAACATCATACAGAATAGGCGATCAGTGATTTCAAATAAAGTCGTTCAGTCTTATTTTCAGGGGTATTTTTATTGCGTCACGGCTGATAAGCCGGAGAACCGGGAGAACGAAGTGGGCATCAGTGCTATAGTAATGGGCAGGTCTCCAAAGACAACACTAAAAGCGCTTCAAACAAACTGAATAGTTCACCCGGCGCTCGGTGTAAGGGAACGGACAGTACAGCCAAGTGCGTAGCGACGGACTTTATTGGAGAAGGGGATGATGGGAACAGCGGGCGCTGGAGCGGCGATCGGGCTGGAGAGGACAAACGATTCTGCGGGGGTTCCAAGTAGTCAAGCGGGTCCGTAGCTTCGGGACTGATGAGCAAGGCAGCATCAAGGGACAGACTGACACTCAGGTCTGCGCTGGCGGCGCTGATATAGTGCTGTCCATGAGCCCGTGGCAGGTGACGGCGATTCCATTGACAGGGGGGCGTGGTCCTGTCGCCGGTGGCACCAGCACGTGACAGAACCCCCCCCACAAGGGACGGCTCCCGACGTCCCCAGGAACCAAAAACAAAACAAAAAAAAAACAAAAAAGGAAGGCAATTCCCCGGGCGACCAGGTGGGGGGGTCAGCACACCGCCGAAACGTCCGACACCTCGCCAGACGCAGGATCGACGGACGCGGGAGCAGAAGACCCCGGTACCGGCGGGCAAGACCTCCCCTCGTCCCTCCTCGGCACCCCCGCGCCGAGGACCCGGTTGGTCCGGATGGCAGCGATGGAACTCCGTGATGAGCGAACGGTCGAGTATCCAGCGGCTCGGAACCCAGGAGCGGTGCGCGTCGTCATAACCCTCCCAGTCCACGAGGTATTGGAGACCACGACCGCGCCGCCGCGATCGGAGCAGGGAGCGGACAGCGTAAGCCGGGCCCCCCTCAACGAGCTGGGGCGGCGGCGGCGGAACGGGCGCCGGCGCCAACGCGCTCTCATGGATGGGCCGCACACGGGACACGTGGAACGTGGGGTGAACCTTCATGGACTCTGGAAGGAGAAGACGGACTGCGGCCGGGCCAATCACCTTCTGAATAGGGAACGGTCCAACAAAGCGGGGCGCCAGTTTGCGGGATCCTGCTCGCAGCGGCAAATCCCGCGTCGAGAGCCACACACGCTGCCCCACTCTGTACTCCGGAGCCGGTGTCCGGTGCTTGTTCGCCTGGCGGGCGTAGCCTGAAACAGAGCGGAGAAGAGTGACCCGGGCCCTCGCCCAGGCGCGATGACAACGGCGGACACAAGCCTGGGCCGACGGGCACGCCGCACCACGCTCCTGGTGGGCGAACAAGGGTGGCTGGTACCCGAAGACGCAGTGGAAAGGCGAAAGTCCAGTAGCCGAGCTGGGGAGGGAATTGTGAGCGTACTCTACCCAGGGAAGCTGTTGGACCCACCCGCGCTGGTCCCCGGCGGCCATGCATCGGAGAGACCTGCCCAGTTCCTGGTTCAGGCGCTCCGCTTGACCGTTGGACTGAGGGTGAAACCCCGAGGAGAGGCTGGCCGTGGCGCCGAGGAGTCGGCAGAACTCCGTCCAGAAGGTGGAAGCGAATTGAGGTCCTCGGTCTGACACGATGTCCTGTGGGAGACCGTGGTGGCGAAACACCTCCCGCACCATGATGGACGCCGTCTGCTTCGCAGATGGGAGCTTAGGCAGAGGGATGAAATGCGTCATTTTGCTAAAACGGTCCACCACCGTGAGGACCACCGTGTTTCCCTCAGAGGGGGGGAGGCCCGTGACAAAGTCGATCGACAGGTGAGACCAGGGACGCTGGGGGACCGGCAAGGGTTGAAGCAGCCCGGCCGGAGGACGAGTAGACGTCTTGTAGCGGTTACAAATTGAGCAGGCTCTGACGTAATCGCTGGTGTCCACTTGCCAGGTGGGCCACCAGAAACGCTGTGCCACCACGTACCTCGTGCGTGCCGCGCCGGGATGACAGGCCAGGCGTGAGTCGTGCGCCCATTGCAGCACGGACGACCGCAGACCTTCAGGGACGAACAGGCGACCCTCCGGGCAGTTGCTGGGGCCGGGTTGATCGCGTGATGCGGCTTCCACTTGGCGTTCGATCTCCCATGTAAGAGCCGCCACCCGAACTGAGCTCGGGAGGATAGTGGGAGGCGGACCCTGTCCCTCCTCCCCCCCAGGAAACAAACGCGACAGGGCGTCCGCCTTCGCGTTACGGGAACCCGGTCTATAGGAAAGAGAGAACTCAAACCGGTCAAAGAACAGAGCCCACCGTGCTTGTCTTGCGTTCAGCCTCTTGGCCGATCGCAGATACTCCAAGTTGCGGTGGTCGGTCCAGACGATGAACGGAGTGGTGGCGCCCTCCAGCCAATGCCGCCACTCCTCCAAGGCCAACTTGACGGCGAGGAGCTCCCGATTCCCGATGTCATAGTTTCGTTCCGAGGCCGACAGACGGCGAGAAAAGAAGGCGCACGGGTGGAGGCGATCGTCTTGGTGGCTACGTTGAGACAGCACCGCCCCGACACCCACGTTCGAGGCGTCCACCTCTACCACGAATTGTCTGTCGGGATCGGGAACCCTGAGGATGGGAGCGGATGTGAACCTCCTCTTAAGCTCCTGAAATGCCCGTTCTGCCCGTTCCGTCCATTTGTACGGGGAGGCGGGGCTGGTAAGGGAGGTGAGGGGCGCGGCCACTGTGCTGTATCCACGGATAAAACGGCGATAAAAGTTCGCGAACCCTAAGAACTGTTGCAGTCGCTTGCGTGTTTCGGGAACAGGCCATGACGTGACCGCTTGCACCTTCCCAGGGTCCATCTCGATGGATCCCTCACGCACCACATAGCCGAGGAATTTGACAGAGGAGGCGTGGAACTCGCACTTCTCCGCCTTCACGTAGAGCGAATTCTCAAGGAGACGGCGCAGCACCGCCCGTACATGCTTGATGTGCTCAGGGAGCGAGCGTGAGAAAATGAGGATGTCGTCTAAATAAACGAACACAAATTTGTCCAGCATGTCTCGTAGCACGTCATTAATCAGTGACTGGAAAACCGCTGGGGCGTTGGTGAGCCCAAACGGAACCACCAAGTACTCGTAGTGTCCGCTCGGGGTGTTGAAAGCCGTCTTCCACTCGTCTCCCTCCCGGATGCGGATTAGGTGGTAGGCGTTGCGAAGATCCAGCTTGGTGAAAATGGTGGCTCCCTGAAGGCTCTCGAAGGCGGAAGACAGAAGAGGCAGAGGGTATCGGTTCTTCACAGTGATCTCGTTTAGTCCCCGGTAGTCGATACACGGGCGTAGCGTGCCCTCCTTCTTCTTCACGAAGAAGAACCCCGCTCCCGCAGGTGAAGAGGACGGTCGTATGATACCGGCTGCCAGGGACTCCCGGATGTATTCCTCCATAGCCCGGCGCTCAGGAGCGGACAGGGAGTAGACGCGTCCTTTGGGAGGGAAGGTGCCGGGTAACAGCTCGATAGCGCAGTCGTAGGACCGGTGTGGAGGAAGAGAAGTGGCCCTGGCTTTACTAAAAACCTCCTTGAGCTCGTGATAAAACGCTGGGACATTGGGGATGTCGGGACTGTACCTCGGCGGGGCTCTGCTGAGTGGGCTGGTGGCCGCCCTCAGGCACGCCTGATGGCAGCGTTCGCTCCACTGCCGAACAACCCCCACCTCCCAGTCCAGCACCGGGTTGTGCTGCCGCAACCAAGGGTGCCCCAGTATGAGCTGCTGTCCTGGGAGGGAGAGAAGAAAAAACTGGATGGTCTCGTGGTGATTGCCCGAGAGCAGTAACTTAATTGGTTCCGTCACGAACGCCACCTCGCCGATCAGACGGCCATCAATGGCACGTGCGGGAATAGACGGGCTCAGAGGGAGGAAGCCGACACCCCACTTGCGTGCCAGGCTAATGTCCATGATGTTCCCCTCCGCGCCGGAATCCACCAAGGCCGCCACGTTCTGGTCGCCCGCCGCGAGTTGGACGCGTGCCTGTAGCGTGAGCGTGCTGGGGCTGGGAGAGCCGGTGCTGGTCGAGCTCACGCGGATCCCCCGACGCCGCGTGAGCTCCGGCCTCTTTAACGGGCACCCCGCTACCCGATGGCCCCCCTCCCCACAGTAAAAACACAAGCCCAGTGAGGGGCGTCGACGGTGCTCCTCCGAGGGAACCCGAGCCCCTCCCAGATCCATGGGCTCGGCGGGTGGTGTGGTTGGCGGGTCCCCAGCAGACGGAGGAATGTGACCACACGGGTTTCGCGGGGACCTCCTCTCCCGATCGCGCCGCCGCGTCTGGATCCGCCGGTCTACTCGGGCCGCCAAGTCCATCGCGCCCCTCAGGGTTCGCGGGCGATCGTACGCAACCAGTCCATCTTTCATGTACTCAGCGAGTCCGTTTAGGAAGGTGCTAACGAGCGCCGGCGTGTTCCATCCGCTGCTGCCGGCCAACGTCTGGAACTTAAGGGCGTACTCTGCGACCGATCGGCTACCTTGACGCAGCGTCGCCAGTTCCTCGGCGGCGGATCCCAGGTCGAACAGGCGGAGCAATTCCTCCGCGAAGGCGTCGAAGGAATCGCAAGCCGGGGCCATCCTTTCATATTCGGCCAGGCCCCACAGCCGCGCCTCGCCCGTGAGGTGGGTTAGGACGAACCCGACCTTGGCTGATTCCGACGAAAACGTGATTGGCTGGAGGCTGAACATTATGCGGCAGTTCGTCACGAATGCCCTCACGTGCTTGGGATCGCCGTTAAACTTCTCGATGTTGCCAAGGCGGGGCTCCGGGACGTCCACGAGCGTCCTGGCTTCGGCAGACGAGCGGTGCGGGGGTACCGTGACAGCCGGGGACGCAGCCACCGACAGTCTCTGGAGGGCTTGGGCCATCTCCTGCTGCTGCAGCTGTTGCTGCTGACCAACCTTGATCAGGTGCCGGATGTCGGCAGACAGGCTGCTGACGGCGGTCTCGGCTCGCTCCAGTCGACTCAATGCCGTCTCGTCGTTCGCTGGCTGCATAGCGTTGGTCAGTCTGTACTGTAAGGGAACGGACAGTACAGCCAAGTGCGTAGCGACGGACTTTATTGGAGAAGGGGATGATGGGAACAGCGGGCGCTGGAGCGGCGATCGGGCTGGAGAGGACAAACGATTCTGCGGGGGTTCCAAGTAGTCAAGCGGGTCCGTAGCTTCGGGACTGATGAGCAAGGCAGCATCAAGGGACAGACTGACACTCAGGTCTGCGCTGGCGGCGCTGATATAGTGCTGTCCATGAGCCCGTGGCAGGTGACGGCGATTCCATTGACAAGGGGGCGTGGTCCTGTCGCCGGTGGCACCAGCACGTGACACTCGGCTTTACCACATTCAACAAGGCGGCGGAGCTAATTACCAGTAGAACCAGTTTCACAATACAGTAGATTCCTGAGAATCAGTGGAAAGTCACCAACGCGCGTATGCAGTTTTCTGTCATTATGCGCCCGTCAGTTGGAATAGTCACAGGTTTGAGCAAATACTTCGCTTGACTAAAACGGCACAAACAACTTGTTGCTTGGAATGAATTTACTTGCATTATTTGTTTGGGCCGTGCAAATACACAACGTGACGCCTGGTAAGTTGTGCTTTGCTTACAACTCGTTTCCTCTTGATTTTAAACTGATGCATTTATTATTTGTTTGTTAAATTTTCTTCACATGTCTGCTGCGTCAACATTTTATGAGCGGGAAATTCTTTCACCCCGAACACTCGTTTTCTCATATTTAAGCGGGAACACAATGCTATTATAAAAACGGTTGGAATATTTAGTTAATAAAAACGATACAAATCAAAGGGATGTACACCTGCAGAAATATCCAATCGATTAAATATGGAAAAGCTTTTGGGGTCAAAAGTTTTGTACTTGAAAAAAAAAACAACCCTCGTACTTGAATCTGAAAATAAACGCGCTGAGCTTAAAACTTGAAAAATAAAACAACACATTTGTCATGAAGTGATTGGAGCTGGGCGACCAAATGCAGCTTGGACCAGGGTTTATTGAAGAACTCAAAAGATAGACTCGAGCGGTGGTTCTTAACCTTTTTCCTTGTTCGCACCCCATTCAATTCACCAAACTGATCTGAAGCATACCTGTCAAAATCATGTTAGCTTCCCAAGTTTTTATTGTGTATTGTTATTCGTTTAACAGTACTTAACTTTATTACTTACAAAAAAATTAAAACTACATAAAATACAAATAATAAATCAATAAAAAGTATTATATATTATATATATTAAATAATTATAGTAATAAGAATAAGAATTGGTTTACTTTGCAGCTATAAGGCTTAATTAGCATTATCCCTAATGCCAATGAACACAATGACGTCTTGATTTGCAGGCTTTTTCACTTTTTGCGGTTACCCGACCATTATCACCGAAAAGCACCCCCGGTTAAGAACCACTGGACTAGAGGGTCAACTAGGGACTAGAACAGAACAGAGTGGAGACTAGAAACAAGAAGACATGAGACGAGAAGAATCCGACGGAGAGTGACACGCAGACAGGACTAAAATTGAAAACAAGTAGCGAGAGGCAGGTGACGGCATTCCGCTCCTGACAGGAGGTGGTTGCAAGTCCGTCCACTTCAGCTGTCACTCATGTTTCCACGCCCCGTGGTGCAAGTCGCACGCTCCACGCAGATTCGCGTCCAAAGTCTAAAAAGTCATTCAGGTCCTTATGCAACTCACAAAGAAGATTTGAACCTTGCCTCCTGAATATTACATAGGCAATATATGATCAATAACGTTGTTGGATTTTGTCCACAATTTAGGGAGCGCGCTATCTGCGCCTCACGGCAAAAGCCATTGCCAATCGCCTGTTATCCAATTTACTCACTGCGTGCTCGTTTGATTTCTTCAGGTTTAGGAAAATGCTAAGACACTGAAGCAGAAATTAGACTTATACAGGTTGGTTGAGTTCAATCACAATTCTTGTTCAGAAAGCTCTGTCTTCAGGAAAGTACAATACAGCGCTGGGCCTTTCAAGAGCGGAAAGTCTCCATTCAGAAAAGGCAACGTTCAAGGTTCTTTGGTCAGCTTATATTCAGTTGCACATGCCAGTGTGGGCCGAGTTTGATGGGTGATGAGTCTTTGGGGCGGGGCAAGTTCTCAGGAGAGTCTGATTCCATGGGAGTGGGTGCTGGTTCGGTGAGAGCTGGTTCTGTGGGGTTGGGTGCTGATAATGGGCGATTCCATGTGAGGGGGCTGTTCTTTTCCTTTCCGTCTTTCAGCCTTGATGATCATCTTTGGCTGGGCTGTCTCCCTCTGGCACCTGCTGGTTTTATCTCCAAGTGACCTTCCTGTAAACATTCTCCTCCATTCTTGCACAGACACTGTTCCACCTCATCCATTTATCATTCTTTCAATTTTGTCATTTTGTACGGAATTATGTGAGCTTTTGGCTGTGACATCATCTATCATCGTATTTATTAATGTTCCCTGACTATGCAAAGTTTGTACTCACCACTTACCATGTTTTTGTTTGTTTGTTCTTTTGATCTCCATGTACGTATTTGCTTACGTCATCGTATTCTTAGTTTAACCATGCTTTCAACCATATCTTTTCTGTTAGGCAAAATATTCCCCTCCGTCCAGAACGTTCAGTAGTAATCGAAAACTGGTGTCTAGCATGAGTCAAAACATAAGATACAATCAAGTACTGAACATTTTTAGACAACTTTGGCAGTGTCCGTGATTTTGAAAATCATTAAACAGTTCCTTAAGGGTCATTAAGCTATTCAGGCAATATATCAAAAAACATTTGTTCTTTCAAAGTGCTCAGAAATATATATCAGATGGTAAAGTTATAAAAACCTTTCTCATTACCACTTATCAAAAATGTCTAGTTATGTCTTCTTTATTGATTTGGTGTGTAGGTATAATTATATGCTTAAAATGTTTCTTTTATTGATTTAACATGTGAATATACTTGTCTGCTTATGTACTTTATTCAATGAGGTTTGAGCATATCTGTTTTTGTAGCTAGGCAGGACTGTTTGTATTTCGACCGCATTCCTTCAACGTTATTGGAATTGTTTTTCTTTTTGCAAACTTAAAAGGAATGGCAAAAGTTATGTGATTAAATGTTTTCCATAAGTGGATTTAAATGGCTGATGAGGCATCAAACTCCAACATGTCAAGTGCTGCAATGTTCCAACTCCAGACAGAATCATTGAAAATATGAATTGCACAAGATTACACAATGTAAAAAGAGAGCAAGATCATGTGTGTCGCTTTTGTTTTTGTCTTTCAGTCATTCACACGCTCGATTATTTCATGACGGCTTCTCGAAATGGGACGCTACCAGAGTACATGGAGGTGGTGTATGTTGACGACGTTCAGATTCTGCAGTTTGACAGCACCCACAGGAAAATGAAAGTGAAACATGACTGGGTGAACAAAATCAGTGAAGATGATCCTCACTTCTGGGAGAAAGAGATGGAGATCAGTTATGCGACTGAGCAGGTCATGAAAAACAAGATTGAAATTGCTAAAAAGCACTTCAACCAAACTGGAGGTTCGTTTTCATCCGCTCGTAAAATTTATTTCATGTGCTGGTACACTTTATGACAAATGTGTCACTGCTCGCTCCAACTTCAACCAATCTGGAGGTTTGTTTCTGTCCGCTCGTAAAATTTATTTAACGTGCTGATACCCTTTTTTTTTTTCATGCCTAACAAACAGACGTGTCACTGGTGGCTCCTCTGATTATCGTTACTGAATGTTGCATGCGATCCTTTCAGGTGTTCACATGATTCAGCTAATGTACATCTGTGAATGGGATGATGAGACGGGTGAAGTTGATGCTTGGGAGCAATACTGTTACGATGGAGAATACTTCCTATCATTTGAGGGGAAGACGATGAAGTGGATCGCAGCAAATCTACAAGCTTTCAGTACCAAAATCAAGTGGGACCAAATAGATGGGCTTGATAAAACCAAGAAGAATGTTCCTACTGAGGAGTGTCCTTCTTATTTGAAGACGCATGTGAGAAACGGGAGGGACTTTCTGACGAGAACCGGTACATTGTCCCCTCTCTCTCTCTCTCTCTCTCGCTCTCTCTCTCTCTCTCTCTCTCTCTCTCTCTCTCTCTCTCTCTCTCTCTCTCTCTCTCTCTCTCTCTCTCTCTCTCTCTCTCTCTCTCTCTCTCTCTCTCTCTCTCTCTCTCTCTGTGTGTCTGTGTGTGTGTCTCTCTCTCTCTCTCTCTCTCTCTCTCTCTGTGTGTGTGTCTGTGTGTGTCTCTCTCTCTCTCTCTCTCTCTCTCTGTGTCTGTGTGTCTCTCTCTCTCTCTGTGTCTCTCTGTGTCTGTGTCTCTGTGTCTCTGTCTCTCTCCACACATGCTCTTTCTTACACATTCTCTCCATCTTTCCTGCCCTCCTAACGCGTTTTGCTCCATCTTTGCGTGCAGAGCTTCCCAAGATGTTTCTCCTGCAGAAGACGCCTTCCTCTCCGGTCACCTGCCACGCCACGGGTTTCTACCCCAGGACATCGTCCCTCTTTTGGAGGAAGAACGGCGAGGAGATCCATGAGGACGTGGAGATGGGGGCAACACTCCCCAATCACGATGGAACCTTCCAGACCTCGGTCCACCTGAAAGTGGAGGTGACGTCCGCCGCGGAGCAGGAGTACGAATGCGTGTTCCAGCTAGCCAGTGGCCTGGAAGCCACTGTCACCAAGCTGGACGCCGGAAGCATCCTGAGCAACGCCCGCATCCAGGGTGAGTGTTTGTCACGGCTCAGACACGTCCCATTGGCTGTAGGGCTCTCGCGAGAATTGACGTGGGTCTCTTTGTCGCACGCGCTTTGCCATCTGAAGAAGAGCAAGACAGGAAGAAGGCGATGGCCATCGTCATTGCGTGGGCGGTCCTTGTTCAGATGGCCGTGGTGATGTTGATCCTTGCCGAGTGTCACAAAACCAGATAAGGTGAGCGACACAAATGGTTCCTCTGTCAGGAACATCCAGAGATTTTTGTTTGCCTCGTGCCATTCACGGCCATTCCTAATCTCCTCTTGCTTGTCTTTCATTTCAGCCGAATATCCAGAAAAACAACGAGAATCAGCAATTTCTGGAGAAATTGCGTGTGAAGCCAAAGAAGCTGAATACTTGGGGAATGCTACAGAAGGATGTTTCAAGTTGGAACGGGTTGAATCGGTCAAATAATGTAGGAATTCGAAGGGAAAAGCAGAATTTTATAAAATATGGCGTGAACATGTATCATAGAAAATCGACGTCATGAAAAAATATTATTATTATCATTATTATTATTACTACACACTGCCACATCCAGAAGTTCTCAGACGACACAGCCATTGTTGGATAAGTTTCTGAGGGGAACGATCTGGAATACAGGACGGTCAACAAGGACTTTGTCAGTTGGTGTGAGCTCAACCAGCTTCAGCTGAACACCAGCAAGACGAAGAAGATAATTGTGAACTTCAAGAGGAAAGCACCCCACTTCACTCCGGTGAACGTCCAGGGAACGGCGGACATTGATGTCGTGGAGAACTACAAATTCCTGGGTGTTCGCCTAAAAACAAACTGGACTGGACTGAACACACTCACGCCCTGTACAAGAAGGGCCAGAGTCGCCTCCACCTGCTGAGGAGACCACCGAGGTCTTTCGGTGTTTGCAGGGCTCTCCTCGGGACTTTCTATGACTCTGTGGTAGTAAATCCCATAATGCTCCGCTACGCACCAACCAACCTCCAAATGGAGCTGATTGAACTCCAGTGTAGTGACACACTCAAGTCCAAGTATGATGCTGCGGGCACCGCACAGTTTCCACATTTCATCCCTGACATAATCAATCGCTCAGCTCCGCACTCAAGCTGCTCAGCTGCTCTCCATGTTCAGCAGCACTTATCTATTGGAACTATTCTCTTCAATGAAGATGACCACAACATCTCACAGGAGACGTCTGACTAATGACCACCTTTGTGCAATCCTGAGGATTTCCTCAGCTCAGAGCCTCAGCCCAGACATTGATGAACTCGCATCGAAGAAGACATGCCAGGTATCTGACACATCGGAGCAGATCAGTGTGTAGCAAACTGACTGGTAATGTTTTCTTTATGCACTTTTTCTTGCTACTCCAATGTATGGACTTGAATGTCTGCACTTTGACAGAGGAATGTTATTTGTTAATTTGTTTATTATTGTTATTTTATATTTGAATCTATCATTAGCCTTTGGGAAAATGTTTAACGGAGAAGGCTGCACGTAAAAAGAGAGGCACATGGTTGTTGTTCTGCACTCAGTGTTTTGTATTGAAACGTCATCAACTTTTATTTCATAGTGACGAGCGCCCTCCTGTGGATGCTTAGTGTAAGTGTTTTACTCAGTACGAGACCCGGTGACGGATCAGTTACACGTACTAACTACATACTGTGGATGTACAAAGTTGATGTTCCTCAAAACGTTATTGCCTTGGACAAGATTGGTCCGTCATTCTTGTTTTTTTTTTTTTTTTTTTCTTCTGTTAGACTTGTGTGAACGATTGGATGTTATTTTTATTTACATATCGAAGTTACGTTAGCCAACATCCCAACATCAACTCATCCCAATCTGGACTCCCAGCCACACCCACACCACCAGGAATAGCAATCTAGTCATTGGGAAAAAACGGAAACTAAAATCTACAAGCTTCAACATTGTGTGCAGAGGGCCACAGATTTGGAATGAGCTTGACGAAACACTAAAAATGTTGCAATCCATATCCATCTTCAAGGCAAATCTAAAAAATCAACTCCTATCGATGTATGTTTAATGTGCTGATCAAATGAGACTATCTATTACTTGACGTATGTTTATTGTGTGTTGTACCTTATTGTGTGTTTATTGTTATTGTCCATTATATATCTGTATGTTTGTCCATAATGTAAGGATATCTGGCCCCCTATTAAAAGCTTTAAATAGCTTGCTTGGGGTGACCTTTCACGCATCCGACTGTGTAATACTGTTTGTTGTATGTCTTGGATATTGCGTGAATGAAAAAACTCAAACTCAAAAACATGCTACAAGCTAACGATTGTCTAACGCGGTGTTTTCTTTATTTTGCATCTCAGTGTTACGATGGGCTTAAGAGGGATATGGTTTGAGCACAGTTTTTAGTTACATTTTATGTAAGAAATCGATGTGTTTTTTATTATTTGCAATTCAATTTTGCATCTGTGCAATATTCAGTTATATATATTGGACAAAATTAAGCTTTTCTTGTTCCATATTTGATATGCAAAACGAATTTTTGTCGATATGAAAAGGTTCATTATTATATGTGGAGGAAGTTTTTTTTTGTTTTGTTTTTTTCAATAAATATCAATGTTGGCCTGCAACCTCGTCCAAGTTTCACATTTTGGCCCGCTGTGTGTATGAGTTTGACCCCTGCTCTACGCTGTGGTCTGCTGGAGAGGGGGCAATACGGACCGGGACAGAGGGAGACTAAATAAACTGGTCAGGAGCGCGACCTCTGTCCGGTCCTGTCCCCTGGACAGCTCCTTCAGCAGCAGACTGTTCTATCCATGGTGTAAGAAGGAGGAGATGTTCCGCAGGTCCCTCATTCCCACTGCTGTCAGACTCTACAACACATGCTGCACCTGATCACGTGTCGGTTTCCTTCCGTTATCATCTCGACCACTACTGGTACTTGTCTTTTTAATGTATCCATTTTTACATTTTGCACATGTTTCTGGCAGGGCTGTGGACTCGGACTCGGGGACTCGGACTCGGTCGGACTCGGTCATTGTTGCCGGACTCGGGGACTCGGTCGGACTCGGTCATTGTTGCCGGACTCGGGGACTCGGTCGGACTCGGTCATTTTTGCCGGACTCGGTGCTGATTTTGACCGCGTCCACCGAGTCCGACAATAAAAAAAAAAAATCCTTCAATTTTATTTTCACCATGCTGCTGAGAATGCGCGTAGGAATACTGTCCACAGCCCTGCTTACGATCAATGCGGCCACGTTGAGTTGCACTTAGGCTAATGTTTACATTATGTACCAATGTCAAGGATGATTATGTCACCCAGCTTATATCATTATTTTGATTTTGATCTAAATTAGCCTTGAATAAAGACTAAGCAGTCACATGAATTAACAGAAAAAATGGACACTCGGACTCGGTGGTCAAGAGGCCGGACTCGGAGCAAAAATCCGACCGAGTCCACAGCCCTGGTTTCTGGTATTCTTGCACTTTTGTGCGCTGCTGTGACAAGAAAATTTCCCGACAGTGGGATAAATAAAGTTCTATCTAATCTAATCTAAAATGCAAACTGTTAGACAATCAAACAATACATACAAAACATTGGAAGTTTTTAAAATGGCCAATCGCGTCCAAAGTGAAAGAAAAGCAATTAAAATTGCGTCACAGCTGGTGAGACGGACCACTGGGAAAACAAGATGGGCGTTAGCGCTAGTAACGAGAAGGTCGCCAAAGACAACACTAAAAGCTCTTCAAACAAACTGAATAGTTCACCCGGCGCTCAGCTTTTCTACGTCCAACAAGGCGGAAAAGTTCATTTATGTATAGGATAGGTAATAATGAGACAGAGGTCAACAGCTTAGCGTGTGGCTGTATTGAACAGACGCCCGTGCGTCATGACGTAATACAACACAGCAGTACCGCTGGGGCGTACAATTGTATCTGGTGGGGAGGTTTTCCACACCCTCGAACACGCGTTTTTTTTTTTTTTTTTATTTTAATTGTCCCTCTCTACTCCGCCTTGCCTCTTCTTTTGACCACGTACGACACATATGTCAGAGTTACGGCCCGCGAATTGATTATCTATGGCCCCCTGGATGATATTTAATTACTATTAGAACCGGCCCGCAGGCCACAGCCGCCCGCTGGTGTTTTGCACGCACCAACACTACATTTCCCACAATGCAACGGTAGCCCGCGATGTCACTGTAGCTCGCTCGCACAACGGCTTCATTATTCATCAGTCGTCAGAGCAGAGTTCAACTTTCTGATACCCCCCTCCTCAAAAATGGCTAAACGTAAGGTGGACGCTGAGAACAGGGGGTTTCAGGCCAGGTGGGAGGCAGAGCACATGTTTACGGAGGTAAGAGGCAAACCTGTGTGTCTTCTGTGTGGAGAAAATGTGGCTGCAATGAAAGAATTTAATTTAAGAAGGCACTATCAAACGTCTAAGAAACACACAGACAAAGACAAGAATATGGAATATGAACAAAAGCTACAGAAGGTGGAAGAATTAAAACGAGGCCTTAAGTCCAGACAGGCTATGTTCACATATGCTAAATCACAAAGCGAGGCTGCTGTCAAGGCTAGCTTTATTGTGGCAAAAGAGATCGCAAAATCACCCCGGCCCTTTGCAGAAGGAGAGTTTATCAAAAACGGGTTTTGAGCCTCAGAGCCTAACCCCGAACATCGATGAACTTGTACAAAAGATGAGACACCTCCAAGTATCAGGCTCAGGCTCAGACAAGTGAGCATCACAGAGCAGTAGCGTATTTTCCGTTTTTTAAATTCAGTTATGTTTTTACATTTGTTTCTACAAGACGTGATTTTTCTTTGAAGAAAGTATTGTTTTGTCTGTGTGCCATACATTTTGGTATTTTATTTATTTATATTTATTTTTCAGATGAATGGACTGAGGGCAAATTGCAGATAAGAGCCATGAGAAAGAATACAACTGATTTGATTCGTTTTTTTATTTTACGATTTGAAAGCAGTGATCGGTAGATCATAGAGCAGCACAATAATAATTTTTCAGTTCATAATGCATGCACTTTTGTTTATGCATTCATCTTGATATTAAGAAACACATTTTGTTTTTAAAAACAATTTAATTTTTTGCTGTTTGGCTGTTGAAAATGTTTTTGTTATGTCCTTACTACTTTCCGGGTTCTTAGGTAGCAAGAAAGGTTCGGGCAACGACGTGATGAATACTGCTTTATTTCTTCAACACCGTCAGTTCACAGGCCGTACGTCACAACACTGAACGTCCCCGAAGCTCCCCCTCCCACTCCCGGAGTTTTCCCACTACGGAACATGAGTTAGCCCAAAATATACAACATCTCCTCCCCCCCTTACAATGAACATGCTTTATGCATGAACAACACGGAATTACGCACCTAGAACTAGACATCCCCATAACTCAGGTCAACCACGAACCTGTAAATCCAAGCGCGCAGGAGCTCGCCGCTCTCTGATAGGATATCTCCTATCTGGGGGCACAGGATCAGCTCCATGGTCGATCAATGGCGAACTTGTTGCAGGAGCTTCTGCAAAGGGAGATGTCACAGTCTCTGTCTCAGGCACATCCTCAGCTGGGACTGGTGGCGCGAGTGTGATTGAGTCCTGCACTCGGGAGGGTATGTGAACCGGCGTTTTGACGTAGGCAGAGCTATCAGGAAAATCTTTGAGGGACAGCTCTGCTGGCCCTAACTGAGTCTGCAGGAGTTGATCAACATGTCTTCTCCATACACTATCAGACGTTTGGACAGTATAAGATACTGGTCCCGTTTGCGCAATAACAGTGGCAGGAATCCACTTTGGTTCGCCACGGTAGTTCCTTGCCAACACAGAGTCTCCTGGCTTTAAAACTCTTCCTTTGCCCTTCTGTCCTCTGCACCTAACCTGTTTTTCCTGCTGACCTTGGACAATGTCCTTCATCGCTGAGGGCTTCAAGAGGTCAAACGTGGTGCGCAGGTCTCTCTTTAGCATCAGGCTAGCAGGAGATGTCTTGGTGGTGGCATGTGGACTGTTCCGATAGGTTAGTAGGAAGTGGTGCAGTCTCTGATGTAGTGTTCCTTGTCCTTGTGATGTTTTCAAGGCATGCTTCATGGTTTGAACAAATCTCTCAGCAAGCCCATTTGTTGCGGGGTGGTAGGGGGCCGACTTAATGTGTTGGACACCGTTAGCTTGCAGGAACACTGCCATTTCTTGTGAGACAAATTGGGGTCCATTGTCAGAGACTAGCTGGGCAGGAGATCCAAACCGACTAAACAGTTCCTCCTAACTTTTCGATAGTCTTTTCTGCAGTGGTTGATCTCATGATAGCCACCTCTGGCCATTTACTGTGTGCATCCACAGCAATAAGGAACATCCTGTCCTCCACTGGTCCCGCAAAATCAATGTGCACCCGGTGCCATGGTCCTTGTGGGAATTCCCAGGGGTGAAGAGGCGCTAGTGGAGGATTGTTCCTGACTTGGTGGCATGATGGACAGCTTTTGGCCAACTCTTCAATTTGTTGATCCATGTTCGGCCACCAAAAATAGCTTCTCGCTATTTCTTTCATTCGTACTATTCCGCTGTGTCCCGAATGCAGTTGCTGCAGCGCTTTTGTGCGAAGTGACCGTGGTATGACCACCCTCCTACCCCAGAGTAAACACCCAGACTGGACAGACAGTTGCAATCTCCTCCCGAGGAAAGGCTTCAGACTCGCATTATCGCCAGCAGATCGACCCTTGACGACAACGTCCACGACCGCCGATAACTCCGGGTCATTCCGAGTTTCCCTTTTTACCTGCACCGCAGACAGGTGCTCTCTCCACCTCCCTGAAGTAGAAAAGGTCCACCGTGTCCGACTCCGGCTTTGTGACAGGCAAAGGCAATCGGGACAAGCCATCCGCATTGCAGTGGAAGTCTGATTTTCGATACCTGATGTCATATGCATGCGCCGACAACAACAAAGCCCACCTCTGCAGTCGGCATGCAGCAAGAGACGGTATTCCAGTGTGTGGACCGAGGATGGTGGTGAGGGGCCGATGGTCCGTCAGGAGCGTAAACTTCCTCCCATACAAGTATTGATGGAATTTCCTAACTCCAAAAACAATGCTCAGTGCCTCTCGTTCCAGTTGAGCATAGTTAGACTCTGCTTTGTTCAATGTCCTCGATGCAAAAGCGATTGGCTTCTCCTCACCACCCGGCAGGACATGAGAGAGAATCGCCCCTACTCCGTAAGGAGAGGCGTCACAGGCGAGCTGCAGTGGAAGTGATGGGTTGAAGTGCGTCAGGACCTTGGACGTAGTCAGCGCTCCTTTAGCCTTTTCAAAAGCCTCCTGACAGCTGGCTGTCCACTTCCACGTTTTGTCTCGGCGTAACAGTTCGTGCAGGGGTTGAAGCAGTGATGACAGATTGGAGATGAAGCGTCCGTAATAGTTCAGCAGACCTAAGAAAGATCGTAGCTGGCTGATGTTTTGGGGTGGGGGCGCGTCCACGACAGCTGCCACTTTTGATGGTGCAGTGTGCAGTCCTTCTGCATCGATCACATGCCCCAGATATTCTACAGATGGCTTGAAGAAGTCACATTTGTCCTTACGGACTCTTAAGCCGTAGTCCTTCAGCCTTTGAAGGGTAGCATCCAAGTTGCGCAGGTGCTCGTCATCGGTAGATCCAGTGCACAGGATATCGTCAAGGTAGCACTGTACCCCAGGCAACCCACTAAGGATCTGATCCATCGCTCGCTGAAAAAGTGCCGGGGCTGACGTGATGCCGAACGGCAGTCTGCAGTATCTGAAGAGACCCTTGTGTGTGTTAATGGTCAACATTTCACGTGACTCTTTTTCTACATGCATTTGTAGGTAAGCCTGACTGAGATCTACCTTACTGAATTTTTGTCCCCCACTCAGTCCAGCAAACAAGTCATCAATTAGGGGAAGTGGATATTGCTCTGCTGCTAACACCGGGTTAAGTGTTACCTTGAAATCTCCACAGGTCCGAATTCCCCCATCTTTTTTTGGTACAGGAACGATGGGTGTGGCCCACTCACTGATGGTCACTGGCTCCAAAACCCCATTCTTGACCAGGGCGTCCAAGTCAGCTTCTACCTTGGATCAGATGGCGTATGGTACTGGTCTAGCTTTCATAAACACAGGCTTGCTACCAGGTTTGACATGTAACTTAACGGTTATATCTTTCATGCTGCCTAATTCATCACAGAAAACCTCTTTGTGTTTCTCGAGTATTTCTTGTAGCGGAGTGGAACTGTGTGACAGTTTCCTTATCGCTTGCCAGTCCAGCCGGATTCCCTGTAGCCATGTACGCCCCATTATAGCAGGATGATTTCCCTTGGTCACATAAAGGGGAAGCCTTTTTGTTCGCCCATGGTACTGAACAGTCACATCCGTCATCCCTTCCATGTGCACTCGATGTCCCGTATATGCCTTAAACACTGTGTCTGATGGACGTAGTTGAAGGTGCCTCATGAGTTTCCTGTAGATCTTGTGTGACACTAGTGATGCCTTTGATCCTGTGTCTATCTGCATTTTCACCACATGTCCCTCCAACTTGGGTTCAGCCCAGTAGCCATCTGAGCTCTCACCTACATTCATCACTCGTATTGTATTTACAGGCACTTCTTCCTCCGAAGAATCACTATTTCTTCCATTATCATGGCAAACGGTGCGAACATGCCTTTTTTGTTTATATTTCACATTGTCACTTTTGTTCCCAGCCCTTGAGCTTTTGTCCATGTCCTGTTTACTTCGGCACGCCCGCTCTATGTGCCCTTTTTTTCCACAGTTACGACAGTCCATCTCTTTGCACCAGCACGTCGATGCAAGATGTCCAGATCTACCACAGCGAAAACATGGCCCTTGCGCGTTCGGTTTATCATTGTTGAGTTGGTGCACTCTTTCTGTAGCACTTAGTTGCTGGGCCTCCTTTTTCGCCATTTCCATTGTTACACTGATGTTAATGGCCTTTTCCAAAGTCAAGTTACTTTCTGTGAGTAATCTCTTCTGTGCTGCTTCGTTTCTAAGTCCACATACCAGCCTGTCTCTCAAAGTGTCATTTAACACATCCTGGAACTCACAGTGTTCAGCCAGCTTGCGTAGAGCCGCTACAAACTGGGTGACCGACTCGCCCTCTTCTTGGCTGCGTCTGTGAAATCGGAATCTTTCTGCGATTACCAGGGGTTTCGGTGAAAGATGGTTTGCCAGTACATCCACTATTTCTTGGTATGTTTTACTGCCGGGCTTTTCTGGTTGAAGTAGGTCACGTAGCAAGTTAAACGTTTTCGGCCCCATTACACTCAAAAACGTGGGCACCAGCTTCTCCTCCTTTATATCATTAGCCATGGCGAAGTAATCGAAACGCTCAGTATATGAGCTCCATTGTTCAACACTTTCGTCAAAGGGACCAATTGAGCCAATCATTCCCGCCATTACAAGTTCCTGTTTGTATGGCACTGCCTTCCCCACAGACGTCTCCCCTCAGCAGGCCACTCTTTTTTTTTTTTTTTTTACTTCGCCACACTACTCACGACGTTGCCAACAGTCCACCAATCCACTCCACCCTTCGAGACGAAGCCGGCCAACACGCGTCAGTCCAGACGTCCTCGTCGCCAGTTTTGTTATGTCCTTACTACTTTCCGGGTTCTTAGGTAGCAAGAAAGGTTCGGGCAACGACGTGATGAATACTGCTTTATTTCTTCAACACCGTCAGTTCACAGGCCGTACATCACAACACTGAACGTCCCCGAAGCTCCCCCTCCCACTCCCGGAGTTTTCCCACTACGGAACATGAGTTAGCCCAAAATATACAACAGTTTTCCCTTGAAGTTACTGACCGAGCCATCACAAAATATTGCCATATTCATTTAATCATTAAATAATGTTAGGTCTTGGTTCAATAGGCTATGTGCAATCATTTCGATATATTCTAATAAACATTGAACCAGTCCGGCCCTCGGCTTGTAGCAAATTTGGTTTTTTTGGCCCTCGGTGTGTTTGACTTTGACATCCCTGACGTACGACGTCCATTATCCAAACTCGCACCGCTCCCTCGCTGCACAGAAGCCCGCGCCTGACATACGTAACACACCCCTTCCTGCACCCGCGCTCTGTGTGGTTGATACGGACTGTTGGGGCGGGTGTTAATTGATATGAACCAATCGTCTTTCCCTCCTCACACGCTCCTTCCCTGAGCGTGACGAACCGACGATCGCAGAACGTGGCGCTCCTACCTTGCAACCGCCTTGGATTGGTCAGGTGAAAGATAAAACTGTCTCCTTGGATAGTGTATCTTCTGCAACTACCAGGCTAAGATCAGAAACCGAGCCTCATTCCCAACTCAAAACTTTGCTCTTGGAGGACCTGTCTACTCCAAGCATCTCTGGAGCTCAACCAAGTTCTCAAGCGAAAGACGACCTGACACGTTCGCAGGGGAGACTCCCCGCCACCGAGATACCATCTCATTTTTGGGTAAAAGAGCAAGCTCATGCTGAAGGTGGCGCTTCTCTAGCCGCGACATCGACAATTCGTCAAGCTAAATCCCTTCCCACCAGGAAAAGAGCATCTCTTGAATCTGTGGACCAACTCATCTGGATTTGCAGCAATAAGACCCCACTGCCTGAGCCTATGCCTGTCAAAAACGGACTCAAGTCATCACAAGCCAAGGTGGCAAAGGTGGCTGTGGTTGAGCCTTCAGGGGACCCGGCACATGGTGACCCAGAAAAGTCTAAGGCAGCAGACAACAGCAGCAACCTGCCGGCACCATCGATCCATGGATGCGACAAGTGGCACCGGATCCTTTACCCCACGAGTGGAAAAGTCCACCAACACTGTTGTCCCCCGTGACCTGAATTGGCCTGGTGACGTCATCGTCAAGCCGGATACGACTTGCGTAGATGCCGGTCCAGATAACGTTGTCCCTCAAGGCTTTGAAAAGCAAATCCCTGTGAGCAGTGACGTGGTTGCCGCAGACCACCAGGCGTCTTTCGCCGGTCCAACGGCAGAACAACTGCAGCCGTTAAATCCCGGTTCTCGCCAAATACCTCCGGTCTTAAACGTGCAGCCGGGGTGCGATCACAGGCTAGCTATGAATGGACCTGCAGAGGGTAGTTGCAGCAATGTCGGCCAGACGTACCCGTTGCAGTTTTACATCCAGCAGGCACCAAACCAAGGTGCTGTGGCGGTGAGCGAGCAAACGGCGGCTTGGCTCAGCCATCCAATGCAGCCGCGGTTGCTGCAGCAGCTGCCGTACCAGAGGCCGTGGCTTCCGGCAAATGTGACCAATAGCGCCCCCCACCTTTGGACCCACCATTTTGGCTCCTACTTTGCCACCCCCGTCACACTCTTATCGGTCAAGGACGTGTTGGCTCGACCCAGTCCGCCGCAATGACGAAAACGGAATGTGTATAAACAAATTGAGGTTATGCGCCCAAGCTTTATTTTGTAAATATTTCGTTTTTGCTTTCCTCCACTACCTTTTGTACTTTTGTATTCAATGCTGCCATGTTGCAATTCCTATCCAGTTGAATTTGTTCTGTAAAGTTTCTGTCTGCAATTGGAGCATATAGGAAGTTAAATTAAATCCACTGTTAGCCACTTCAAACTTGTCAGCATGCTTTGTTTTCAAAAGCGTAAAGAATTGCAGACAAGTGTGGTTTTTTTGACAACTGGTGGATAATTTTAACTACCTCGCGTTGTTTTTTTCTCTCTTATAGGTCAGGTGTCAAGTGTCAAAACACATTGCAGGGTTTGAGTTTGCTGCTGTGAAAAGAGAGCTTATTTTTTTATTCACATGCTTTATCTTCACATACCACGCTTGATTGAAAAATTGCATCCAACTGAATGAAATATTCGGAAACGTTTCATTTAAAATTTTAATGCCGCTCAACTGTTTTTCCAAAAAAGCCTGTGATGTACAATTGGATTTACGTCAGTGGTTCTGCCATATACCACGAGAGAAAGAATTCCACAAGTGGCTTTTTTAAAAATATATATGTAAACGATGGATATTTCGCCTAGTGCTCTGATCAGATAAATTATGTGGAAGTAGTAGCGCGTCAAAAAAGTGCGAGGAATAAAATGGGATCGTGTATCAAAGCCCCGCTCATCTACTATCACTTCCCCCCACGCCAGATTTGGGTTATTTGTGCAACTTGAAAACAAAAAAATTTGAATGGTAAATCCGATCATTTATTACTTCTCTTCATCTTTCACGGTGCAACACACTACTTCAGTGGTTCTTAACCGGGTGTGCGAGAATTCTTCCTAGGGGCTGCGAGGACACCCTGGGGGGAATTTACAATTTTTCGGCGATAATGGTCGGGTAATCGAAAAAAGTGAAAAATTCTGGAAATCAAGAAGTCATTGTCTTAATTGGCATTAGGGATAATGCTAATTAAGCCTTATAGCTGTAAAGTAAACCAATTATTACAATTATTTAATGATATATATAATATTTTTTATTTGTATGTTATGTAGTTTTCAATTATTTTTGTAGGTAATAAAGGGAAATGTGCTTTTGGCAGTTTGCAAACATATTTTTTTAAGGCTGCGTTAGACTTCTAATCGTATCAATATAATTTCCAGTAGTGGCGTGCTCGTGTGGTCGCATGGGAAAGAATGTGCAGGCAAACTGCACGAACTTGTTTTCTTCGAAGTGTTGTGGAACAGGATGTACCATCGGTCTAGACAGGGAGGATACCTGACGAGAACACCTCAAAGATGTATCATCGGCCCAGACAGGACACCTCGCAAGAACATCTCGAGCCCGGTGCGGAACGAGAATAGCGTCCCGTCCTGGTGGTCGGACACCTGCGCTCAGCAATAACACCCAGCCGGGGAGGAGATGGCCATGGACCAATCATCACACAATGTTTTGCATGTTTGAATATTCATATTGTGTTTCTTTATAAGTGGGCAACCCGGAAGAATGTTTCTCTTTATGGTCACAAGAACACACGAGGTTTAGTGTGAGGGAGCCGGGACCTAGGCGCCTGTATTAGCTTGCTTTGTCAGGAATAAACAATTGTTAAATTCGGTCTTCTCTGACAGAACGAATTCGCAAAATTGTTAGGTGCGCCAGTGTGTGGATTAGGACATAGCAACTCGTGTTAAGTGTTGATCGCAATTTGGAGTCAGATCAATAACTAAAATCCGTAGCCTAACAAGCTGTAAAGTAAACCAATTATAATTATTTAATATAATATTTATTTATTATTTGTATTTTATGTAGTTTTAGTTTATTTTTGTAAGTAATAAAGTTAAGTACTGTTAAAATTCAGCAGTTTCTCCACGGACTGGGACCAGAACTGGCTGGATATTTTGATGATCCTGAATTTGTTCAAATGCTTGCCTATTTGGCTCATGTGTTCACAGCACTCAATGAGCTCAATCGCTCACTACAAGGAAGAACGATGAACATTTTGATTGCAAGTGAGAAGTTGGCTACATTCAAAGACAAAATTGTTTTGTGGATTAGGCCTGTAGAGAAAGGGAACTTGGCACATTTCCCTTCCCTTGAAGAAACAGTCGGGAGATGCTTCCCTCCATCCAATTTTTGTTGCAGAAATTGTTGAACATCTGCAGATACTGTGCACCTCATTTGACGACTACTTCTCGTTTGGAGAGCTACAACCCTGTGACGACCGGACCCGGCCGGCACTCTTTTAAGCAGAATACGGAAGATGTTGAAAGCAACATCAAGGAAGATCTCATCGAACTGAGAAACAATCGTGGGATCCAAATGGAGTTTGCAGATGATCACTTGGAGCACTTCTGGGCTTCTCAGTTGGAAACTGGCAAAAAAGGCTCTCACTGTGCTCGTGCCTTTCGCGACTACTTACCTCTGCGAGACTGGATTTTCCTGTCTGCTTCACATCAAAACCAAGAGCAGAAATCAGCTGGATCCTCAACACGACATGCGAGTGGCACTCAGCACCATGACACCAAGATTTGATGCCATCACAAATGGAAAGCAACAGTAACAAAGTCACTGAGTTTGGCGCTCAGCCATAATAATTCACAACACACCATGCATAGTACAAGCACAATGTTTTTTTTTCCTAGTATGAAAGTAATCTTGATTTTTGTCATCCTGCAATGCATTACTTTGTTGTCAGTTATGTAAATAAAGAATTAAATACACGATGGTTTTGTTACTTACACATTATGATATCAATATTGCTTTTCATCAATTCTGGAAGTGGGTGCGAGAACTGGTTGGTGAAATGGATGGGGTGCGAACAAGGAAAAAGGTTAAGAAGCACTGCTGCTTGATTCATGTTGTGATTAATTGTTCAGCAATCAAAAATGCAGATAAACCAGTGCGACAAGAAGCTCATTGGTTACAGCCTCAAAAGCAGACAAGTAAACATCAGGTGTTCACCCAAACAGACACACTCACTAGATACTTTCAGTATCAATTTAGTAAAATATGAAAGACTAATTTGAAACTAAGCGTCTGGCCAGTGGTGGTAAAAAAGTCAATAGCTGTTTGGGGAATGGCGTACATTGTTAGGTTTTGGTGAAGCCATCCGAACATCATACAGAAAAGGGGATAAGTGATTTCGAATTAAGTCGTTCAGTCTTAATTTCAGGGATACTTTTATTGCGTCACAGCTGCGGAGGCGGACCGCTGGGAAAACAAGATGGGCATCAGTGCTAGTAACGAGCAGGTCTCAAAAGACAACACTAAAAGCGCTTCAAACAAACTGAATAGTTCACCCGGCGCTCGGCTTTTCCACATCCAATATGGCGGCGAAGCTAATTACCAGTAGAACCAGTTTCACCACACAGTATATTCCTGACAATCAGTGGAAAGTCACCAACGCACGTATGCAGTTTTCTGTCATTATGCGCCCGCCAGTTGGAATAGTCACAAGTTTGAGCAAATACTCCGCTTGACTAAAACGTGACAAACAACTTGATGCTTG
Organism: Syngnathus scovelli; assembly: GCF_024217435.2. Lineage (NCBI taxonomy): Eukaryota > Metazoa > Chordata > Actinopteri > Syngnathiformes > Syngnathidae > Syngnathus > Syngnathus scovelli. Next base: position 6,122,312 of record NC_090865.1, read on the forward strand.
GAATGAATTTACTTGCATTCTTTGTTGCGGCCGTGCAAATTCACCGCGTGACATCTGGTAAGTTGTACTTTGCTTACAACGCGTTTTATTATCCTAAAGATTGACGCTCTTGATTTTGAACTGACGCTTTTTTTGTTGAATATTCCTCACGTTTGGGCGGCTCGGTGGAGCACTGGGTAGCACGTCCGCCTCACAGTTAGGAGGGTGCGGGTTCGATTCCACCTCCGGCCCTCCCTGTGCGGAGTTTGCATGTTCTCCCCGAGCCCGCGTGGGTTTTCTCCGGGCACTCCGGTTTCCTCCCACATCCCAAAAAAACATGCTTGGTAGGCCGATTGATCACTCCAAATTGTCCCTAGGTGTGAGTGCGAGTGCGAATGGTTGTTTGTCTCTGTGTGCCCTGCGATTGGCTGGCAACCGGTTCAGGGTGTCCCCCGCCTAATGCCCGATGACGGCTGGGATAGGCTCCAGCACGCCCGCGACCCCCGTGGGGACTAAGCGGTTCAGAAAATGGATGGATGGATGGATGGATGGATGGATGGATGGATGGATGGATGGATGGATGGATGGATGGATGGATGGATGGATGGATGGATGGATGGATGGATGGATAGATTCGTCACGTTTGCTGCGTCAACATTTTTTGAGCGGAAAATTCTTTCACATACTAGAACACTCGTTTTCTCATAGTTAGGCGGAAACACAATGCTATTATAAGAACTGTTGGAATATTTAGTTAATAAAAACGATACAGATCAAAGTGAATTGTTTTTTTTGTGTGCAAATTAAAAAGAATTGCAAAAAATTTTATTTTTTCATAAGTGGATTTAAAAGGCTGATGAGGGGCATTGAACTCAACATGTCAAGTGCTGCAATGTTCCAACTGCAGTCAGAATAATAGAAAATATAAATTGCCCAATGTAAAAACAGAGCAAGATCATGTGTGTCGCTTTTGTTTTTGTCTTTCAGTCATTCACACGCTCAATTATTTCACGACGATCTCTCAAGTTGCAAAGCTACCAGAGTTCTTGGAGGCCGCGTATGTGGACGGCGTTCAGATTCTGCACTTTGACAGCAACCACAGGGAAACGAAAGCCAAACATGACTGGGTGAACAAAATCACAGAAGATAATCCATACTTCTGGGAGACAGAGACAGCGATCAATATTCAGAATGAGCAGATCATGAAGGGCAACATTGAAACCGCTAAAAAGCGCTTCAACCAAACTGGAGGTTTGTTTGCCTCCAAGCGCCCGCTCGTAAAATTCATTTCGTGTGCTGATACCATTTTTTTTTCATGACTAATAAACAGACATGTCACTGCTGGCTCCCCTCCGATTATCGTCACTGAATGCTGTGTGCGATCCTTTCAGGTGTTCACATGATTCAGGTGATGAAAGGCTGTGAATGGGACGATGAGACGGATGAGGTTAATGGTTGGGAGCACTACCGTTACGATGGAGAAGACTTCCTAGCATTTGAGGCGAAGACGATGACATGGATCGCAGCACATCCACAAGTTTTCACCACCAAAATCAAGTTGGACCAAATTGACGGTCTTAATGAAGTCAAGAAGATTACCCACACTGAGGTGTGTCCTGAGGTGTTGAAGACACATTTGAGGAACGGGAGGGACTTCCTGACGAGAACCGGTACATTGTCCTCTCTCTCTCTCTCTCTCTCTCTCTCGCTCTCTCTCCACACATGCTCTTTCTTACACATTGTCTCCATCTTTCCTGCCCTCCTCAAGCATTGTCCTCTCTCTCTCTTTCACTCTCTCTCTCTCTCTCTCTCTCTCTCTCTCTCTCACTCTCGCTCTCTCTCCACACATGCTCTTTCTTACACATTGTCTCCATCTTTCCTGCCCTCCTCAAGCATTTTCCTCCATCTTTGCGTGCAGAGCTCCCCAAGGTGTCTCTCCTGCAGAAAAAGCCTTCCTCTCCGGTCACCTGCCACGCCACGGGTTTCTACCCCAGGACATCGACCCTCTTTTGGAGGAAGAACGGCAAGGAGATCCACAAGGACGTGGAGATGGGGGAGACCCTCCCTAACCATGACGGAACCTTCCAGACCTCGGCCCACCTGAAAGTAGAGGTGACGCCCGCCGCGGAGCGGGAGTACGAATGCGTGTTCCGGCTGGCCGGCGTCTCGGAAGACATCGTCATCAAGCTGGACGCCGGAAGCATCCTGAGCAACCAGGGTGAGCGTTTGTCACGGCTCAGACACGTCCCATTGGCTGTAGGCCTCTCGTGACGACAGTCGTTCACGTGTCTCTCTTCATTGCACACGCTTTGCCTTGTGAAAAAGAGCAAGACTGGAAGAATACGGTGGCCATCGCCGTCCCGTTGGTGGTCCTCAATCTGGTGGCGATTGTCATGGCGGTGGTAGTGGTGGCGATGATCCTTGACAAGCATCTCAAAAGAAAAAATGGTGAGCGACAAATGTTTCCTCCGTCAGGAACATCCAAAGAGAACATTGTTTGCCTCGCGCCGTTTGTGACCATTCCTATTCTCCTCTTGCTTCTTTTTCGTTTCAGCCGAATACTCTCAAGCTTGTAAAGAGGAAAAGCCAAAAACAAAAGAAGAAGAAGAAGAAGGACAATTAAGTAAGTGAAATGTTTTCTGCTTCCTTTGAGCCACAATAACAAGGCAGCCATGTCATGTCAAGGTTTGATTCAAAGCTAAAGTGTCAATGAGGAGTCCCGTCGGAAAATGTCAGCTGGGTACTGTGACAATGTTCACACGTTTGTTGATGTCAAGGCCATTGTTGTGCAAAAAAAGTACACTATTGCCCTGAGATACGAGCCAAATATGTTCAGCAACCACACTTGCAAATGCTTTTTTTTTCCATTGAAAGGAATGGACATGACATTCTTCATCAAAATTGTTGTCATGTGTAATTTAACGTCCCGTCGTGTTTGCACTCTAGCTGTTTCCACCTATTGTGGGTCTGTTTCTGCATGAGAGGCAGCAGCCGTCACATGGTGAGTTAGCTCATGCTTATTACACGTGGTCTTCGGATTCTGGAGGTGGGTTAGGAAACATTTGGAAAGACTATTTTGCTCCTCTTTCTTCAGGTGTTGGAATTCTTTCAGAGGACTTTCTCATCGCACCGCATTTGGAAATACAGATGTTTTTTTTCTTCAAGCCAACAATCATTATGTTTCTGTCAAGTTTCTGGATGGTTCTAACATCTGTAGATATTCTCATGAAGGTTCGTGAGTAGGTCCTGCAGGATCTAGTGAGGTGTTTTGATCGAACCGTGCTGCTGATCACGCACAACTTGAAGACTGTCGAGGCCTATCAGATTACGGTGATAGGCGCGGGCGGCGTTCGGGACGAGGAACCCACCGCTAGCTGATGGAAAAGAATGGGATGTACTCTAAACTGAGGGAGAAGTTCACCACCGTTGGAGGCTAACGCATTCAGAAGCACTGACATGCATTTACAACCTGTATTTATTCATGAAGTCTTTTTCCTAAAAGAAATATTTCACGTATACTCAATGTATCACAGACTCAAAATAAAATGTTATTAATTTCCAGTTTGTAGTTTTGAATATTTGACCAACAGTTGTCGTATAGCACCGTGCATCAAGCGAGGAATTCACCAGATACCAGTTAGGCAAGAAGGAGGAAATTGCGTGCAGCGAGCTTGCCACTGTTGGAATGCAAAATGGTCAACCCAAGTGAAAAGTCCACTTTGGTTTTGTGCAACTAAACAAATCAAGTCAGTGGTTACCACCCGTTGGAAGTTGCATCATGAAAGTTGATCTCTGGATGATGTTGAGCCTTTAAAAACCTTAAGACTCTTTAATCAAGCAATTTATTATTATGATATACATTTGAAAAAAAATAAGAAAAATAGAAAATATATCAGGTAAATAAGAAAATACTGATGATATCAATAGTTTCAAAATGTGTTACATATTAGTTTCATTTTACAGATTGAGCAAATTCACACATACCCTGGCTTGATTTTAAAGATTGTTTGAAGGAAATAAAAATGTGAGAATTCTTACAATGTAAAATGTACATCCACGCCTTTTGTTGTTGTTGGTGGCGCTGACACGCTTGCAATAAAACGCTTGCTGTCACGCCCCCCCATGCCAGATTTGTGTTAAAAGTGTGCAACTTGAAAAAAAGCTTTGAAAGCTTACTCCTTATCTTCATCTTTCAAGGTGCAACACACCTTGTTGTGATTATTGTTCAACAATCAAAAATGCAGATAAACCAGTGCGACAAGAAGCTCATTGGTTGCAGCCTGAAAAGCAGACAACATCAGGTGTTCACCCAAACAGACACACTCCTTTCAGTATCAATTTAGTAAAATATGAAAGACTAATTTGAAACTAAGCGTTTGGCCAATGGTGGTAAAAAAAAGTCAACAGCTGTTATGGGAATGGCGTACATTGTTAGCTTTTGTGAAGCCTTTCGAACATCATACAGAATAGGCGATCAGTGATTTCAAATAAAGTCGTTCAGTCTTATTTTCAGGGGTATTTTTATTGCGTCACGGCTGATAAACCGGACCACCAGGAAAACAAGAGGGGCATTAGTGCGAGTAATGAGCAGGTCATGAAGGCAACACTAAAGCGCTTCAAACAAACTGAATAGTTCACCCGGCGCTAAGCTTTACCACATCCAACAAGGCGGCGGAGCTAATTACCAGTAGAACCAGTTTCACAATACAGTAGATTCCTGAGAATCAGTGGAAAGTCACCAACGCGCGTATGCAGTTTTCTGTCATTATGCGCCCGTCAGTTGGAATAGTCACAGGTTTGAGCAAATACTTCGCTTGACTAAAACGGCACAAACAACTTGTTGCTTGGAATGAATTTACTTGCATTATTTGTTTGGGCCGTGCAAATACACAACGTGACGCCTGGTAAGTTGTGCTTTGCTTACAACTCGTTTCCTCTTGATTTTAAACTGATGCATTTATTATTTGTTTGTTAAATTTTCTTCACATGTCTGCTGCGTCAACATTTTATGAGCGGGAAATTCTTTCACCCCGAACACTCGTTTTCTCATATTTAAGCGGGAACACAATGCTATTATAAAAACGGTTGGAATATTTAGTTAATAAAAACGATACAAATCAAAGGGATGTACACCTGCAGAAATATCCAATCGATTAAATATGGAAAAGCTTTTGGGGTCAAAAGTTTTGTACTTGAAAAAAAAAAAAAAAACTCGTACTTGAATCTGAAAATAAACGCGCTGAGCTTAAAACTTGAAAAATAAAACAAACACATTTGTCATGAAGTGATTGGAGCTGGGCGACCAAATGCAGCTTGGACCAGGGTTTATTGAAGAACTCAAAAGATAGACTCGAGCGGTGGTTCTTAACCTTGTTCCTTGTACCCACCCCATTCAATTCACCAAACTGATCTGAAGCATACTGTCACGGTCGGGTGGAGCATGGAGCAGGACGACCAAGTGCAGCTTGGACCAGGGTTTATTGAAGCAACTCAAAATACAGACTCGGTAAACTGACATGACTTAAACAATAACTTGACTGACCGGGACGTGAAACAAGAAGACAGCAGGACATGACGGCATCAAGACAGTACGCCAACACCGAACGACAGCAACCAAAACCAAAACCAACCAATACCAATGATCCGACCGAGAGTGAGGGGCAGACAGGACTTTTATACACGACAGGTAACGAGAGGCAGGTGGGAACAATCACACTGATCATGGGCACACAGGAGGGGAGGGGCGAGCACACAGACAGAAACCAAGACAGACACATAGTGGAGCAGTTGGGGGCGAGACGTGACACATACCTGTCAAAATCATGTTAGCTTCCCAAGTTTTTATTGTGTATTGTTATTCGTTTAACAGTACTTAACTTTATTACTTACAAAAAAATTAAAACTACATAAAATACAAATAATAAATCAATAAAAAGTATTATATATTATATATATTAAATAATTATAGTAATAAGAATAAGAATTGGTTTACTTTGCAGCTATAAGGCTTCATTAGCATTATCCCTAATGCCAATGAACACAATGACGTCTTGATTTGCAGAATTTTTCACTTTTTGCGGTTACCCGACCATTATCACCGAAAAGCACCCCCGGTTAAGAACCACTAGACTAGAGGGTCGACTAGGGACTAGAACAGAACAGAGTGGAGACTAGAAACAAGAAGACATGAGACGAGAAGAATCCGACGGAGAGTGACACGCAGACAGGACTAAAATTGAAGACAAGTAGCGAGAGGCAGGTGACGGCATTCCGCTCCTGACAGGAGGTGGTTGCAAGTCCGTCCACTTCAGCTGTCACTCATGTTTCCACGCCCCGTGGTGCAAGTAGCACGATCCAGGCAGATTCGCGTCCAAAGTCTAAAAAGTCATTCATGTCCTTATGCAACTCACAAAGAAGATTTGAAACTTGCCTCCTGAATATTATATAGGCAATATATGATCAATAAGGTTATTGAAATTGTTTTTCTTTTTGCAAACTTAAAAAGACTGGCAAAAGATATGTAATTAAATGTTTTCCATAAGTGGATTTAAATGAGAGGCATCAAACTCCAACATGTCAAGAGCTGTAATGTTCCAACTGCAGACAGAATCATTGAAAATATGAATTGCACAAGATTACTTACTTACTTACTTAGGCTCATCGCTCCCCGTGGAGCATAGGCCACCGACGACTCTTTTCCATTTAACACGGTTTTGGGCAGTCCTATCTGCCTCCTCCCAGCTGATTCCAAGGCGCTTGAGTTCTGCCTCAGTGTCCCGTCTCCAACTGTTTTTGGGCCGTCCTCTCCTTCTCTTCCCCTGCGGGTTCCAAGTCAGGGCCTGGCGTGTGGTAGTAGCTGCCGTTTTTTTCAGGGTGTGTCCGATCCATCCCCACTTTCACCTCAGGATTTGTTTCTCTCCTGGCTCCTGTCTTCCTCTCTGCCACAGTTCTTCATTTCTGATTTTGTCTGGCCATCTGATTCTGAAGATGCTCAGTTGATGAAGGTTTGTATCTTCTGCCACGTCCTTTTCGTCCTTCTCCACGTCTCTGAACCGTAGACAAGGATGTACATATATTAAAAAAATAATAATAATATATATATATATATATATATATATATATATATATATATAAAACCAGAGCAAGGTCATGTGTGTCACTTTTGTTTTTGTCTTTCAGTCATTCACACGCTCAATTATTATATGACGGTGTCTCAAGTTGCAAAGCTACCAGAGTTCTTGGAGGCCGCGTATGTTGACGGCATTCAGATTCAGCAGTTTGACAGCAACCACAGGGAAACGAAAGCAAAACATGACTGGGTGAACAAAATCACAGAAGATAATCCGTACTTCTGGGACATAGAGACGAAGATCAATATTCACAATGAGCAGATCATGAAGGGCAACATTCAAACCGCTAAAAAGCGCTTCAACCAAACTGAAGGTTTGTTTACGTTCGCTCGTAAAATTCATTTCAGGTGCTGGTACACTTCACGACTAATAAACAGGCGTGTCACTGCTGGCTCCTCTCCGATTATCGTCACTGAATGCTGTGTGCGATCCTTTCAGGTGTTCACATGATTCAGGTGAAGTACGGCTGTGAATGGGACGATGAGACGGGTGAGGTTAATGGATGGGAGCACCACTGTTACGATGGAGAAGACTTCCTATCATTTGAGGCAAAGACGATGACATGGGTCGCAGCACATCCACAAGCTTTCATCACCAAATTGAAGTGGGACCAAAGGGACGGGGAGAATCAAATCAGGAAGACTACATACACTAAGATGTGTCCTGTGCTGTTGAAGACACATTTGAGGAACGGGAGGGACTTCCTGACGAGAACCGGTACATTGTCCTCTCTCTATTCTGTCGCTCTCTCTCTCTCCACACGTGCTCTTTCTGACACATTCTCTCCATCTTTCCTGCCCTCCTCACGCGTTTTCCTCCATCCTTGCGTGCAGAGCTTCCCAAGGTGTCTCTCCTGCAGAAGACACCTTGCTCTCCGGTCACCTGCCACGCCACCGGTTTCTACCCCAGGACATCGACCCTCTTTTGGAGGAAGAACGGCGAGGAGATCCACGAGGACGTGGAGATGGGGGAGACCCTCCCCAACCACGACGGAACCTTCCAGACCTCGGTCCACCTGAAAGTGGAGGTGATGCCTGCCGCGGAGCAGGAGTACGAATGCGTTTTCCGGCTGGCCGGCGTCTCGGAAGACATCGTCATCAAGCTGGACGCCGGAAGCATCCTGAGCAACGCACATATCCAGGGTGAGCGTTTGTTGTGACTCAGACACGTCCGATTGGCTGTGGGGCGAGCGGGACAGCTCGGTGTCACGACTACAGTCATTCACGTGTCTCTTTTCATCGCACATGTGAAGAAGGGGAAGACAGGAAGAAGGCGGTGGCCATCGCCGTCCCGTTGGTGGTCCTCAATGTGGTGGCGATGGTCATGGCGGTGGTAGTGGTGGCGATGATCCTTGACAAGCATCTCAAAAGAAAAAATGGTGAGCGACAAATGTTTCCTCCGTCAGGAACATCCAAAGAGAACCTTGTTTGCCTCGCGTCGTTTGTGACCATTCCTAATCTCCTCTTGCTTCTCTTTTATTTCAGTCATATACTCTCAAGCTTGTAAAGAGGAAAAGCCAAAAACAAAAGAAGAAGAAGAAGAAGGACAATTAAGTAAGTGAAATGTTTTCTGCTTCCTTTGAGCCACAATAACAAGGCAGCCATGTCATGTCAAGGTTTGATTCAAAGCTAAAGTGTCAATGAGGAGTCCCGTCGGAAAATGTCAGCTGGGTACTGTGACAATGTTCACACGTTTGTTGATGTCAAGGCCATTGTTGTGCAAAAAAAGTACACTATTGCCCTGAGATACGAGCCAAATATGTTCAGCAACCACACTTGCAAATGCTTTTTTTTTTCCATTGAAAGGAATGGACATGACATTCTTCATCAAAATTGTTGTCATGTGTAATTTAACGTCCCGTCGTGTTTGCACTCTAGCTGTTTCCACCCACTGTGAGTCTGTTTCTGAATGAGAGGCAGTAGCCGTCACATGGTGAGTTAGCTCATGCTTATTACACGTGGTCTTCGGATTCTGGAGGTGGGTTAGGAAACATTTGGAAAGACTATTTTGCTCCTCTTTCTTCAGGTGTTGGAATTCTTTCAGAGGACTTTCTCATCGCACCGCACTGCATCGATAGACATTCTCATGAAGGTTCTTGAGGAGGTCCTGCAGGATCTGGTGAGGCGTTTTGACCGAACTGTGCTGCTGATCACCCACAACCGGAAGACTATCGAGGCCGATCAGATTGCGGTGATAGGCGCGGGCGGCCTTCGGTAGCGAGGAACCCACTGCTAGCTGATGGAAAAGGATGGGATGTACTCTAAACTGAGGGAGAAGTTCACCATTGTTGGAGGCTAACGCCTTCAGAAGCACTGACATGCATTTACAACCTGTATTTTTTCATGAAGTTTTTTTCCTTAAAAAAATGAATTCACGTGCACTCAATATATCACAGACTCAAAATAAAATGTTTGTAATTTCCAGTTTGTAGTTTTGAATATTTGACCAACAGTTGTCGTATAGTACCGTGCATCAAGCGCGGAATTCACCAGATACCAGTTAGGCAAGAAGGAGGAAATTGCGTGCAACAAGCTTGCCACTCTGCCATTTGAGGACTGAGAGTTGAAATGCAAAATGGCCGCCCCAAGTGGAAAGTCCCTTGTTTGTTCACTTTGGTTTTGTGTAATTAAACAAATCAAGTCATTGGTTACCACCGGTTGGAAGTTGCATCATGAAAGTTGATCTCTGGACGATGTTGAGCCTTTAAAAACCTCAAGACTCTTTAATCAAGCAATTTATCATTATGAAATACATTTTAAAAAATCTAAGAAAAATAGATCAGACATCAGGTAAATCGTAAAATAGTGATGATTTCAATAGTTTGAGAATGTGTTCTATATTATTTTCATTTTACAGATTGAGTAAATTCACACATACCCTGTGTCGATTTTAAAGATCGTTTGAAGGAAATAAAAACGTTAGAACTGTTACAATGTCAAATGTACATCCATGCCTTTTGTTGTTGGTGGTGGTGCTGACACGCTTGCAATAAAACGCTTGCTGTCACGGCCCCACGCCAGATTCGGGTTAAAAGTGTGCAACTTGAAAAAAAGCTTTGAATGGTAAATCCGATCATTTACTCCTTATCTTCATCTTTCAAGGTGCAACACACCTTGTTGTGATTATTGTTCAACAATCAAAAATGCAGATAAACCAGTGTGACCTCCTTGGTTACAGCCTCAAAAGCAGAGTGTGCACCCACACAGATTTTCTTCACCCAGACACTTTCAATATCACTTTAGTAAAATATGAAAGACTATATTGAAATTCAGCATCTGGTGGTGAAAAAGCCAATAGCTGTTTTGGGAATCGCGTACATTGATAGTTTTTGGTGAAGCCCTCCGAGCATCAAGTAATTTCAAATAAAGTCGTTCAGTCTTAATTTCAGGGGTATTTTTATTGCATCACAGCTGATGAGTCGGACCACCGGAAAAACAAGATGGGCATCAGTGCTATAGTGTTGAGCAGGTCTCCAAAGACAACACTAAAAGCGCTTCAAACAAACCGAATAGTTCACCCGGCGCTCAGCTTTTCCACATCCAACAAGGCGAAAAAGTTCATTTATGTATAGGTAATAATGGGACAGAGGACGGACAGCGAAGCGTTTGGCTGTATTGAACTGAGACCCGTGCGTCATGACGTAACACAACACCGCAGTACCGCTGGGGCATACAATTGTATGTGGTGTGGAAGTTTTCCACACCCTCGAACACACTTGCGTGTTTTGTTGTGACTCTCTGCTCCGCCTAGCCTGTTCTTTTTACCACGTTTGAAGTCCATTATCCAAACCCGCACCGCTCCCTAGCCGCACCGAATTCCGCGCCTGACATACCTAACCCACCCCTTCCTTGCACCCCTTGGGGCGGGTGTTAATTGATGTAAACCAATGGTCTTTCCCTCCTCACACGCTCTTTTCGTGAGTGGGCTGGCCTGTCTCTGACAGGCGTGCCGCCCCCTCCGGAATAATTTAAAAGAAAGAAACCAGCGTTTGAGGATCCTCCCGGTCAGTCCGGGCAGTCCAGAAGAATAATCCAAGGCCGGCGCTTCGGGAATATTCCCGGTTCTTCCGATGGTCAGTCCGGGGCTCCGGGCGTGCTCCACATCTTTGTCTTCCTTGCTCAACGACGGACATCGTGAACAAACGCAGCAATGCTTGGAAAGAATTTACTTGGATTATTTGTTGCGGTCGTGCAAATATACAGCGTGACGCCTGGTAAATTGTGCTTTGCTTACAACTCTTTTCCTTAAGATTGACATTCTTGATTTTGGACTGATGCATTTTTTATTTGTTTGTGAAATTGTCTTCACATGTCTGCTGCGTCAACCTTTTATGAGCGGGAAATTCTTTCACCTAGAACACTCGTTTTCTCATGCTTAGGCGGGAACACAATGCTATTGTGGTGAAATGTCCTCGTTGCTCCGCTGATCTCCAAAAAACACTTGGTGGAAGGTGGCTGGCTCAGAGAAGGAACATTTCAGTGACACACGGCTGGTTGGGAAAATATTTTATTCAACCGATGTCAGAAGAAGTTTCTCACCCCCTAAAGACAAGATGTTAGAGTGCCCTCCCGTCCGCCAGTCGACGCTTTCTTATACCTGGCGAGACTCATCGCTTTTAAAAAAAACAGCTGCGGTTTGAGTCTAAGTATACTTGTTGTTTCGTCGTCCTTAAAAGGCCATCTACTCGGTTCTATTCTGGTCACAAACAACTGGCCCTTCTATATTCTGGGTTTCTATACTTTATGAAACTAAACCTCCCTGTCCAGCACAAATAGGTCTTTGCTTGACCTGAGAGGCTTGAGCTTGTCCTTATAAGATACATGCAGGGACACATGCAGACAAAAATATTATTATAATATTATTATAATAACTGTTGGAATATTTAGTTAATAAAAACGATACAAATCAAAGTGATGTACACCTGCATAAATATCCAATCGATTAAATATGGAAACGCTTTTGGGGCCAAAAGTTTTGTATTTGCAAAGACAAAACTCGTACTGGAAAAAAAAAACAACTTAAATCTGAAAATAAACGCGCTGAGCTTAAAACTTGGAAAATAAAACAATACATTTGTCATGAAGTGACATTTGGAGCTGGGCGACCAAATGCAGCTTGGACCAGGGTTTATTGAAGAACTCAAAAGATAGACTAGAGGCTCGACTAGGGACAAGACTAGAACCGAACAGACTGGAGACTAGAAACAAGGAAACGAACGGAGACGGATCGTGACAGTTGAGGGGCCGACTGGGTGACGGCTGGATCTACGCCGCCGGAACTGGCAGCGGCCGCAGCATCCGCCGTCGAAACTGGGTCGGGGGGCGGCCGTGCGTCTTGCGCCGCTGAAGCCCAGCTCTGTGGCGACCATGCAGCAGTTGCGGGAGCCGGCTACGGTTGGTCCAAGCGCTGCTCGCTGAATTGGTCGGATTGTTCTGTCAGGATCGGAATGGAGCAGGGCGACCAAATGCAGCTTGGACCAGGGTTCATTTGGGGAAAAGGGAATTTGAATGCATGGAGCATGAAGGGAAACAGACAGGAACTGGCAAACTAATAACATGACCGACAAGTATGGCAAACAGAAAACAACCGAGGAAAACCAGAAAGACAGGCACAGGGAGAGACAAGAAATAATCCGATAAGGGTGTGACATGTAGACTTAAATACGATAAGAATTATAAATACGCGACAGGTAACGAGAGGCAGATGAGAATGATCACACTGATCATGGCCACACAGGAGGGGAGGGGCGAGCACACAGGCACGCGGACAGGAACTATGACAACATGCACATAATAAAGCAACTGGGGACGAAACGTGACACCTCCCAAAGTAAAAGCCAAGGTAAAAGTATGCAACTCGCAAATATTTGAACCTGAAAAAAAAAGGGGAATCTGAAAATACAGGACTGTCTCGGAAAATTTGAATATTGTGATAATGTTCTTTATTTTCTGTAATGCAATTAAAAAAACAAAAATGTCATACATTCTGGAGTCATTATAAATCAACGGAAATATTGCAAGCCTTTTATTATTTTAATATTGCTGATTATGGCATGCAGCTTAAGAAAACTCAAATCCTTTTGCACGGATTACTGCAACCAATGCGGCGTGGCATGGAGGCAATCAGCCTGTGCCATTGCTGAGGTGTTATGGATGCCCAGGATGCTTTGGGAGGGGTCACGTTTCGTCCCCCGGTTGTTCTCCATTCGAATTCCCTTCTCCCTAAATAAACCATTTGGTCGCCCTGCTCCAATCCGATCCAATCATTGAAAATATGAATTGCACAAGATTGCCCAATGTAAAAACAGAGCAAGATCATGTGTGTCACTTTTGTTTTTGTCTTTCAGTCATTCACACGCTCAATTATTTCACAACGGTGTCTCAAGTTGCAAAACTACCAGAGTTCCTGGAGGTGGCGTATGTGGACGGCGTTCAGATTCTGCAGTTTGACAGCAACCGCAGGGCAACGAAAGCCAAACATGACTGGGTGAACAAAATCACAGAAGATAATCCGTACTTCTGGGAGATAGAGACGGTGATCAATATTCAGAATGAGCAGATCATGAAGGACAACATTGAAACCGCTAAAAAGCGCTTCAACCAAACTGGAGGTTTGTTTACGTCAGCTCATAAAATTCATTTCATATGCTGGGACACTTCATGACTAATGAACAGACGTGTCACTGCTGGCTTCTCTCTGATTATCGTCACTGAATCTTGTGTGCGATCCTTTCAGGTGTTCACATGATTCAAATGATACAAGGCTGTGAATGGGACGATGAGACAGATGAGGTTGATGGTTGGGAGCGCGTCCGTTACGATGGAGAAGACTTCCTAGCATTTGAGGCAAAGACGATGACATGGATCGCAGCACATCCACAAGCTTTCATCACCAAAATCAAGTTGGACCAAAGGGACGGGGAGAATCAAATCAGGAAGACTACATACACTAAGATGTGTCCTGTGCTGTTGAAGACACATTTGAGGAACGGGAGGGACTTCCTGACGAGAACCGGTACATTGTCCTCTCTCTCTCTCTCTGTCGCTCTCGCTCTCTCCACACATGCTCTTTCTGACACATTCTCTCCATCTTTCCTGTCCTCACGCGTTTTCCTCCATCTTTGCGTGCAGAGCTTCCCAAGGTGTCTCTCCTGCAGAAGACACCTTGCTCTCCGGTCACCTGCCACGCCACCGGTTTCTACACCAGGACATCGACCCTCTTTTGGAGGAAGAACGGCGAGGAGATCCACGAGGACGTGGAGATGGGGGAGACCCTCCCCAACCACGACGGAACCTTCCAGACCTCGGCCCACTTGAAAGTGGAGGTGACGCCCGCCGCGGAGCGGGAGTACGAATGCGTGTTCCGGCTGGCCGGCGGCCCGGAAGACATCGTCATCAAGCTGGACGCCGGAAGCATCCTGAGCAACCAGGGTGAGCGTTTGTCACGGCTCAGACACGTCCCATTGGCTGTAGGGCTCTCGTGACGACAGTCGTTCACGTGTCTCTCTTCATTGCACACGCTTTGCCTTGTGAAAAAGAGCAACACTGGAAGAATGCGGTGGCCATCGCCGTCCCGTTGGTGGTCCTCAATCTGGTGGCGATGGTCATGGCGGTGGTAGTGGTGGCGATGATCCTTGACAAGCATCTCAAAAGAAAAAATGGTGAGCGACAAATGTTTCCTCCGTCAGGAACATCCAAAGAGAACCTTGTTTGCCTCGCGTCGTTTCTGACCATTCCTAATCTCCTCTTGCTTCTCTTTTTTTCAGTCATATACTCTCAAGCTTGTAAAGAGGAAAAGCCAAAAACAAAAGAAGAAGAAGAAGAAGGACAATTAAGTAAGTGAAATGTTTTCTGCTCCCTTTGAGCCACAATAACAAGGCAGCCATGTCATGTCAAGGTTTGATTCAAAGCTAAAGTGTCAAGGAGGAGTCCCGTCAGAAAATGTCAGCTGGGTCCTGTGACAATGTTCACACGTTTGTTGATGTCAAGGCCATTGTTGTGCAAAAAAAGTACACTATGGCCCTGAGAAATGAGCCAAATATGTTCAGCAACCACACTTGCAAATGTTTTTTTTTCCATTGAAAGGAATGGACATGACATTCTTCTTCAAAATTGTTGTCATATGTAATTTAAAGTCTCGTCGTGTTTGCGCTCTTTTAGCTGTTTCCACCTACTGTGAGTCTGTTTCTGAATGAGAGGCAGTAGTGGTAAGTTAGCTCATGCTTATTACACGTGGTCTTCGGATTCTGGAGGTGGGTTAGGGGACATTTGGATTCTTGTTCACTATTTTGCTCCTCGTTCTTCAGGCGTTGGAATTCTTTCAGAGCACTGTCGCATCGCACCGGATTTGGAAATACAGATGTTTTTTCTTCAAGTCAACAATAATTATGTTTCTCTCAAGTTTCAGCTGATCACCTACAACCTGAAGACTATGGCCGGCCCAAGTGGAAAGTCTCTTGTTTATTCACTTTGGTTTTGTGCAATTAAATAAATCAAGTCAGTGGTTACCACCGGTTGAAAGTTGCATCATGAAGGTTGATAGATGGATGAATTTGAGCCCTTAAAAACCTTAAGACTCTTTAATCAAGCAATTTATCATTATGACATACATTTTAAAAAAATCTAAGAAAAATGTATCAGACATCAGGTAAATAATAAAATAGTCATGATTTCAATAGTTTGAGAATGTGTTGTATATTTTCATTTTACAGATTGAGTAAATTCACACATACCCTGTGTCGATTTTAAAGATCGTTTGAAGGAAATAAAAACGTTAGAACTGTTACAATGTCAAATGTACATCCATGCCTTTTGTTGTTGTTGGTGGTGCTGACGCTTGCAATAAAACGCTTGCTGTCACGCCCCCCCCCATGCCAGATTTGAGTTAAAAGTGTGCAATGACGAGTGTGCGAGCCTCACAAAAATGGAATGTGTATGAACAAATTGAAGTTATGCGCCCAAGTTTTATTTGGTAAATATTTCTATTTTGCTTTCCTCCACTACCTTTTGTACTTTTGTATTCAATGCTGCCATGTTGCAATTCCTATCCAGTTGGATTTGTTCTGTAAAGTTTCTGTCTGCAATTGGAGCATATAGGAAGTTAAATTAAATCCACTGTTAACCACTTCAAACTTGTCAGCATGCTTTGTTTTCAAGTGTAAAGGATTGTAGACAAGTATATGTTTTTTGGACAACTGGTGGATAATTAACTACCTCGCGTTTGTTTGTTTTTCCTTTTATAGGTGTCAAAACACATTGCAAGATGTCGCTTTGAGTTTGCTGCTGTGAAAACAGAGCTTATTTTTTATTCACATGCTTTATCGTCACATAGTACCACGTTTGATTGAACAATTGCATCCAACTGAATGAAATATTCGGAAACGTTTCATTTAAAATTTTAATGCCGCTCAACTGTTTTTCCAAAAAAGCCTGTGATGTATGATTGGATTTACGTCAGTGGTTCTTCCACATTCACGAGAGAGAGAGACAAAATTCCACTAGTGTTTTCTTATTTTTAACGATGGATATTTCGCCCAGTGCGCAAAAGGACCCAGAATCGCTTCTGATCGGATGAAATATGTGGTAGTAGCGCGTCAAAAAAGTGCGAGGAATAAAATGGGATCGTGATTCAAAGCCCCGCTCATCTAGTATCACCCCCCCACGCCAGATTTGGGTCATGTGTGAAATTTGAAAAAAAGATTTGAATGGTAAATCCGATCATATATTACTTCTCTTCATCTTTCACGGTGCAACACACCTTGTTGTGATTATTGTTCAACAATCAAAAATGCAGATAAACCAGTGTGACCTCCTTGGTTACAGCCTCAAAAGCAGAGTGTGCACGCACACAGATTTTCTTCACCCAGACACTTTCAATATCACTTTAGTAAAATATGAAAGACTATATTGAAATTCAGCATCTGGTGGTGAAAAAGCCAATAGCTGTTTTGGCAATAGCGTACACTGATAGTTTCTGGTGAAGCCCTCCGAACATCAAGTGATTTCAAATAAAGTCGTTCAGTCTTAATTTCAGGGGTATTTTTATTGCGTCACGGCTGATAAGCCGGAGCACCGGGAGAATGAAGTGGGCATCAGTGCTATAGTAATGGGCAGGTCTCCAAAGACAACACTAAAAGCGCTTCAAACAAACTGAAGAGTTCACCCGGCGCTCGGCTTTTCCACATCCAATATGGCGGAAACGGGTGTCACGTGATTTCAGGTTTACGATCACGACCGCTCCGTTCCAAAGTTTCTTTATCGTTGCCAGGTGAAAGTCCAGTCGACGATCGGGTTTTGGACTTCCTTCCCAGAAACAGGGAGTGCCCTCATTTTTAAAGTTTGATTTATTTTACTGTTCCGTGGTCAGGCTGGATGTCTGTCCATTTAGACAGTTGGGAACATCTACATATATGCTTGACTAAAATGTCACAAACATGAATTTACTTGGATTATTTGTTGCGGCCGAGCAAATACACGGCGTGGCGCTTGGTAAGTTGTACTTTGCTTACAACTCGTTTTGTTATCCTAAGGATTGACGCTCTTGATTTTGAACTGACGCATTTAATATTTTTGTGTTTATTAAATATTCCTCACGTCTGCTGTGTCAACATTTTATGAGCGGGAAATTCTTTCACCGAGATCACTCGTTTTCTCATATTTAAGCGGGAACACAATGTTATTATAATACCTGTTGGAATATTTAGTTAATAAAAACGACACAAATGAAAGTGATGTTCACCTGCATAAATATCCAATCGATTAAATATGGAAAAGCTTTTGGGGTCAAAGGTTTTGTACTTGAAAAAACAAAATTCGTAGTTGAAAACAAAACAAAACTTCAATCTGAAACTAAACCCGGTGACCTTAAAACTTGAACAATAAAACAATGCATTCAAGATAAAATGACTTGTTTGAAAGTTTTTTTCGAGTTGAAAATAGTTTTGCTTCGCCCTGGTCAATTTTTTGAATAAACTATTTTCAGGTTTCACCTCAGTTTATTTTTCAACATTTGATGTCTTATTTTTTTCAGTTTTATGTTTTACATTTTCAGATTCCCCTTTTTTTCAGGTTCAACTTTTGTTTTTTCAGATTTGCCTCTTTTTTTTTCATACTTTTTCTTTGGGAGGCGGTTCCAAGCCTTCCAGTTCAGCCCTTTCGTGATTCCCCGCCTCTAGGACCACAGTGCCACGCCCCCACGTCAGATTCGGGTCCAAAGTATGCAACTCGCAAAGAAGATTTCAACCTTGCCTCCTGAATATTATATAGGCTCAATCACGTTACTGGATTAGTTTTTTTTTTTTTTTTTTTTTTTGCTGATTAAAAAGAATGGCAATTTTTTTTTTTCATAAGTGGATTTAAATGGCCGATGAGGGGCATTGAATTCCAACATGTCAAGTGCTGCAATGTTCCAACTGCAGACAGAATAATACAAAATATGAATTGCACGAGATTGCCCAATGTAAAAACAGAGCAAGATCATGTGTGTCACTTTTGTTTTTGTCTTTCAGTCATTCACACGCTCAATTATTTTACGACGATGTCTCAAGTTGCAAAACTACCAGAGTTCTTGGAGGCCGCGTATGTTGACGGCGTTCAGATTCTGCAGTTTGACAGCAACCACAGGGAAACGAAAGCCAAACATGACTGGGTGAACAAAATCACAGAAGATAATCCATACTTCTGGGAGACAGAGACAGCGATCAATATTATGAATGAGCAGATCATGAAGGACAACATTGAAACCGCTAAAAAGCGCTTCAACCAAACTGGAGGTTTGTTTCCCTCCAAGCGCCGCTCGTAAAATTCATTTCATGTGCTGATACCATTTTTTTTTTCATGACTAATAAACAGACATGTCACTGCTGGCTCCTCTCCGATTATCGTCACTGAATGCTGTGTGCGATCCTTTCAGGTGTTCACATGATTCAGGTGATGAAAGGCTGTGAATGGGACGATGAGACGGATGAGGTTAATGGTTGGGAGCACTACCGTTACGATGGAGAAGACTTCCTAGCATTTCAGGCGAAGACGATGACATGGATCGCAGCACATCCACAAGCTTTCATCAACAAACTCAAGTGGGACCAAATTGACAGGCTTAATGAAGTCAAGAAGATTACCCACACTAAGATGTGTCCTGTGCTGTTGAAGACACATTTGAGGAACGGGAGGGACTTCCTGACGAGAACCGGTACATTGTCCTCTCTCTCTCTCTCTCTCTCTCTCTCTCTCTCTCTCTCTCTCTCTCTCTCTCTCTCTCTCGCTCTCTCTCTCGCTCTCTCGCTCTCTCTCCACACATGCTCTTTCTTACACATTGTCTCCATCTTTCCTGCCCTCCTCAAGCATTTTCCTCCATCTTTGCGTGCAGAGCTTCCCAAGGTGTCTCTCCTGCAGAAGAAGCCTTCCTCTCCAGTCACCTGCCACGCCACGGGTTTCTACCCCAGGACATCGTCCCTCTTTTGGAGGAAGAACGGCGAGGAGATCCACGAGGACGTGGAGATGGGGGAGACCCTCCCCAACCACGACGGAACCTTCCAGACCTCGGTCCACCTGAAAGTGGAGGTGATGCCTGCCGCGGAGCAGGAGTACGAATGCGTTTTCCGGCTGGCCGGCGTCTCGGAAGACATCGTCATCAAGCTGGACGCCGGAAGCATCCTGAGCAACGCACGCATCCGGGGTGAGCGTTTGTCGCGACTCAGACACGTCCCATTGGCTGTGGGGCTCTCGCGAGCGCTAAGGCTCGGTGTCACGACAACAGTCATTCACGTATCTCTCTTCGTCACACACGCTTTGCCATGTGAAGAAGAGGAAGACTGGAAGAAGGCGGTGGCCATCGCCGTCCCGTTGGTGGTCCTCAATCTGGTGGCGATGGCCATGGTGGCGGTGGTGATGGTCTTTGTCAAGCGTCTCAAATCCAAACAAGGTGAGCAACACAATTGTTTGCTCCGTCAGGAACATCCAAATGTACATTGTTTGCCTCGTGCCGTTTGTGACCATTCCTATTCTCCTCTTGCTTCTTTTTCGTTTCAGCCGAATACTCTCAAGCTTGTAAAGAGCAAAAGCCAAAAAGAAAAGAAGAAGAAGAAAAAGAAGAAGAAGAAGAAGAAGAAAATGTACAATTAAGTAAGTAAAATGTTTTCTGCTTTATTTGAGCCACAATAACAAGGCAGCCATGTCATGTCAAAGTTTGATTGAAAGCTAAAGTGTCAATGAGGAGTCCCATCAGAAAATGTCAGCTCACACCATTGTTGCCGTCAAAGGGTGCCCTGAGATATGAGCCACATTTGTTCAGCAACCATGCTTGCAAATGCTTTTTTTTTTCCATTGAAAGGAATGGACATGACATTCTTCATCAAAATTGTTGTCATGTGTAATTGAACGTCCTGTCGTGTTTGCACTTAGGTGTTTCCACCTACTGTGAGTCTGTTTCTGAATGAGAGGCAGTAGCCGTCACATGGTGAGTTAGCTCATGCTGATTCCACGTGGTCTTCGGATTCTGGTGGTGGGTTCGAAAACATTTGGATTCTTGTTCACTATTTTGCTCCTCTTTCTTCAGGCGTTGGAAATCTTTCCGAGGATTTTCTCATTGCACCATATTTGGAAATCCAGATGTTTTTCTTCTTCAAGTCAACAATCATGTTTCTGTCAAGTTTCAGCTGATCACCTACAACCTGAAGACTATGGCCGGCCCAAGTGGAAAGTCTCTTGTTTGTTCACTTTGTTTTTGTGCAACTAAACAAATCAAGTCAGTGGTTACCACTGGTTGGAAGTCTCATCATGAAAGTTGATATCTGGACGATTTTGAGCCTTTAAAAACCTTAAGACTCTTTAATCAAACAATTTATTATTATGAAATACATTTTAAATAAATAAGAAGAATAGATTATATATCAGGTAAATAATAAAATAGTGATGATATCAATAGTTTCAAAATGTGTTAAATATTTTCATTTTACAGATTGAGTAAATTCACACATACCCTGTCTCGATTTTAAAGATTGTTTGAAGGAAATAAAAATGTTAGAATTGTTACAATGTAAAATGTACATCCATGCCTTTTGTTGTTGGTGGTGGTGGTGCTGACACGCTTGCAATAAAACGCTTGCTGTCACGGCCCCACGCCAGATTCGGGTTAAAAGTGTGCAACTTGAAAAAAAAAATTCAATGGTAAATCCAATGATTACTTATCTTCGTTTTTCAAGGTGCAAGACACTACTTGATTCATGTTGTGATTATTGTTCAACAATCAAAAATGCAGATAAACCAGTGCGACAAGAAGCTCATTGGTTGCAGCCTGAACAGCAGACAAATAAACATCAGGTGTTCACCCAAACAGACACACTCCTTTCAGTATCCATTTAGTAAAATATAAAAGACAAATTTATAACTAAGCGTCTGGCCAGTGGTGGTAAAAAAGTCAATAGCTGTTTTGAGAATGGCGTACATTGTTAGATTTTGTGAAGCCTTCCGAACATCATACAGAATAGGCGATAAGTGATTTCAAATAAAGTCGTTCAGTCTTAATTTCAGGGGTATTTTTATTGCGTCACGGCTGATAAACCGGACACCAGGAAAACAAGAGGGGCATTAGTGCGAGTAATGAGCAGGTCATGAAGGCAACACTAAAGCGCTTCAAACAAACTGAATAGTTCACCCAGCACTCGGCTTTTCCACATCCATTAAGGCGGCGAAGCAGTAGAACCAGTTTCACCACACAGTAGATTCCTGAGATACTAAGTGGAAAGTCACCAACACGTGGATGCAGTTTTCTGTCATGATGCGTCCCCCAGTTGGAATAGTGAAGTGAATTTTGAACTTTATGCTTATCTGTATGTTGCATTAGATGATCCACTAGTAGCAGTAGGACTATCAAACTATTTTTGCTGTACAGAGAAACTTTAGTTTCAGTAATGTATAGGTACTTAGTAGAAGATAGAAGGGCCAGTTGTCCGTGACCAGGGAGAGCTGAAGGGATGACCTTTTAGGGGAAACAAGCAGACTGAGACTCAGTGTTCATTTGTCTGGAACCAGCCACCGACCACCGAGTGTTTTTTGGAGACCAGCGAAGCAACAAAAAACATATACCACATTTTTGGCGTCACGAGCAGGATTCGTGTTCTCCAGGGGACCTCCCGTCCGCTCTCTCCGCGAGCATTCAGCGGCCGGCCGACGACCTGTCACAAACATGAATTTACTTGGATTATTTGTTGCGGCCGAGCAAATACACGGCGTGACGCTTGGTAAATTGTACTTTGCTTACAACGCGTTTTTTTATCCTAAGGATTGACGCTATTGATTTTGAACTGACGCATTTATTATTTTTTTGTTAATTAAATATTTCTCACGTCTGCTACGTCAATATTTTATGAGCGGGAAATTCTTTCACCTAGAACACTCGTTTTCTCATACTTAAGCGGGAACACAATGCTATTATAAGAACTGTTGGAATATTTAGTTAATAAAAACGACACAAATGAACGACCTGCATAAATATCCAATCGATTAAATATGGAAAAGCTTTTGGGGTCAAAAGTTTTGTACTTGAAAAAACAAAAGTCGTACTTGAAAACAAACAAACTTGAATCTGAAAATAAACGGGCTGAGCTTAAATCGTAAAAAATAAAACACTACATTCAAGATAAAATTACTGGTTTGAAAGTTTTTTTTGAGTTGAAAATAGTTTCCCCTCGTCCTGGTAATTTTTTTTTTTAATAAACTATCTTCAGGTTTCATATCAATTTATTTTTCAACATTTGATGTCTTATTTTTTTAGCATCATGTTTTATATTTTCAGATTCACCTTTTTTTCAGGTTCAACTCTTGTTTTTTTCAAATTCACCTTTTTTTTTAGGTTCAAATATTTGCGAGTTCCATACTTTTACTTTCACTTTGCGTACAATACAACTGTTTTACTTTTATTTTGAAAGGCGTCGCACTTCCGTGTAGCGTACAGGTATGTGAGTGAGCTGTGCGTGAAGGTGAACAATGCGAAGTCATGCTGCCCTCAAAATGTGTGCTGACCCTCAGAAAAGAAAAGTTGACAAGGAGCGCTGTGTTTTCAACAAGACATGGACTGCCAAGTATTTCTTTACAGAACTGAAAGGTAAAGCCGTGTGCCTGGTTTGTGGCACACTGGTCGCTCTGTTTAAAGAATATAATGTGAGTCGCCACTACGCGACCAAGCATGAGAAAAAATACATCTGTCTGATAAACAGGGCGCATCAGAGGCTGATGCATTGCTAGCAAGACTGCAAGACCAACAAGGACTTTTTATCAAACTTCACACCCAGAGATGCAGCGGCTTTGTCATTTGAGGAAAAGTTAAAGAAGTTAAGAATAAATTGTACTGATTAATGATTGTTTTTTTTATTTGACCTATACACCACAATTTCACATAGCTTAATATAAATATAAACATAATAATTGTATTCTTCTAATTACCAGTACCAACTATTTAAAAATAAATAATTTAGTGCATTTTACAATGGAAGAAAATTGAGCAGGTTTAAGTTATCGTAGGTGTGGCCCTCTGACACAACTCAGGTTTTTCATGTGGCCCCTTGTAAAAATTAATTGCCCACCCCTGCCCAAAATAAACCCTGGTCCAAGCGGCATTTGGTCGCCCTGCTCCATTCCGCTCCTGACAGGAGGTGGTTGCAAGTCCGTCCAGTTCACCTGTCACTCATGTTTCCACGCCCCGTGGTGCAAGTCGCACGCTCCACGCAGATTCGCGTCCAAAGTCTAAAAAGTCATTCAGGTCCTTATGCAACTCACAAAGAAGATTTGAACCTTGCCTCCTGAATATTATACAGGCAATATATGATCAATAACGTTGTTGGATTTTGTCCACAATTTAGGGAGCGCGCTATCTGCGCCTCACGGCAAAAGTCATTGCCAATCACTTGTTATCCAATTTACTCACTGCGTGCTCGTTTGATTTCTTCAGGTTTAGGAAAATGCTAAGACACTGAAGCAAAAATTAGACTTACACAGGTTGGTTGAGTTCAATCACAATTCTTGTTCAGAAAGCTCTGTCTTCAGGAAAGTACAATACAGCGCTGGGCCTTTCAAGAGCGGAAAGTCTCCATTCAGAAAAGGCAACGTTCAAGGTTCTCTGGTTAGTTTATATCAGCTGCACATGCCAGTGTGGGCCGAGTTTGATGGGTGATGAGTCTTTGGGGCGGGGCAAGTTCTCAGGAGAGTCTGATTCCATGGGAGTGGGTGCTGGTTCGGTGAGAGCTGGTTCTGTGGGGTTGGGTGCTGATAATGGGCGATTCCATGTGAGGGGGCTGTTCTTTTCCTTTCCGTCTTTCAGCCTTGATGATCATCTTTGGCTGGGCTGTCTCCCTCTGGCACCTGCTGGTTTTATCTCCAAGTGACCTTCCTGTAAACATTCTCCTCCATTCTTGCACAGACACTGTTCCACCTCATCCATTCATCATTCTTTCAATTTTGTCATTTTGTACGGAATTATGTGAGCTTTTGGCTGTGACATCATCTATCATCATATTTATTAATGTTCCCTGACTATGCAAAGTTTGTACTCACCACTTACCATGTTTTTGTTTGTTTGTTCTTTTGATCTCCATGTACGTATTTGCTTACGTCATCGTATTCTTAGTTTAACCATGCTTTCAATCATATCTTTTCTGTTAGGCAAAATATTCCCCTCCGTCCAGAACGTTCAGTAGTAATCGAAAACTGGTGTCTAGCATTAGTCAAAACATAAGATACAATCAAGTACTGAACATTTTTAGACAACTTTGGCAGTGTCCGTGATTTAGAAAATCATCAGGCATGCATTAAACAGTTCCTTAAGGGTCATTAAGCTATTCAGGCAATATATCAAAAAACATTTGTTCTTTCAAAGTGCTCAGAAATATATATCAGATGGTAAAGTTATAAAAACCTTTCTCATTACCACTTATCAAAAATGTCTAGTTATGTCTTCTTTATTGATTTGGTGTGTAGGTATAATTATATGCTTAAAATGTTTCTTTTATTGATTTAACATGTGAATATACTTGTCTGCTTATGTACTTTATTCAATGAGGTTTGAGCATATCTGTTTTTGTAGCTAGGCAGGACTGTTTGTATTTCGACCGCATTCCTTCAACGTTATTGGAATTGTTTTTCTTTTTGCAAACTTAAAAGGAATGGCAAAAGTTATGTAATTAAATGTTTTCCATAAGTGGATTTAAATGGCTGATGAGGCATCAAACTCCAACATGTCAAGTGCTGCAATGTTCCAACTCCAGACAGAATCATTGAAAATATGAATTGCACAAGATTACACAATGTAAAAAGAGAGCAAGATCATGTGTGTCGCTTTTGTTTTTGTCTTTCAGTCATTCACACGCTCGATTATTTCATGACGGCTTCTCGAAATGGGACGCTACCAGAGTACATGGAGGTGGTGTATGTTGACGACGTTCAGATTCTGCAGTTTGACAGCAACCACAGGAAAACGAATGCGAAACATGACTGGGTGAACAAAATCACAATCGATTATCCATACTTCTGGAAGAGAGAGATGGACATCAGTTATGGGACTGAGCAGGACATGAAAAACAAGATTGAAATTGCTAAAAAGCACTTCAACCAAACTGGAGGTTTGTTTCCATCCGCTCGTAATATTCT
The DNA here is from genome assembly GCF_024217435.2 of Syngnathus scovelli. NCBI lineage: Eukaryota > Metazoa > Chordata > Actinopteri > Syngnathiformes > Syngnathidae > Syngnathus > Syngnathus scovelli. The sequence continues at coordinate 6,148,059 of NC_090865.1, forward strand.
TTCATGTGCTGGTACACTTCACGACTAACAAACAGACGTGTCACTGCTAGCTCCAACTTCAACCAAAGTGGAGGTTTGTTTCTGTCCGTTCGTAAAAAAAATTTTTTTCATTTTTTTTTCATGACTAATAACCAGACGTGTCACTGGTGGCTCCTCTCTGATTAGCGTCACTGAATGTTGCATGCGATCCTTTCAGGTGTTCACATGATTCAGCTAATGTACGTCTGTGAGTGGGATGATGAGACGGGTGAAGTTGATGCTTGGGAGCAATACTGTTACGACGGAGAATACTTCCTATCATTTGAGGGGAAGACGATGAAGTGGATCGCAGCAAATCTACAAGCTTTCAGTACCAAAATCAAGTGGGACCAAATAGATGGGCTTAATAAAACCAAGAAGAATGTTCCTACTGAGGAGTGTCCTTATTATTTGAAGACGCATGTGAGAAACGGGATGGACTTTCTGACGAGAACCGGTACATTGTCCTCTCTCTCTTTCTCTCTCTCTCTCTGTCTCTCTCTGTCTCTCTCTGTCTCTCTGTCTCTCTGTCTCTCTCTGTCTCTCTGTCTCTCTCTCTCTCTGTCTCTGTCTCTCTCTCTCTCTCTCTCTCTCTCTCTCTCTCTCTCTCTCTCTCTCTCTCTCTCTCTCTCTCTCTCTCTCTCTCTCTCCACACATGCTCTTTCTTACACATTCTCTCCATCTTTCCTGCCCTCCTAACGCGTTTTGCTCCATCTTTGCGTGCAGAGCTTCCCAAGATGTTTCTCCTGCAGAAGACGCCTTCCTCTCCGGTCACCTGCCACGCCACGGGTTTCTACCCCAGGACATCGTCCCTCTTTTGGAGGAAGAACGGCGAGGAGATCCATGAGGACGTGGAGATGGGGGCAACACTCCCCAATCACGATGGAACCTTCCAGACCTCGGTCCACCTGAAAGTGGAGGTGACGTCCGCCGCGGAGCAGGAGTACGAATGCGTGTTCCAGCTAGCCAGTGGCCTGGAAGCCACTGTCACCAAGCTGGACGCCGGAAGCATCCTGAGCAACGCCCGCATCCAGGGTGAGTGTTTGTCACGGCTCAGACACGTCCCATTGGCTGTAGGGCTCTCGCGAGAATTGACGTGGGTCTCTTTGTCGCACGCGCTTTGCCATCTGAAGAAGAGCAAGACAGGAAGAAGGCGAGGGCCATCGTCATTGCGTGGGCGGTCCTTGTTCAGATGGCCGTGGTGATGTTGATCCTTGCCGAGTGTCACAAAACCAGACAAGGTGAGCGACACAAATGGTTCCTCTGTCAGGAACATCCAGAGATTTTTGTTTGCCTCGTGCCATTCACGGCCATTCCTAATCTCCTCTTGCTTGTCTTTCATTTCAGCCGAATATCCAGAAAAACAACGAGAATCAGCAATTTCTGGAGAAATTGCGTGTGAAGCCAAAGAAGCTGAATACTTGGGGAATGCTACAGAAGGATGTTTCAAGTTGGAACGGGTTGAATCGGTCAAATAATGTAGGAATTCGAAGGGAAAAGCAGAATTTTATAAAATATGGCGTGAACATGTATCATAGAAAATCGACGTCATGAAAAAATATTATTATTATTATTATTATTATTATTACTACACACTGCCACATCCAGAAGTTCTCAGACGACACAGCCATTGTTGGATAAGTTTCTGAGGGGAACGATCTGGAATACAGGACGGTCAACAAGGACTTTGTCAGTTGGTGTGAGCTCAACCAGCTTCAGCTGAACACCAGCAAGATGAAGAAGATAATTGTGAACTTCAAGAGGAAAGCACCCCACTTCACTCCGGTGAACGTCCAGGGAACGGCGGACATTGATGTCGTGGAGAACTACAAATTCCTGGGTGTTCGCCTAAAAACAAACTGGACTGGACTGAACACACTCACGCCCTGTACAAGAAGGGCCAGAGTCGCCTCCACCTGCTGAGGAGACCACCGAGGTCTTTCGGTGTTTGCAGGGCTCTCCTCGGGACTTTCTATGACTCTGTGGTAGTAAATCCCATAATGCTCCGCTACGCACCAACCAACCTCCGAATGGAGCTGATTGAACTCCAGTGTAGTGACACACTCAAGTCCAAGTATGATGCTGCTGGCACCGCACAGTTTCCACATTTCATCCCTGACATAATCAATCGCTCAGCTCCGCACTCAAGCTGCTCAGCTGCTCTCCATGTTCAGCAGCACTTATCTTTTGGAACTATTCTCTTCAATGAAGATGACCACAACATCTCACAGGAGACGTCTGACTGATGACCACCTTTGTGCAATCCTGAGGATTTCCTCAGCTCAGAGCCTCAGCCCAGACATTGATGAACTCGCATCGAAGAAGACATGCCAGGTATCTGACACATCGGAGCAGATCAGTGTGTAGCAAACTGACTGGTAATGTTTTCTTTATGCACTTTTTCTTGCTACTCCAATGTATGGACTTGAATGTCTGCACTTTGACAGAGGAATGTTATTTGTTAATTTGTTTATTATTTTTATTTTATATTTGAATCTATCATTAGCCTTTGGGAAAATGTTTAACGGAGAAGGCTGCACGTAAAAAGAGAGGCACATGGTTGTTGTTCTGCACTCAGTGTTTTGTATTGAAACGTCATCAACTTTTATTTCATAGTGACGAGCGCCCTCCTGTGGATGCTTAGTGTAAGTGTTTTACTCAGTACGAGACCCGGTGACGGATCAGTTACACGTACTAACTACATACTGTGGATGTACAAAGTTGATGTTCCTCAAAACGTTATTGCCTTGGACAAGATTGGTCCGTCATTCTTGTGTTTTTTTTTTTTTTTCTTCTGTTAGACTTGTGTGAACGATTGGATGTTATTTTTATTTACATATCGAAGTTACGTTAGCCAACATCCCAACATCAACTCATCCCAATCTGGACTCCCAGCCACACCCACACCACCAGGAATAGCAATCTAGTCATTGGGAAAAAACGGAAACTAAAATCTACAAGCTTCAACATTGTGTGCAGAGGGCCACAGATTTGGAATGAGCTTGACGAAACACTAAAAATGTTGCAATCCATATCCATCTTCAAGGCAAATCTAAAAAATCAACTCCTATCGATGTATGTTTAATGTGCTGATCAAATGAGACTATCTATTACTTGACGTATGTTTATTGTGTGTTGTACCTTATTGTGTGTTTATTGTTATTGTCCATTATATATCTGTATGTTTGTCCATAATGTAAGGATATCTGGCCAATATCTGCTACTTATGGGAAACCAGGCCCCCTATTAAAAGCTTTAAATAGCTTGCTTGGGGTGACCTTTCACGCATCCGACTGTGTAATACTGTTTGTTGTATGTCTTGGATATTGCGTGAATAAAAAAACTCAAACTCAAAAACATGCTACAAGCTAACGATTGTCTAACGCGGTGTTTTCTTTATTTTGCATCTCAGTGTTACGATGGGCTTAAGAGGGATATGGTTTGAGCACAGTTTTTAGTTACATTTTATGTAAGAAATCGATGTGTTTTTTATTATTTGCAATTCAATTTTGCATCTGTGCAATATTCAGTTATATATATTGGACAAAATTAAGCTTTTCTTGTTCCATATTTGATATGCAAAACGAATTTTTGTCGATATGAAAAGGTTCATTATTATATGTGGAGGAAGTTTTTTTTTGTTTTGTTTTTTTCAATAAATATCAATGTTGGCCTGCAACCTCGTCCAAGTTTCACATTTTGGCCCGCTGTGTGTATGAGTTTGACCCCTGCTCTACGCTGTGGTCTGCTGGAGAGGGGGCAGTACGGACCGGGACAGAGGGAGACTAAATAAACTGGTCAGGAGCGCGACCTCTGTCCGGTCCTGTCCCCTGGACAGCTCCTTCAGCAGCAGACTGTTCTATCCATGGTGTAAGAAGGAGGAGATGTTCCGCAGGTCCCTCATTCCCACTGCTGTCAGACTCTACAACACATGCTGCACCTGATCACGTGTCGGTTTCCTTCCGTTATCATCTCGACCACTACTGGTACTTGTCTTTTTAATGTATCCATTTTTACATTTTGCACATGTTTCTGGCAGGGCTGTGGACTCGGACTCGGGGACTCGGACTCGGTCGGACTCGGTCATTGTTGCCGGACTCGGGGACTCGGTCGGACTCGGTCATTGTTGCCGGACTCGGGGACTCGGTCGGACTCGGTCATTTTTGCCGGACTCGGTGCTGATTTTGACCGCGTCCACCGAGTCCGACAATAAAAAAAAAAATCCTTCAATTTTATTTTCACCATGCTGCTGAGAATGCGCGTAGGAATACTGTCCACAGCCCTGCTTACGATCAATGCGGCCACGTTGAGTTGCACTTAGGCTAATGTTTACATTATGTACCAATGTCAAGGATGATTATGTCACCCAGCTTATATCATTATTTTGATTTTGATCTAAATTAGCCTTGAATAAAGACTAAGCAGTCACATGAATTAACAGAAAAAATGGACACTCGGACTCGGTGGTCAAGAGGCCGGACTCGGAGCAAAAATCCGACCGAGTCCACAGCCCTGGTTTCTGGTATTCTTGCACTCTTGTGCGCTGCTGTGACAAGAAAATTTCCCGACAGTGGGATAAATAAAGTTCTATCTAATCTAATCTAAAATGCAAAATGTTAGACAATCAAACAATACATACAAAACATTGGAAGTTTTTAAAATGGCCAATCGCGTCCAAAGTGAAAGAAAAGCAATTAAAATTGCGTCACAGCTGGTGAGACGGACCACTGGGAAAACAAGATGGGCGTTAGCGCTAGTAACGAGAAGGTCGCCAAAGACAACACTAAAAGCTCTTCAAACAAACTGAATAGTTCACCCGGCGCTCAGCTTTTCTACGTCCAACAAGGCGGAAAAGTTCATTTATGTATAGGAGAGGTAATAATGAGACAGAGGTCAACAGCTTAGCGTGTGGCTGTATTGAACAGACGCCCGTGCGTCATGACGTAATACAACACAGCAGTACCGCTGGGGCGTACAATTGTATCTGGTGGGGAGGTTTTCCACACCCTCGAACACGCGTTTTTTTTTTTTTTTTTTTTTTTAATTGTCCCTCTCTACTCCGCCTTGCCTCTTCTTTTGACCACGTACGACACATATGTCAGAGTTACGGCCCGCGAATTGATTATCTATGGCCCCCTGGATGATATTGAATTACTATTAGAACCGGCCCGCAGGCCACAGCCGCCCGCTGGTGTTTTGCACGCACCAACACTACATTTCCCACAATTCAACGGTAGCCCGCGATGTCACTGCAGCTCGCTCGCACAACGGCTTCATTATTCATCAGTCGTCAGAGCAGAGTTCAACTTTCTGATACCCCCCTCCTCAAAAATGGCTAAACGTAAGGTGGACGCTGAGAACAGGGGGTTTCAGGCCAGGTGGGAGGCAGAGCACATGTTTACGGAGGTAAGAGGAAAACCTGTGTGTCTTCTGTGTGGAGAAAACGTGGCTGCAATGAAAGAATTTAATTTAAGAAGGCACTATCAAACGTCTAAGAAACACACAGACAAAGACAAGAATATGGAATATGAACAAAAGCTACAGAAGGTGGAAGAATTAAAACGAGGCCTTAAGTCCAGACAGGCTATGTTCACATATGCTAAATCACAAAGCGAGGCTGCTGTCAAGGCTAGCTTTATTGTGGCAAAAGAGATCGCAAAATCACCCCGGCCCTTGGCAGAAGGAGAGTTTATCAAAAACGGGTTTTGAGCCTCAGAGCCTAACCCCGAACATCGATGAACTTGTACAAAAGATGAGACACCTCCAAGTATCAGGCTCAGGCTCAGACAAGTGAGCATCACAGAGCAGTAGCGTATTTTCCGTTTTTTAAATTCAGTTACGTTTTTACATTTGTTTCTACAAGACGTGATTTTTCTTTGAAGAAAGTATTGTTTTGTCTGTGTGCCATACATTTTGGTATTTTATTTATTTATATTTATTTTTCAGTTGAATGGACAGGGAAAATTGCAGATAAGAGCCATGAGAACGAATACAACTGATTTGATTGGTTTTTTTATTTTACGATTTGAAAGCAGTGATCGGTAGATCATAGAGCAGCACAATAATAATTTTTCATGCACTTTTGTTGATGCATTCATCTTGATATTAAGAAACACATTTTGTTTTTAAAAACAATTTAATGTTTTGCTGTTTGGCTGTTGAAAATGTTTTCCCTTGAAGTTACTGACAGAGCCATCACAAAATATTGCCATATTCATTTAATCATTAAATAATGTACACTGTGTTAGGTCTTGGTTCAATAGGCTATGTGCAATCATTTCGATATATTCTAATAAACATTGAACCAGTCCGGCCCTCGGCTTGTAGCAAATTTGTTTTTTTTGGCCCTCGGTGTGTTTGACTTTGACATCCCTGACGTACGACGTCCATTATCCAAACTCGCACCGCTCCCTCGCTGCACAGAATCCCGCGCCTGACATTCGTAACACACCCCTTCCTGCACCCGCGCTCTGTGTGGTTGATACGGACTGTTGGGGCGGGTGTTAATTGATATGAACCAATCGTCTTTCCCTCCTCACACGCTCCTTCCCTGAGCGTGCCGAACCGACGATCGCAGAACGTGGCTGTTCGATAAATTGTATATATATGTTATCATGCGTTCCCTAATGAGTACTTATTAATAAAATTATTGCGCAGAATGCTTGCTGTTTCGCCTTGCAGACGTCCACCAGTCCACAACAAGTCAAACGATGCTGTCTGGAGCTTCCTGACCTTCTACACCTCTGGGAATCCAAGAAAGTTGCTGATAGCTCAATCCATTTTGTTGATGTCTGCACATGGCATTTTGTCCTTGCACTCCTTTCTCATGGCGTCCTGTCTGTGACTACTTGTTTCACATAGCATTTTCTCATGACGTCTTGTCTGTGACTACTTGTTTCACATAGCATTTTGTCCTTGCACTCTTTTGTTTCTCATGACGTCTTGTGAGTACTTGTTTCACATAGCATTTTGTCCTTGCGCTCTTTTTTGTTTCTCATGAGACTAAGCCATGCTTTTCCCCCCACCTGTCAGGGGCTAGTCTCACATTGTGGGTAGGGCATTCCAAATTAAAAGAGCGAGGGGTGTGACAGATCTTTTGTGTAGTCGGACTGCTGTAAGTCTGGATGCACTCCTCGCGAGAAAAGACTCAACATTCTGTCTCACTGGTTTTGTCTGCTGATCCTTTTGCTGATTTTGAACCTGACAGTGGCGCTCCTACCTTGCAACCGCCTTGGATTGGTCAGGTGAAAGATAAAACTGTCTTCTTGGATAGTGTATCTTCTGCAACTACCAGGCTAAGATCAGAAACCGAGCCTCATTCCCAACTCAAAACTTTGCTCTTGGAGGACCTGTCTACTCCAAGCATCTCTGGAGCTCAACCAAGTTCTCAAGCGAAAGACGACCTGACACGTTCGCAGGGGAGACTCCCCGCCACCGAGATACCATCTCATTTTTGGGTAAAAGAGCAAGCTCATGCTGAAGGTGGCGCTTCTCTAGCCGCGACATCGACAATTCGTCAAGCTAAATCCCTTCCCACTAGGAAAAGAGCATCTCTTGAATCTCTGGACCAACTCATCTGGATTTGCAGCAATAAGACCCCACTGCCTGAACCTATGCCTGTCAAAAACGGACTCAAGTCATCACAAGCCAAGGTGGCAAAGGTGGCTGTGGTTGAGCCTTCAGGGGACCCGGCACATGGTGACCCAGAAAAGTCTAAGGCAGCAGACAACAGCAGCAACCTGCCGGCAATAGTGCCGAGCAACGGTGGTCAGGATATCAAAAGCGGCACCATCGATCCATGGATGCGACAAGTGGCACCGGATCCTTTACCCCACGAGTGGAAAAGTCCACCAACACTGTTGTCCCCCGTGACCTGAATTGGCCTGGTGACGTCATCGTCAAGCCGGATACGACTTGCGTAGATGCCGGTCCAGATAACGTTGTCCCTCAAGGCTTTGAAAAGCAAATCCCTGTGAGCAGTGACGTGGTTGCCGCAGACCACCAGGCGTCTTTCGCCGGTCCAACGGCAGAACAACTGCAGCCATTAAATCCCGGTTCTCGCCAAATACCTCCGGTCTTAAACGTGCAGCCGGGGTGCGATCACAGGCTAGCTATGAATGGACCTGCAGAGGGTAGTTGCAGCAATGTCGGCCAGACGTACCCGTTGCAGTTTTACATCCAGCAGGCACCAAACCAAGGTGCTGTGGCGGTGAGCGAGCAAACGGCGGCTTGGCTCAGCCATCCAATGCAGCCGCGGTTGCTGCAGCAGCTGCCGTACCAGAGGCCGTGGCTTCCGGCAAATGTGACCAATAGCGCCCCCCACCTTTGGACCCACCATTTTGGCTCCTACTTTGCCACCCCCATCACACTCTTATCGGTCAAGGACGTGTTGGCTCGACCCAGTCCGCCGCAATGACGAAAACGGAATGTGTATAAACAAATTGAGGTTATGCGCCCAAGCTTTATTTTGTAAATATTTCGTTTTTGCTTTCCTCCACTACCTTTTGTACTTTTGTATTCAATGCTGCCATGTTGCAATTCCTATCCAGTTGAATTTGTTCTGTAAAGTTTCTGTCTGCAATTGGAGCATATAGGAAGTTAAATTAAATCCACTGTTAGCCACTTCAAACTTGTCAGCATGCTTTGTTTTCAAAAGCGTGAAGAATTGCAGACAAGTGTGTTTTTTTTGACAACTGGTGGATAATTTTAACTACCTCGCGTTGTTTTTTTCTCTCTTATAGGTGTCAAGTGTCAAAACACATTGCAGGATGTCGGTTTGAGTTTGCTGCTGTGAAAAGAGAGCTTATTTTTTTATTCACATGCTTTATCTTCACATACCACGCTTGATTGAAAAATTGCATCCAACTGAATGAAATATTCGGAAACGTTCCATTTAAAATTTTAATGCCGCTCAACTGTTTTTCCAAAAAAGCCTGTGATGTACAATTGGATTTACGTCAGTGGTTCTGCCATATACCACGAGAGAAAGAATTCCACAAGTGGCTTTTTTTAAAATATATATGTAAACGATGGATATTTCGCCTAGTGCTCTGATCAGATAAATTATGTGGAAGTAGTAGCGCGTCAAAAAAGTGCGAGGAATAAAATGGGATCGTGTATCAAAGCCCCGCTCATCTACTATCACTTCCCCCCACGCCAGATTTGGGTTATTTGTGCAACTTGAAAACAAAAAAATTTGAATGGTAAATCCGATCATTTATTACTTCTCTTCATCTTTCACGGTGCAACACACTACTTCAGTGGTTCTTAACCGGGTGTGCGAGAATTCTTCCTAGGGGCTGCGAGGACACCCTGGGGGAAATTTACAATTTTTCGGCGATAATGGTCGGGTAATCGAAAAAAGTGAAAAATTCTGGAAATCAAGAAGTCATTGTCTTAATTGGCATTAGGGATAATGCTAATTAAGCCTTATAGCTGTAAAGTAAACCAATTATTACAATTATTTAATGATATATATAATATTTTTTATTTGTATGTTATGTAGTTTTCAATTATTTTTGTAGGTAATAAAGGGAAATGTGCTTTTGGCAGTTTGCAAACATATTTTTTTAAGGCTGCGTTAGACTTCTAATCGTATCAATATAATTTCCAGTAGTGGCGTGCTCGTGTGGTCGCATGGGAAAGAATGTGCAGGCAAACTGCACGAACTTGTTTTCTTCGAAGTGTTGTGGAACAGGATGTACCATCGGTCCAGACAGGGAGGATACCTGACGAGAACACCTCAAAGATGTATCATCGGCCCAGACAGGGGAGGACACCTCGCAAGAACATCTCGAGCCCGGTGCGGAACGAGAATAGCGTCCCGTCCTGGTGGTCGGACCCAACCGCCAGACAGCTGAGGCCGGACACCTGCGCTCAGCAATAACACCCAGCCGGGGAGGAGATGGCCATCGACCAATCATCACACAATGTTTTGCATGTTTGAATATTCATATTGTGTTTCTTTATAAGTGGGCAACCCGGAAGAATGTTTCTCTTTATGGTCACAAGAACACACGAGGTTTAGTGTGAGGGAGCCGGGACCTAGGCGCCTGTATTAGCTTGCTTTGTCAGGAATAAACAATTGTTAAATTCGGTCTTCTCTGACAGAACGAATTCGCAAAATTGTTAGGTGCGCCAGTGTGTGGATTAGGACATAGCAACTCGTGTTAAGTGTTGATCGCAATTTGGAGTCAGATCAATAACTAAAATCCGTAGCCTAACAAGCTGTAAAGTAAACCAATTATAATTATTTAATATAATATTTATTTATTATTTGTATTTTATGTAGTTTTAGTTTATTTTTAGTTAAGTACTGTTAAAATTCAGCAGTTTCTCCACGGACTGGGACCAGAACTGGCTGGATATTTTGATGATCCTGAATTTGTTCAAATGCTTGCCTATTTGGCTCATGTGTTCACAGCACTCAATGAGCTCAATCGCTCACTACAAGGAAGAACAATGAACATTTTGATTGCAAGTGAGAAGTTGGCTACATTCAAAGACAAAATTGTTTTGTGGATTAGGCCTGTAGAGAAAGGGAACTTGGCACATTTCCCTTCCCTTGAAGAAACAGTCGGGAGATGCTTCCCTCCATCCAATTTTTGTTGCAGAAATTGTTGAACATCTGCAGATACTGTGCACCTCATTTGACGACTACTTCTCGTTTGGAGAGCTACAACCCTGTGACGACCGGACCCGGCCGGCACTCTTTTAAGCAGAATACGGAAGATGTTGAAAGCAACATCAAGGAAGATCTCATCGAACTGAGAAACAATCGTGGGATCCAAATGGAGTTTGCAGATGATCACTTGGAGCACTTCTGGGCTTCTCAGTTGGAAACTGGCAAAAAAGGCTCTCACTGTGCTCGTGCCTTTCGCGACTACTTACCTCTGCGAGACTGGATTTTCCTGTCTGCTTCACATCAAAACCAAGAGCAGAAATCGGCTGGATCCTCAACACGACATGCGAGTGGCACTCAGCACCATGACACCAAGATCTGATGCCATCACAAATGGAAAGCAACAGTAACAAAGTCACTGAGTTTGGCGCTCAGCCATAATAATTCACAACACACCATGCATAGTACAAGCACAATGTTTTTTTTTCCTAGTATGAAAGTAATCTTGATTTTTGTCATCCTGCAATGCATTACTTTGTTGTCAGTTATGTAAATAAAGAATTAAATACATGATGGTTTTGTTACTTACACATTATGATATCAATATTGCTTTTCATCAATTCTGGAAGTGGGTGCGAGAACTGGTTGGTGAAATGGATGGGGTGCGAACAAGGAAAAAGGTTAAGAAGCACTGCTACTTGATTCATGTTGTGATTATTAATTGTTCAGCAATCAAAAATGCAGATAAACCAGTGCGACAAGAAGCTCATTGGTTACAGCCTCAAAAGCAGACAAGTAAACATCAGGTGTTCACCCAAACAGACACACTCCTTTCAGTATCCATTTAGTAAAATATAAAAGACAAATTTATTACTAAGCGTCTGGCCAGTGGTGGTAAAAAAGTCAATAGCTGTTTTGAGAATGGCGTACATTGTTAGTTTTTGTGAAGCCATCCGAACATCATACAGAAAAGGGGATAAGTGATTTCGAATAAAGTCGTTCAGTCTTAATTTCAGGGATACTTTTATTGCGTCGCAGCTGCGGAGGCGGACCGCTGGGAAAACAAGATGGGCATCAGTGCTAGTAACGAGCAGGTCTCAAAAGACAACACTAAAAGCGCTTCAAACAAACTGAATAGTTCACCCGGCGCTCGGCTTTTCCACATCCAATATGGCGGCGAAGCTAATTACCAGTAGAACCAGTTTCACCACACAGTATATTCCTGACAATCAGTGGAAAGTCACCAACGCACGTATGCAGTTTTCTGTCATTATGTGCCCGCCAGTTGGAATAGTCACAAGTTTGAGCAAATACTCCGCTTGACTAAAACGTGACAAACAACTTGATGCTTGGAATGAATTTACTTGCATTCTTTGTTGCGGCCGTGCAAATTCACCGCGTGACATCTGGTAAGTTGTACTTTGCTTACAACGCGTTTTATTATCCTAAAGATTGACGCTCTTGATTTTGAACTGACGCTTTTTTTGTTGAATATTCCTCACGTTTGGGCGGCTCGGTGGAGCACTGGGTAGCACGTCCGCCTCACAGTTAGGAGGGTGCGGGTTCGATTCCACCTCCGGCCCTCCCTGTGCGGAGTTTGCATGTTCTCCCCGAGCCCGCGTGGGTTTTCTCCGGGCACTCCGGTTTCCTCCCACATCCCAAAAAAACATGCTTGGTAGGCCGATTGATCACTCCAAATTGTCCCTAGGTGTGAGTGCGAGTGCGAATGGTTGTTTGTCTCTGTGTGCCCTGCGATTGGCTGGCAACCGGTTCAGGGTGTCCCCCGCCTAATGCCCGATGACGGCTGGGATAGGCTCCAGCACGCCCGCGACCCCCGTGGGGACTAAGCGGTTCAGAAAATGGATGGATGGATGGATGGATAAATTGCCCAATGTAAAAACAGAGCAAGATCATGTGTGTCACTTTTGTTTTTGTCTTTCAGTCATTCACACGCTCAATTATTTCACAACGGTGTCTCAAGTTGCAAAACTACCAGAGTTCCTGGAGGTGGCGTATGTGGACGGCGTTCAGATTCTGCAGTTTGACAGCAACCACAGGGAAACGAAAGCAAAACATGACTGGGTGAACAACATCACAGAAGATAATCCGCACTTCTGGGAGACAGAGACAGCGATCAATATTATGAATGAGCAGATCATGAAGGACAACATTGAAACCGCTAAAAAGCGCTTCAACCAAACTGGAGGTTTGTTTCCCTCCAAGCGCCCGCTCGTAAAATTCATTTCATGTGCTGATACCATTTTTTTTTCATGACTAATAAACAGACATGTCACTGCTGGCTCCTCTCCGATTATCGTCACTGAATCTTGCGTGTGGTCCTTTCAGGTGTTCACATGATTCAGGTGATGAAAGGCTGTGAATGGGACGATGAGACGGATGAGGTTAATGGTTGGGAGCACTACCGTTACGATGGAGAAGACTTCCTAGCATTTGAGGCGAAGACGATGACATGGATCGCAGCACATCCACAAGTTTTCACCACCAAAATCAAGTTGGACCAAATTGGTGGGCTTAATGAAGTCAAGAAGATTATGCAGACTGAGGTGTGTCCTGAGCTGTTGAAGAAGCATTTGAGGAACGGGAGGGACTTCCTGACGAGAACCGGTACATTGTCCTCTCTCTCTCTCTCTCTCTCTCTGTCGCTCTCGCTCTCTCCACACATGCTCTTTCTGACACATTCTCTCCATCTTTCCTGTCCTCACACGTTTTCCTCCATCTTTGCGTGCAGAGCTTCCCAAGGTGTCTCTCCTGCAGAAGACACCTTGCTCTCCGGTCACCTGCCACGCCACCGGTTTCTACCCCAGGACATCGACCCTCTTTTGGAGGAAGAACGGCGAGGAGATCCACGAGGACGTGGAGATGGGGGAGACCCTCCCCAACCACGACGGAACCTTCCAGACCTCGGCCCACTTGAAAGTGGAGGTGACGCCCGCCGCGGAGCGGGAGTACGAATGCGTGTTCCGGCTGGCCGGCGTCTCGGAAGACATCGTCATCAAGCTGGACGCCGGAAGCATCCTGAGCAACCAGGGTGAGCGTTTGTCACGGCTCAGACACGTCCCATTGGCTGTAGGGCTCTCGTGACGACAGTCGTTCACGTGTCTCTCTTCATTGCACACGCTTTGCCTTGTGAAAAAGAGCAAGACTGGAAGAATAAGGTGGCCATCGCCGTCCCGTTGTTGGTCCTCAATCTGGTGGCGATGGTCATGGCGGTGGTAGTGGTGCCGATGATCCTTGACAAGCATCTCAAAAGAAAAAATGGTGAGCGACAAATGTTTCCTCCGTCAGGAACATCCAAAGAGAACCTTGTTTGCCTCGCGCTGTTTGTGACCATTCCTAATCTCCTCTTGCTTCTCTTTTATTTCAGTCATATACTCTCAAGCTTGTAAAGAGGAAAAGCCAAAAACAAAAGAAGAAGAAGGACAATTAAGTAAGTAAAATGTTTTCTGCTTCCTTTGAGCCACAATAACAAGGCAGCCATGTCATGTCAAGGTTTGATTCAAAGCTAAAGTGTCAATGAGGAGTCCCGTCGGAAAATGTCAGCTGGGTACTGTGACAATGTTCACACGTTTGTTGATGTCAAGGCCATTGTTGTGCAAAAAAAGTACACTATTGCCCTGAGATACGAGCCAAATATGTTCAGCAACCACACTTGCAAATGCTTTTTTTTTCCATTGAAAGGAATGGACATTACATTCTTCATCAAAATTGTTGTCATGTGTAATTTAACGTCCCGTCGTGTTTGCACTCTAGCTGTTTCCACCCACTGTGAGTCTGTTTCTGAATGAGAGGCAGTAGCCGTCACATGGTGAGTTAGCTCATGCTTATTACACGTGGTCTTCGGATTCTGGAGGTGGGTTAGGAAACATTTGGAAAGACTATTTTGCTCCTCTTTCTTCAGGTGTTGGAATTCTTTCAGAGGACTTTCTCATCGCACCGCATTTGGAAATACAGATGTTTTTTTTCTTCAAGTCAACAATCATTATGTTTCTGTCAAGTTTCTGGATGGTTCTAACATCTGTAGATATTCTCATGAAGGTTCGTGAGTAGGTCCTGCAGGATCTGGTGAGGTGTTTTGATCAAATCGTGCTGCTGATCACGCACAACTTGAAGACTGTCGAGGCCTATCAGATTACGGTGATAGGCGCGGGCGGCGTTCGGGACGAGGAACCCACCGCTAGCTGATGGAAAAGAATGGGATGTACTCTAAACTGAGGGAGAAGTTCACCACCGTTGGAGGCTAACGCATTCAGAAGCACTGACATGCATTTACAACCTGTATTTATTCATGAAGTCTTTTTCCTAAAAGAAATATTTCACGTATACTCAATGTATCACAGACTCAAAATAAAATGTTATTAATTTCCAGTTTGTAGTTTTGAATATTTGACCAACAGTTGTCGTATAGCACCGTGCATCAAGCGAGGAATTCACCAGATACCAGTTAGGCAAGAAGGAGGAAATTGCGTGCAACAAGCTTGCCATTGTTGGAATGCAAAATGGCCAACCCAAGTGAAAAGTCCACTTTGGTTTTGTGCAACTAAACAAATCAAGTCAGTGGTTACCACCGGTTGCTCCTTCAGCATCACTCTGGCTGTCATACTGCAGCTCCTTTCTGGTGTAGTCAAAAGTGCCATGCTTCGCAAATCGTGTTTTATTTCTTTTGCGGGCGGGGCTAGGGTGCATGATGATGGTGGTCTTTGCTCTTCCTGTTTCGACAATGTCCTTATCCTCCGTCTCCAGCTGATAACTTCCTTCCTGGTTGATTATCGGAAGTTGTGGATAGACATTTCCACGGTCTTCACTCATATCATACGGTGGGGGATTCTTAACAGGGGACCCATGTGAAAAAGGCATGTTTGCTTTTTCCATTAGGTTCTTAGCTTCTTCCATATTCTTCTGCACTTCAGCTTTAATTTTCTCTTTTCTCTGTTGGAACTCTCGGTTCAATTTGAGTCCCTCTTCGTCAAATATTTTTAACAATCCCAATTCCCATTCTCTTTTTTCCTTCCTCTTTTCTCCTCTTTTTCCTTTTTTATGTCCTGCCTTGTATGCTGATACTAGTACACGTATAGTCTCAACTACTTCCCTGTTAAAAGTCCCTTCCACCGGCCAAGGCCTCTCGATGTCAGGCCATCTCTTATTCCATCTTTTGGATAATTCTTTAACCCCCTTAATAAGCGGGTAGTTTCTCAGGACTACCTCGATGGGGGTAGTCACCATTGGACTAGCATAGTTCCTTTCTCCCATTTTTTTTTTTTTTTGCCAACCTCAGATGGACCCCTTAAGACCGGCTGTCTCAATTGATATTCGATCCGGTGTATTCCGTCCGCGCTATTTCTGTACCCGCACTTAACTTATGTTGGAGACGACACCTTGTTTGAAAAACAATTGTTCACAAGTTTATGATGATCAGTCTGTAGTCAGTCTGCTATGCAATCCCTGTTCTCAGGTTAGAGTGAAATGCAAGAGTTTGTGGACAAAATCACACTGGCCTTAAGAATTTGAATGCGACGCTCCACGAAGCTCTTCTCCAGACGACTTGGAAGTTCAGTCTGTGTGTCTTTGTCCCCCTGGAGAAACGGATGTATCCGCCGTCCCAGGTTTTTTATGTAAACAGAAAATCAGAAGTATTGAGGAGAGCCCCAGAGAGCAATATCAATAATTGGTTTTTAATTTTATCATTCTGTCTTTAATTTGAATTAACAAGTCGGGCTTTTCTGCAACTCCAATTTCTCATTGCTCCCAGAGGGTCTAGGGGGCGCCAGCTGACCTCTTCTTGAGATGCATACATGCACATCTATATTAGTGTCGTATTAGGTAGCATTCCCGTGCTTCTTGTTTCTTGTTAGACAGCTGTGGCGCATTAATTCTCCTGGGTTTCAGTTACCTCAGGACCTCCACAGTTTGTCATGCATTCTTTTGCTCCTTCAGCATGCCGTCCCCCATCATCCTGTCACATTTTCTCGCTACCAGCAAGGTAGGCCCCAAAATGGGCACAACTCTGGCCCCGCGCCCCGCCCCCACGTCACCCACACGGGGAGTGCCTAGCCTTGAAACACGGTGGGCAGGTACAGGTTGGCCACTCCCTGTCCCGCCCCCGAAGCCAGATTCCCCTCCCCGAGCGGGCACCGCAGGCGGGCACGCGCCCCAGAGCACCGAGAAGCACACTATCCTATCCATTCCATTCGTTTCTTCTACAAGCACGCTCAATCACTCGCACTCAAGAGCACACACACACTTACTCACGACCGCGCACACGCGCACACACGCACGCTCACATACACACACCCATGGGTACACACACACACACACACAAATAGGATCTTACACGTCTCCGCACGCGCAGACACTCACAAACAGACGCCATTGAGCGACAAACGCTCACGCACAAACACAGAAGACAGAGCAGGATTCGAATCCATTCCACGTTTTGCTGTTTGCCAACTGCGGCTATGCAGTTTGGTGTTTAACAGTGCAGATATGCACTGACAAATACGCACGTCTTACTTAACTTTCGTTTCGTTTCTAATAGCGCTTTATATTTTCCCCTTTATTTTCTGCAGAATTTAACTTAAGTGTGCACACAAATTACTTTTTCATCATGGTATACCAATCCTTGCACTCCGAGGCCTCATTGCCACGTTTTCCCTCTTTCACACAGAGGGTTCTCTATACACACGCAATGCCGTACAGCACCTATTTCCCAAACGCGGTCTGTACAGGCTCAAATTTATCAAACTTTGACAGACGTGCATGCTATTATAATACGTCCCCATAGAGGAATCGAACCGCAAGCAGATCGTATCAGCTTAATCAATATTCAAAAACCGCCAGTCCTTCGTTTTACCTGGGGGCATTTTACACCAGCATTTAAATTGACAAGCCTTATAACTCACATACACCTCTAATTCGATCAGTGCCCAAACGACGTGGCTTCGCGCGCATCATTCTCTTCGGCCCACAGGTCGCTAACCTGGCCGGATATTTCCTTCATCCACTCACTCTCACGGTACGGATGCCAAGGTTGCGCTCGTTCCTATTGGCCAAACGCGGTCAACGCAACCTCGATTTTGCGCTGGACTTTGGCAGAGACTAGAATCCCACCGGACATCTCGGCTATAGCCCCTGGCCCGTGTGGATTCATCCGTATCTTGTCGCAGCATAGTTCAATCGTACCTGTGTTTCCGCCACAATCACACAGCTAAAATTTCGATCCTCCGCGGGACCATTGAAACGACTAATTTCCACGTCCACGTTTTATGGGACTTCCTACTATTTACTTCTCGTGACAGCCGACCAGCGTTGTTCTCGACAACTTGTCCTGTTTCACATTCGCCCTCCCTGGAGCGTTTAATTCTTCTCGTTTATCATTCTCACAAGACATGCCATTCACTCGTGCAATCCCCAAAACGTTTTGTTACTGTTCCCTTTTTATTTATTGTTTTTTATTTATTTTCCTGTTTTTATTTTTACTTTTCTTTCGCTGTCTCTATTTGGGGCCACTCCCCCTTCAAAAGTCGCATTATGACGGCTTTTGACTAGGAGAGACAACTTTCCCTGGAGCCCGCCGTGGCCCCATCAGATCCGTTTAACTGCCCTCCGTGTGGGGGACAACGCTCCCTCCCCCCCTTTCCAAGAGCGAGCATGCTGCGGCGACTTTGAGTGCAAGCAACTCACCTCAAAACAGGTCGTCGGCTGGCCGCTGGATGCTCGCGGAGAGAGCGGGCGGGACGGTCCCCTGGAGAACACGAATCCTGTTCGTGACGCCAAAAATGTGGTATATGGTTTTTGCTGCTTCGCTGGTCTTCAAAAAACACTCGGTGATCGGTGGCTGTTTCCCGACGAATGAGCACTTCAGGGACCACGGCTGATTGGGAAAAGATTTTATTCAACCAATGTCAGAGTGAAGTCTTTCCAAAAAGTTGAGTGGCACAAGGCATGGATGTAAAAAGCCCCCCCAACCCCTGTCAGGCCCGTATCTTTTATACCTGGCAAGGAGCTGATGTCATGGCTTTGTGCACCAGCTGCGGTTTTCAATCTACTAGTTTACTTCAGTCCTAAAAAGGAGATCTTGACCAGCGCTGTTGGTGATGGACGACAACAGCCACTTTACCTTATTATAGGATTGCACACATTGCTGAAACTGAATTCTCCCTGACCAGCAAATATAGAATAGAACCGTGTCACTGACGCCAGGTGGACATTCTAAGGCATCCTACAGGAATAGAGAGGGAATTCCAAATTACACTTCACTATACTTTACTGAAACTAAACCTCCCTGTCCAGCACAAATAGGTCTTTGCTTGACCTGAGAGGCTTGAGCTTGTCCTTATAAGATACATGCAGGGACACATGCAGACAAAAATATTATTATAATATTATTATAATAACTGTTGGAATATTTAGTTAATAAAAACGATACAAATCAAAGTGATGTACACCTGCATAAATATCCAATGGATTAAATATGGAAAAGCTTTTGGGGCCAAAAGTTTTGTATTTGCAAAGACAAAACTCGTACTTGAAAAAAAACAACTTAAATCTGAAAATAAAGAGTTTAAAACTTGGAAAATAAAACAATACATTTGTCATGAAGTGATTGGAGCTGGGCGACCTAATGCAGCTTGGACCAGGGTTTATTGAAGAACTCAAAAGATAGACTAGAGCAGGGGTCTCAAACTCCAGTCCTCGAGGGCCGCATTCCTACATGTTTTCCAAGTTTCCCTCGTTAAACGCACCTGATTCAATTATCAGGCTCCTGCAGAACGTAAGGATGAACTGGAATTCTTTCAGAGCACTGTCTCATCGCACCGCATTTGGAAATACAGATGTTTTTTCTTCAAGTCAACAATAATTATGTCTCAAGTTTCAGCTGATCACCTACAACCTGAAGACAATGGCCGGCCCAAGTGGAAAGTCTCTTGTTTATTCAATTTGGTTTTGTGCAATTAAATACATCAAGTCAGTGGTTACCACTGGTTGAAAGTTGCATCATGAAGGTTGATAGATGGATGAATTTGAGCCCTTAAAAACCTTAAGACTCTTTAATCAAGCAATTTATCATTATGAAATACATTTAAAAAAATCTAAGAAAAATAGATCAGACATCAGGTAAATCGTAAAATAGTGATGATTTCAATAGTTTGAGAATGTGTTGTATATTATTTTCATTTTACAGATTGAGTAAATTCACACATACCCTGTGTCGATTTCGTTTGAAGGAAATGAAAACGTTAGAACTGTTACAATGTAAAATGTACATCCATGCCCCCACGTCAGATTCGAGTCCAAAGTATGCAACTCGCAAAGAAGATTTCAACCTTTCAGACCCCAAAAATATTGCGTCGCCTCCCGAATATTGCATAGGCAATATATGATCAATAACGTTATTTTATTATTATTTTTTTTTAATTAAAGAGAATGGCAAAAGTTATGTAATTAGATTTTTTTTCATAAGTGAATTTGAATGGCCGATGAGAGCCATCAAACTCCAACATGTCAAGTGCTGCAATGTTTCAACTGCAGACAGAATCATTGAAAATGTGAATTGCACGAGGTTGCCCAATGTAAAAACAGAGCAAGATCATGCGTCACTTTTGTCTTTGTCTTTCAGTCATTCACACGCTCGATTATTTCATGACGGCTTCTCGAAATGGGACGCGACCAGAGTACATGGAGGTGGTGTATGTTGATGACGTTCAGATTCTGCAGTTTGACAGCAACCACAGGAAAACGAATGCGAAACATGACTGGGTGAACAAAATCACAATCGATTATCCATACTTCTGGAAGAGAGAGATGGAGATCAGTTATGGGACTGAGCAAGACATGAAAAACAAGATTGAAATTGCTAAAAAGCACTTCAACCAAACTGGAGGTTTGTTTCCATCCGCTCGTAATATTCATTTCATGTGCTGATACCCTTTTTTTTTTTCATGACTAATAACCAGACGTGTCACTGCTGGCTCCTCTCTGATTATCGTCACTGAATGTTGCATGCGATCCTTTCAGGTGTTCACATGATTCAGCTAATGTACATCTGTGAATGGGATGATGAGACGGGTGAAGTTGATGCTTGGGAGCAATACTGTTACGATGGAGAATACTTCCTATCGTTTGAGGGGAAGACGATGAAGTGGATCGCAGCAAATCTACAAGCTTTCAGTACCAAAAAGTGGGACCAAATAGATGGGCTTGATAAAACCAAGAAGAATGTTCCTACTGAGGAGTGTCCTTCTTATTTGAAGACGCATGTGAGAAACGGGAGGGACTTCCTGACAAGAACCGGTACATTGTCCTCTCTCTCTCCACACATCCTCTTTCTTACACGTTCTCTCCATCTTTCCTGCCCTCCTCATGCGTTTTCCTCCATCTTTGCGTGTAGAGCTTCCCAAGGTGTTTCTCCTGCAGAAGACGCCTTCCTCTCCGGTCACCTGCCATGCCACGGGTTTCTACCCCAAAACATCGACCCTCTTTTGGAGGAAGAACGGCGAGGAGATCCACAAGGACGTGGAGAATGGGGAGACCCTCCCCAACCACGACGGAACTTTCCAGGCCTCGGTCCACCTGAAAGTGGAGGTGACGCCCGCCGCGGAGCAGGAGTACGAATGCGTGTTCAAGTTGGACAGCGTCCTGGAAGACATCGTCACCAAGCTGGACGCCCGAAGCATCCTGAGCAACGCGCACATCCGGGGTGAGCGTTTGTCGTGACTCAGACACGTCCCATTGGCTGTGGGGCTCTCGCGAGCGCTAAGGCTCGGTGTCACGACAACAGTCATTCACGTGTCTCTCTTCGTCGCACACGCTTTGCCATGTGAAGAAGAGGAAGACAGGAAGAGGGCGGTGGCCATCGGTGTCCCGTTGGTGATCCTCACTCTGGTGGCCATGGCGGTGGTGGTGGTGGCGATGATCCTTACCAAGCGTCTCAAAAGAAAACAAGGTGAGCAACACAAATGTTTGCTCCGTCAGGCACATCCAAAGAGAACATTGTTTGCCTCGCGCCGTTTGTGACCATTCCTAATCTCCTCTTGCTTCTCTTTTATTTCAGTCATATACTCTCAAGCTTGTAAAGAGGAAAAGCCAAAAAGAAAAGAAGAAGAAGATGAAGAAGGACAATTAAGTAAGTAAAATGTTTTCTGCTTCCTTTGAGCCACAATAACAAGGCAGCCATGTCATGTCAAGGTTTGATTCAAAGCTAAAGTGTCAATGAGGAGTCCCATCAGAAAATGTCAGCTCACACGATTGTTTCCGTCAAAGGACGTGAGATATGAGCCAAATTTGTTCAGCAACCAAGCTTGCAAATGCTTTTTTTTCCCATTGAAAGTAATGGACATGACATTCTTCATCAAAATAGTTGTCATGTGTAATTTAACCCCTCGTTGTGTTTGTGCTGTTTTAGCTGTTTCCAGCTATTGTGGGTCTGTTTCTGCATGAGAGGCAGCAGCCGTCACATGGTAAGTTAGCTCATGCTGATTACACGTGGTCTTCGGAGTCTGGAGGTGGGTTAGGAAACACTTGGATTCTTGTTCACTATTTTGCTCCTCTTTCTTCAGGTGTTTGAATTCTTTCAGAGGACTTTCTCATCGCACCGCACTGCATCGATAGACATTCTCATGAAGGTTCTTGAGGAGGTCCTGCAGGATCTGGTGAGGCGTTTTGACCGAACTGTGCTGCTGATCACCCACAACCGGAAGACTATCGAGGCCGATCAGATTGCGGTGATAGGCGCGGGCGGCGTTCGGTAGCGAGGAACCCACTGCTAGCTGATGGAAAAGGATGGGATGTACTCTAAACTGAGGAAGAAGTTCACCATCGTTAAAGGCTAACGCCTTCAGAAGCACTGACATGCATTTACAACCTGAAGGAGGAAATTGCGTGCAGCGAGCTTGCCACTAGAATGCAAAATGTTAGAATGCAAAATGGCCAACCCAAGTGAAAAGTCCACTTTGGTTTTGTGCAACTAAACAAATCAAGTCAGTGGTTACCACAGGTTGTAAGTTGCATCATGAAAGTTGATATCTGGATGAATTTGAGCCCTTGAAAACCTTAAGACTCTTTAAATCAAGCAATTTATTACTATGAAATACATTTTAAAAAATCTAAGAAAAATAGATCATATATCAGGTAAATCATAAAATAGTGATGATTTCAATAGTTTGAGAATGTGTTGTATATTATTTTCACTTTACAGATTGAGTAAATTCACACATAGCCTGACTCGATTTTAAAGATTGTTTGAAGGAAATAAAATTTTTAGAACTGTTACAAT
Organism: Syngnathus scovelli; assembly: GCF_024217435.2. Classification (NCBI taxonomy): domain Eukaryota; kingdom Metazoa; phylum Chordata; class Actinopteri; order Syngnathiformes; family Syngnathidae; genus Syngnathus; species Syngnathus scovelli. The sequence goes on from NC_090865.1 coordinate 6,170,987, forward strand.
GTAAAATGTACATCCCTGCATTTTATTCTTGTTGTTGTTGACACGCTTGCAATAAAACGCTTGCTGTCACGCCCTCCACGCCAGATTCGGGTCAAAAGTGTGCAATGACGAGAGCGCGAGCCTCACAAAAATGGAATGTGCATGAACAAATTGAAGTTATGCGCCCAAGTTTTATTTGGTAAATATTTCTATTTTGCTTTCCTCCACTACCTTTTGTACTTTTGTATTCAATGCAATTCCTATCCAGTTGGATTTGTTCTGTAAAGTTTCTGTCTGCAATTGGAGCATATAGGAAGTTAAATTAAATCCACTGGTAACCACTTCAACCTTGTCAGCATGCTTTGTTTTCAAGTGTAAAGGATTGTAGACAAGTATGTGTTTTTTTTGGACAACTGGTGGATAATTAACGACCTCGCGTTTGTTTGTTTTTCCTTTTATAGGTGTCAAAACACATTGCAAGATGTCGCTTTGAGTTTGCTGCTGTGAAAACAGAGCTTATTTTTTATTCACATGCTTTATCGTCACATAGTACCTCGTTTGATTGAATAATTGCATCCAACTGAATGAAATATTCGGAAACGTTTCATTTAAAATTGTAATGCCGCTCAACTGTTTTTCCAAAAAAGCCTGTGATGTATAATTGGATTTACGTCAGTGGTTCTTCCACATACCACGAGAGAGAGAGACAAAATTCCACTAGTTTTCTTTTTTGTCTTTTTTTTAACGGTGGATGTTTCGCCCAGTGCGCAAAAGGACCCAGAATCGCTTCTGATCGGATGAATTATGTAGTAGCGCGTCAAAAAAGTGCGAGGAATAAAATGGGATCGTGATTCAAAGCCCCGCTCATCTAGTATCACGCCCTCCCACCCCCACGCCAGATTTGGGTTATGTGTGCAATTTGACAAAAAGATTTGAACGGTAAATCCGATCATATATTACTTCTCTTCATCTTTCACGGTGCAACACACCTTGTTGTGATTATTGTTCAACAATCAAAAATGCAGATAAACCAGTGTGACCTCCTTGGTTACAGCCTCAAAAGCAGAGTGTGCACGCACACAGATTTTCTTCACCCAGACACTTTCAATATCACTTTAGTAAACTATGAAAGACTATATTGAAATTCAGCATCTGGTGGTGAAAAAGCCAATAGCTGTTTTGGGACTCGCGTACATTGATAGTTTCTGGTGAAGCCCTCCGAACATCAAGTGATTTCAAATAAAGTCGTTCAGTCTTAATTTCAGGAGTATTTTTATTGCGTCACGGCTGATAAGCCGGAGCACCGGGAGAATGAAGTGGGCATCAGTGCTATAGTAATGGGCAGGTCTCCAAAGACAACACTAAAAGCGCTTCAAACAAACGGAATAGTTCACCCGGCGCTCAGCTTTTCCACATCCAACAAGGCGAAAAAGTTCATTTATGTATAGGTAATATTGAGACAGAGGACCACAGCGATGCGTGTGGCTGTATCGACCTGACGCCCGTGCGTCATGACGTAACACAACACAGCAGTACCGCTGGGGCATACAATTGTATCTGGTGTGGAAGTTTTCCACACTCCCGAACACACTTGCGTGTTTTGTTGTGACTCTCTGCTCCGCCTAGCCCAGGGGTGGGCAAACTTTTTGACTCGCGGGCCGAATTGGGTTCTAAATTTTGACCGGGGGGCCGAACCAGGAGCAGATGGATGTAGTGTTTGTGTGAAGTAATATAAACGACCTGTAAAGGTCATTGCATAAAAGGTTTTGGCCTTTAGTAGGTAGTAAAGCATGGATATTCAAAAAAAGTTTTTTGAAAACAAATGCATTTATTAACAGCATTAAAAAAAAAAAAACATCCCTAAAAAACTGCTATCAGTGATTCTCATAAAATATGACACTGTTATTATGAATAACAGTCTCCATCACTTCAGTGCCTGCAGGTCAGATTAATGAAAGATGTATGTTTATCTTATGAGATCACATCAAACGGCAAACATTTTGACCAAATATATCATCTTGAAGAATCGGTGAAAGCATACATCCAAATAAAGTAATCAAAACGGCAACACGGTGAGGGGTATCTCAAAATCAGAGCAGAGTTTTAACTCACAAACACCTGGTAACAGAGGTGAGGAAACGGGAAACACTTCCTTAAAGTAAGCCTTAAGAACTTTAAAGGTTAAGATTAGTCACAAACAGGTGGTGCATCAATGTCCTTGAGCATCCTGCATTGTTTGAAAATGAGAATGGTCGCTAGTTTCAATCCCTGCTATTTGTAAAGATCATATTCAAAATGCATTTTTTTACAACAAACTTGAAAGCCTCCCCTTCATTTTCAGTGTTCATTTGATGTTGATGTTCATGTGGCTGAACGTCACGTCGCGTACGTCGAGGCAAATTGGCCACTCTTTTTAAACACTCGGCACTCAGTGTCCACCTTGCTTTTCCTTGGGCGACTCATTTTAATGGAAGGATTCCAGGGGAAGGTTTGTGGGTGGCTTTAGCGTAAAACTGTATCCGAAAACTCGGCGCGCAAATTACAAGAATGCTGTTGTCACAGCCCACGCTCTAAATTCGGCACTGCTACAAATAGAGCGCGAGTGCGCCATTTCCGTACTACTGAGTACGTACACGCACTTGTGAGTCTGCACCGAGCTTTCTGACACGGCTTCCGGTAGTAAATGCGCAGGCGAGTGGTTCCCCATCTACTGGGGAAACGCAGTCATTGCAGGCAAAATGACCGAAAAAACAAGTTTAATAATACAATTTATTTAGGGTTGGCGGGCCGGATTAAACGGTCCCGCGGGCCGGATGTGGCCCGGGGGCCGGATGTGGCCCGCGGGCCGTAGTTTGCCCATACCTGGCCTAGCCTGTTCTTTTTACCACGTTTGAAGGCCATTATCCAAACTCGCACCGCTCCCTAGCCGCACCCAATTCCGCACCTGACAAATCTAGCACACCATTTCCTTGGACCCGTTGTGGCGGGTGTTAATTGATGTAAACCAATGGCCTTTCCCTCCTGACACGCTCCTTCCGTGAGTGGGCTGGCCTGTCAGAGACAGAGAATATAAAACAGAGAAACCGGCGCTTGAGGATTCTCTTCGGGTCAGTCCGGGCAGTCCAGAAGAACAATCCGAATCCGGCGCTTCGGGAATATTCCCGGTTCTTCTGATGGTCAGTCCGGGGCTCCGGGCGTGCTCCACATCTTTGTCTTCTTGCTCAACGACGGACATCGTGAACAAACGCAGCAATGCTTGGAAAGAATTTACTTGGATTATTTGTTGCGGCCGTGCAAATATACAGCGTGACGCCTGGTGAATTGTGCTTACAACTCGTTTTCTTAAGATTGACACTCTTGATTTTGGACTGATGCATTTATTATGTGTTTGTTAAATTGTCTTCACATGTCTGCTGCTTGGCGGCTCGGTGGTGCACTGGGTAGCACGTCCGCCTCACAGTTAAGAGGGTGCGGGTTCGATTCCACCTCCGGCCCTCCCTGTGTGGAGTTTACATGTTGTGCCCGGGTCCGCGTGGGTTTTCTCCGGGCACTCCGGTTTCCACCCACATCCCCAAAACACGCTTGGTAGTGTGGTGTGTTAGAGATTTGCTCACTCCAACTTATTTTGCAAGAACCAAACAGGAGACGGGCAAGTTCTTTTAGACACCTGCAGGTGGAGAGTCCATTCGTCGCTGTCTGAACAGCGATGATCGAATGAAGTCTAAAAGTCTCCTCCCTGCAAGGGCATATTTATTAGGAGGAACAGAGTGGGGGTGGGAGTGGACAGGTTTGGTGAACCCCCGGCCTCTGATAAGATCAGAGCAGGGGGTGTTTTACACTATTGTGGGAAACAGAACAACTTTGATTGCTTCCCCTGCAGCTGGTCAATCAAGCAGAGGAAGCAACCACTTCATCTTACTCTGCATTGTGAGGGCCAGACGTGATTGATTTAATCATTACATTGTGAGGGCCAGACGTGATTGATTTAATCATTACAGTCTACATTCCAACATAATCATAGGATCAAACTAACCTGAAAACCCTAACATGGTGCTTCGCTGGTCTCCAAAAAACACTCGGTGGTCGGTGGCTGGTTCCAGGCAAATGAACACCTCAGGGACCCACGGCTGATTGGGAAAAGATTTTATTCAACCGATGTCAGAATGAAGTCTTTCCAAAAAGTTGAGTGGCCCCAAGGTATGGATGTAAAAAGCCCGAGAGAGAGAGAGCGAGCGAGCCCCTTCTTTTGTCAGGCCCGTAGCTTTTATACCTTACAAGAAGCTGATGTCACGGCTTTGGGCAGGGGTGTCCAAGTCCAGTCCTCGAGAGCCGCATTCCTCCATGTTTTCCAAGTTTCCCTCGTTAAACACACCTGTGCAGGAGCCTGATCATTGAATCAGGTGTGTTTAACGAGGGAAACTTGGAAAACATGGAGGAATGCGGCCCTCGAGGACTGGACATGGACACCCCTGGCTTTAGGTAACAGCTGCAGTTTGAGTCTCAGTCTGCTTGTTTCCCCTAAAAGGTCATCCCTTCAGCTCTCCTTGGTCATGGACACCTGGCCCTTCTATCTTCTACTAAGTACCTATACATTACTGAAACTAAAGCTTCTCTGTACAGCAAAAATAGTTTGATAGTCTTACTGCTAGTAGTGGATCATCTAATGCAACATACAGATGCGCATAAAGTTCAAAATTCACTTCAATAGCCTCCTGAATAGACAGTATATGATCAATTACGTTATTGGAATTGTTTTTGGCAAATTAAAGAGAATAGCAAAAGTTATGCAATTATATTTCTCTATAAGTGGATTTAAATTGATGATCAGGGACATCCCGCTGGAATCTTGCATATTTATCAACAACCAGCAGAAAACAAACAATTGTTAATTCACTGACAGGTTTGAGCGAAAGAATCCCCTTGGATAAACATCAACTCCAACATGTCAAGTGCTGCAATGTTCCAACTGCAGACAAAGTCATTGAAAATATGAATTGCACAATGTAAAAACAGAGCAAGATCATGTGTGTCATGTCTTTCAGTCATTCACACGTTCAATTATTTCAAGATGGGCTCTCAAGTTGCAACGCTACCAGAGTACTTGGTGATGGCGTACGTTGACGGCGTTCAGATTCTGCAGTTTGACAGCTACCATAGGGAAACGAAAGCAATACATGACTGGGTGAACAAAATCACAGAAGATGATCCGGACTTCTGGAAGAGAGAGACGGAGTTCAATATTGGGAATGAGCAGGTCATGAAAGTCAACATTGAAACCGCTAAAAAGCGCTTCAACCAAACTGGAGGTTTGTTTACGTCAGCTCGTAAAATTCATTTCATGTGCTGGTCCACTTCATGACGAATAAACAGACGTGTCACTGCCGGCTCCTCTCCGATTACTGTCACTGAATCTTGGGTGTGATCCTTTCAGGTGTTCACATGATTCAGGTGATGAGAGGCTGTGAATGGGACGATGAGACGGGTGAGGTTGATGGTTGGCAGCACGTCCGTTACGACGGAGAAGACTTCCTATCATTTGAGGCGAAGACGATGACATGGATCGCAGCAAATCCACAAGCTTTCGTCACCAAATTGAAATTGGACCAAATAGACGGGTTTAATGAAGTCAGGAAGAATATTCTCACTGAGGAGTGTCCTTTTGAGTTGAAGAAGCATGTGAGCAACGGGAGGGACTACCTGACGAGAACCGGTACGTTGTCCTCTCTCTCCACACATCCTCTTTCTTACACATTCTCTCCATCTTTCCTGCCCTCCTCACGCATTTTCCTCCATCTTTGCTTGTAGAGCTTCCCAAGGTGTTTCTCCTGCAGAAGACGTCTTCCTCTCCGGTCACCTGCCACGCCACGGGTTTCTACCCCAGGACATCGACCCTCTTTTGGAGGAAGAACGGCGAGGAGATCCACAAGGACGTGGAGATGGGGGAGACCCTCCCCAACCACGACGGAACCTTCCAGACCTCGGCCCACCTGAAAGTAGAGGTGACGCCCGCCGCGGAGCGGGAGTACGAATGCGTGTTCCGGCTGGCCGGCGTCTCGGAAGACATCGTCATCAAGCTGGACGCCGGAAGCATCCTGAGCAACGCACGCATCCGGGGTGAGCGTTTGTCGTGACTCAGACACGTCCCATTGGCTGTGGGGCTCTCGCCAGCGCTAAGGCTCGGTGTCACGACAACAGTCATTCGTCAACGTGTCTCTCTTCGTCGCACACGCTTTGCCATGTGAAGAAGAGGAAGACTGGAAGAAGGCGATGGCCATCGGTGTCCCGTTGGTGGTCCTCATTCTGGTGGCGATGGCCATGGTGGCGGTGGTGATGGTCCTTGTCAAGCGTCTCAAATCCAAACAAGGTGAGCAACACAATTGTTTGCTCCGTCAGGAACATCCAAATGTACATTGTTTGCCTCGCGCCGTTTGTGACCATTCCTATACTCCTCTTGCTTCTCTTTTATTTCAGTCATATACTCTCAAGCTTGTAAAGAGGAAAAGCCAAAAAGAAAAGAAGAAGAAGATGAAGAAGGACAATTAAGTAAGTAAAATGTTTTCTGCTTCCTTTGAGCCACAATAACAAGGCAGCCATGTCATGTCAAGGTTCGATTGAAAGCTAAAGTGTCAATGAGGAGTCCCGTCAGAAAATGTCAGCTCACACCATTGTTTCCGTCAAAGGATGTGAGATATGAGCCAAATTTGTTCAGCAACCAAGCTTGCAAATGCTTTATTTCCCCATTGAAAGGAATGGACATGACATTCTTCATCAAAATTGTTGTCATGTGTAATTGAACGTCCTGTCGTGTTTGCACTTAGATGTTTCCACCTACTGTGAGTCTGTTTCTGAATGAGAGGCAGTAGCCGTCACATGGTGAGTTAGCTCATGCTTATTACACGTGGTCTTCGGATTCTGGAGGTGGGTTAGGGGACATTTGGATTCTTGTTCACTATTTTGCTCCTCTTTCTTCAGGTGTTGGAATTCTTTCAGAGGACTGTCTCATCGCACCGCATTTGGAAATCCAGATGTTTTTCTTCTTCAAGTCAACAATCATGTTTGTCAAGTTTCAGCTGATCACCTACAACCTGAAGACTATGGCCGATAAATCAAGTCAGTGGTTACCACAGGTTGGAAGTCTCATCATGAAAGTTGATATCTGGACGATTTTGAGCCTTTAAAAACCTTAAGACTCTTTAATCAAACAATTTATTATTATGAAATACATTTTAAATAAGAAGAATAGATTATATATCAGGTAAATAATAAAATAGTGATGATATCAATAGTTTCAAAATGTGTTAAATAAATTCACACATACCCTGTCTCAATTTTAAAGATTGTTTGAAGGAAATAAAAATGTTAGAATTGTTACAATGTAAAATGTACATCCATGCCTTTTATTGTTGTTGACACGCTTGCAATAAAACGCTTGCTGTCACGCCCCGCACGCCAGATTAGGGTTAAAAGTGTGCAACTTGAAAAAAAGATTTGAATGGTAAATCCGATCATTCATACTTCATCTTTCAAGGTGCAACACACTGCTTGATTCATGTTGTGATTATTGTTCAACAATCAAAAATGCAGATAAACCAGTGCGACAAGAAGCTCATTGGTTGCAGCCTGAAAAGCAGACAAGTAAACATCAGGTGTTCACCCAAACAGACACACTCCTTTCAGTATCCATTTAGTAAAATATAAAAGACAAATTTATAACTAAGCGTCTGGCCAGTGGTGGTAAAAAAGTCAATAGCTGTTTTGAGAATGGTGTACATTGTTAGTTTTTGTGAAGCCTTCCGAACATCATACAGAATAGGCGATAAGTGATTTCAAATAAAGTCGTTCAGTCTTAATTTCAGGGGTATTTTTATTGCGTCACGGCTGATAAACCGGACCACCAGGAAAACAAGAGGGGCATTAGTGCGAGTAATGAGCAGGTCATGAAGGCAACACTAAAGCGCTTCAAACAAACTGAATAGTTCACCCAGCACTCGGCTTTTCCACATCCATTAAGGCGGCGAAGCAGTAGAACCAGTTTCACCACACAGTAGATTCCCGAGATACTAAGTGGAAAGTCACCAACGCGTGGATGCAGTTTTCTGTCATGATGCGTCCGCCAGTTGGAATAGTGAAGTGAATTTTGAACTTTATGCTTGCATTAGATCACATATGTCAGAGTTACGGCCCGCGGGCCGGATCTGGCCCGCGAATTGATTATCTATGGCCCCCTGGATGATATTGAATTACTATTAGAACCGGCCCGCAGGCCACAGCCGCCCGCTGGTGTTTTGCACGCACCAACACTACATTTCCCACAATGCAACGGTAGCCCGCGATGTCCATGCAGTTCGCACGAGGGGCTTCATTATTCATCAGTAGTCAGAGCAGAGTTCAACTTTCTGATACCCCCCTCCTCAAAAATGGCTAAACGTAAGGTGGACGCTGAGAACAGGGGGTTTCAGGCCAGGTGGGAGGCAGAGCACATGTTTACGAAGGTAAGAGGCAAACCTGTGTGTCTTCTGTGTGGAGAAAATGTGGCTGCAATGAAAGAATTAAATTTAAGAAGGCACTATCGAACGTCTAAGAAGCACACAGACCAAGACAAGAAAATGGAATATGAACAAAAGCTACAGAAGGTGGAAGAATTAAAACGAGGCCTTAAGTCCAGACAGGCTATGTTCACGTATGCTAAATCACAAAGCGACGCTGCTGTCAAGGCTAGCTTTATTGTGGCAAAAGAGATCGCCAAATCAGCCCGGCCCTTTGCAGAAGGAGAGTTGATCAAAAACGGGTTTTGAGCCTCAGAGCCTAATCCCGAACATCGATGAACTTGTACAAAAGATGAGACACCTCTAAGTATCAGGCTCAGCCTCAGACAAGTGAGCATCACAGAGCAGTAACGTATTTTCCGTTTTTTAATTCGGTTACATTTTTACATTTGTTTCTACAAGACGTGATTTTGTCTGTGTGCCGTAAATTTTTGAATTTTATTTATATTTAGTTTTCAGTTGAATGGACCAAGGGAAAATTGCAGATAAGAGCCATGAGAAAGAATACAACTTATTTGATTAATTTTTTATTTTACGATTTGAAAGCAATGATCGGTAGATCATAGAGCAGCACAATAATAAACTTTCAGTTTATAATGCATGCACTTTTATTTATGCATTTATCTTGATATTAAGAAACACATTGTCATGCGGTCGCGTTTATTTTTCCGGGTTTCTGTCTCGTCGATGTCGTAATTTTACTTCCGGTTTTATTTTGTCGTCCCTTCCGTTTCAGTTTGTGTTTCCTTCCTCGGTGTTGGTTGTCTTGTCTTCCCTGATCCCGATTGTGTGCACCTGTGTAATTGACAATAATGGTCAGCACCTGTGTCCACGCCCTTTTGTGTGTATTTAGTCCGTGTCTTCCCCTTGTCCTGTGCCAGTGTGTCTTGCCTCGTCCCGACCACCAGCGATTCCTTGATGTCCGAGCTCTCCGTAAGACCCCTCCTCTTTGTCTCGCCACCGAGCGACGCTTTTGTTTGTGCCTGGATCCCCATCGCCTTTTTGTCTCGCCCCCGAGCGACGCCTTTTGTTAGTACTGTGATTCTCATAGCCCTTTTGTCTCGCCTCAGTGCGACGCCTTTTGTTTGTACTTTTTGCCGCGTGTTTTCCCTCGTAAGAGGCGTTTTGATTTGTACTTTTAGCCTTTTGTCTCGCCTCAGTGCGACGCCTTTTGTTTGTACTTTTGATCAGTGTGCTTGCTGGAATAAATCCAAGACAGAAACGACTCTGCATCCGAGTCCTTCGCCTTGTCCCCTGCCTGACACACATTTTGTTTTTAAAACAATTTAATTTTTTGCTGTTTGGCTGTTGAAAATATTTTCCCTTGAAGTTACTGACAGAGCCATAACAAAATATTGCCATATTCATTTAATCATTAAATAATGTACACTGTGTTAGGTCTTAGTTCAATAGGCTATGTGCAATCATATTTTAATAAACATTGAACCAGTCCGGCCCTCGGCTTGTAGCAAATTTGTTTTTTTGGCCCTCGGTGTGTTTGACTTTGACATCCCTGCATTAGATGATCCACTAGTAGCAGTAAGACTATCAAACTATTTTTGCTGTACAGAGAAGCTTTAGTTTCAGTAATGTATAGGTACTTAGTAGAAGATAGAAGGGCCAGTTGTCCGTGACCAGGGAGAGCTGAAGGGATGACCTTTTAGGGGAAACAAGCAGACTGAGACTCAAACTGCAGCTGTTATCCAAAGCCGTGACATCGGCATCTTGTCAGGTATAAAAGCTACGGGCCTGACAAAAGAAGGAGCGGGGGCTCGCTGTAGCTCGGGCTCGCTCTCTCTCTCGGGCTTTTTACATCCATGCCTTGGGGCCACTCAACTTTTTGGAAAGACTTCACTCTGACATCGGTTGAATAAACTCTTTTCCCAATCAGCCGTGGGTCCCTGAAGTGTTCATTTGTCTGGAACCAGCCACCGACCACCGAGTGTTTTTTGGAGACCAGCGAAGCAACAAAAACCATATACCACATTTTTGGCGTCACGAACAGGATTCGTGTTCTCCAGGGGACCTCCCGTCCGCTCTCTCCGCGAGCATCCAGCGGCCGGCCGACGACCTGTCACAAACATGAATTTACTTGGATTATTTGTTGCGGCCGAGCAAATACACGGCGTGACGCTTGGTAAATTGTACTTTGCTTACAACGCGTTTTGTTATCCTAAGGATTGACGCTATTGATTTTGAACTGACGCATTTATTATTTTTTTGTTAATTAAATATTTCTCACATGTCTGCTACATAGACTGGGGTGGTGGTTCCCCTCTTTAAGAAGGGGGACCGGAGGGTGTGTTCCATTTACAGGGGAATCACACTCCTCAGCCTCCCTGGTAAGGTCTATTCAGGGGTGCTGGAGAGGAGGGTCCGTCGGGAGGTCGAACCTCGGATTCAGGAGGAGCAGTGTGGCTTTCGTCCTGGCCGTGGAACAGTGGACCAGCTCTACACCCTCGGCAGGATCCTCGAGGGTGCATGGGAGTTCGCCCAACCAGTCCACATGTGTTTTGTGGACTTGGAGAAGGCATTCGACCGTGTCCCTCGGGAGGTTCTGTGGAGGGTGCTTCGGGAGTACGGGGTGCCGAGCCAACTGATAAGGGCGGTTCGGTCCCTGTATCACCGATGCCAGAGTCTGGTCCGCATTTCCGGCAGTAAGTCGGATTCGTTCCCAGTGAGGGTTGGACTCCGCCAAGGCTGCCCTTTGTCACCGATTCTATTCATAATTTGTATGGACAGAATTTCTAGGCGCAGCCGAGGCGTTGAGGGGGTCCGGTTTGGGGACCTCAGCATCGCGTCTCTGCTTTTTGCAGATGACGTGGTGCTGTTGGCTTCTTCAGGCCGTGATCTCCAGCTCTCGCTGGAACGGTTCGCAGCCGAGTGTGAAGCGGTCGGGATGAGGGTCAGCACCTCCAAATCCGAGTCCATGGTCCTCGATCGGAAAAGGGTGGAATGCCCTCTCCGGATCGGGGATGAGATCCTGCCCCAAGTGGAGGAGTTCAAGTATCTCGGAGTCTTGTTCACGAGTGAGGGGAGGATGGAGCGTGAGATCGACAGGCGGATCGGTGCAGCGTCGGCCGTAATGCGGACCCTGTACCGGTCCGTTGTGGTGAAGAGAGAGCTGAGCCAAAAGGCAAAGCTCTCAATTTACCGGTCGATTTACGCTCCTACCCTCACCTATGGTCACGAGCTATGGGTCGTGACCGAAATAACGAGATCTCGGATACAAGCGGCCGAAATGAGTTTTCTCCGCAGGATGTCCGGGCTCTCCCTTAGAGATAGGGTGAGAAGCTCGGTCATCCGGGAGAGACTCGGAGTAGAGTCGTTACTCCTCCACGTTGAGAGGAGCCAGATGAGGTGGCTCGGGCATCTTATCAGGATGCCTCCTGGACGCCTCCCTGGGGAGGTGTTCCGGGCATGTCCCACCGGTAGGAGACCCCGGGGACGACCCAGGACGCGCTGGAGAGACTATGTCTCTCAGCTGGCCTCGGAACGCCTTGGGATCCCCCGGGATGAGCTGGATGAAGTGGCTGGGGAGAGGGAAGTCTGGGAGTCCCTCCTAAAGCTGCTGCCCCCGCGACCCGACCCCGGATAAGCGGAAGAAGATGGATGGATGGATGGATGGATGGATGGATGGATGGATGGATTATTTTCATTTTACAGATTGAGTAAATTCACACATACCCTGTCTGAATTTTAAAGATTGTTTGAAGGAAATAAAAATGTTAGAATTGTTACAATGTAAAATGTACATCCATGCCTTTTATTGTTGTTGACACGCTTGCAATAAAAGGCTTGCTGTCACGCCCCCCACGCCAGATTCGGGTCAAAAGTGTGCAACTTGAAAAAAAGATTTGAATGGTAAATCCGATCATTCATACTTCATCTTTCAAGGTGCAACACACTGCTTGATTCATGTTGTGATTATTGTTCGACAATCAAAAATGCAGATAAACCAGTGCGACAAGAAGCTCATTGGTTGCAGCCTGAAAAGCAGACAAGTAAACATCAGGTGTTCACCCAAACAGACACACTCACTAGATACTTTCAGTATCAATTTAGTAAAATATGAAAGACTAATTTGAAACTAAGCGTTTGGCCAATGGTGGTAAAAAAAAGTCAACAGCTGTTATGGGAATGGCGTACATTGTTAGTTTTTCTGAAGCCTTTCGAACATCATACAGAATAGGCGATAAGTGATTTCAAATAAAGTCGTTCAGTCTTATTTTCAGGGGTATTTTTATAGCGTCACGGCTGATAAGCCGGAGAACCGGGAGAACGAAGTGGGCATCAGTGCTATAGTAATGGGCAGGTCTCCAAAGACAACACTAAAAGCGCTTCAAACAAACTGAATAGTTCACCCGGCGCTCAGCTTTTCCACATCCAATATGGCGGCGGAGCTAATTACCAGTAGAACCAGTTTCACAATACAGTAGATTCCTGAGAATCAGTGGAAAGTCACCAACGCGCGTATGCAGTTTTCTGTCATTATGCGTCCGGCAGTTGGAATAGTCACAAGTTTGAGCAAATACTTCGCTTGACTAAAACGGCACAAACAACTTGATGCATGGAAAGAATTTACTTGGATTATTTGTTGCGGCCGTGCAAATACACAGCGTGACGCTTGGTAAGTTGTACTTTGCTTACAACTCGTTTTGTTATCCTAAAGATTGACGCTCTTGATTTTGAACTGACGCATTTTTTTTGTTTGTTTATTAAATATTCCTCACATGTCTGCTACGTCAACATTTTATGAGCGGAAAATTCATTCACCTGAACACTTGTTTTCTCATAGTAATACGGGAACACTTTTTTTTGGGCGGGCCGCGTTGTACTCATAGCTTCTTTGGGGCCATTATGACTGTCAACCCAAATAAATGTACGAGCACCTCATATTATATACGGTAAAAGCTACAAAACAAACTGACAAATAAGTCATTTTCAAATCAGACGAGTAAAGACTGGTCAAATATATAAAAAGAAATATAAATTTTTAAAAGTGAAGACAATTTGCAATTCTAGTAATGTCACAGGAATTTGATGCACAATTTGTCTTCGCGGGCCACATAAAATCATGTGGCGGGCCGTACCTGGCCCCCGGGCCTTGAGTTTGACACCTGTGGTTTAGTTAATATAAACGATACAAACCAAAGTGATGTACACCTGCATAAATATCCAATCGATAAAATAAGGAAACCCTTTGGGGTCAAAGGTTTTGCACTCAAAAAAACCAAAACTCGTACTTGGAAAAAAAAACTTGAATCTGAAAAGCTTAAAACTTTAGCAATAAAACAATGCATTCAAGATCAAATTTCTTCTTTGAAAGTTTTTTCGAGTTGAAACTAGTTTCCCCTCGCCCTGGTCATTTTTTTTTTTAATCAACTTTTGTCAGGTTTCTCCTCAATTTATTTTTCAAGTTTCACGTTTTTTCGAGTTGAAAAGAGTTTTGCTTCGCCTTGGTCATTTTTAAAAATAAAATATTCATTTTCAGGTATCACAATTATTTTTCAACATTTGAGATCTTATTTTTTCCAGTTTCATGTTTTATATTTTCAGATTCAACTTTTATTCCAGGTTCAACTCTTGTTCTTTCAGATTCGCCTCTTTTTTTTCCAGGTTCAAATATTTGCAAGTTGCATACTTTTTCTTTGGGAGGCGGTTCCAAGCCTTCCAGCTCGGCCCTTTCGTGATTCCACGCCCCTAGCACCACTAGTGCCACGCCCCCACGTCAGATTCGAGTCCAAAGTATGCAACTCGCAAAGAAGATTTCAACCTTTCAGACCCCAAAAATATTGCGTCGCCTCCCGAATATTGCATAGGCAATATATGATCAATAACGTTATTGGATTTTTTTTTTTTTAATTAAAGAGAATGGCAAAAGTTATGTAATTTGATTTTTTTTATAAGTGAATTTGAATGGCCGATGAGAGGCATCAAACTCCAACATGTCAAGTGCTGCAATGTTTCAACTGCAGACAGAATCATTGAAAATGTGAATTGCACGAGCTTGCCCAATGTAAAAACAGAGCAAGATCATGCGTCACTTTTGTCTTTGTCTTTCAGTCATTCACACGCTCGATTATTTCATGACGGCTTCTCGAAATGGGACGCTACCAGAGTACATGGAGGTGGTGTATGTTGACGACGTTCAGATTCTGCAGTTTGACAGCACCCGCAGGAAAATGAAAGTGAAACATGACTGGGTGAACAAAATCACAGAAGACGATCCATACTTCTGGAAGAGAGAGACGGAGATCAGTTATGGGACTGAGCAAGACATGAAAAACAAGATTGAAATTGCTAAAAAGCACTTCAACCAAACTGGAGGTTTGTTTCCATCCGCTCGTAATATTCATTTCATGTGCTGGTACACTTCACGACTAATAAACAGACGTGTCACTGCTGGCTCCTCTCTGATTTGCGTCACTGAATGTTGCATGCGATCCTTTCAGGTGCTCACATGATTCAGCTAATGTACGTCTGTGAATGGGATGATGAGACGGGTGAAGTTGATGCTTGGGAGCAATACTGTTACGATGGAGAATACTTCCTATCGTTTGAGGGGAAGACGATGAAGTGGATCGCAGCAAATCTACAAGCTTTCAGTACCAAAATCAAGTGGGACCAAATAGATGGGCTTGATAAAACCAAGAAGAATGTTCCTACTGAGGAGTGTCCTTCTTATTTGAAGACGCATGTGAGAAACGGGAGGGACTTCCTGACAAGAACCGGTACATTGTCCTCTCTCTCTCCACACATCCTCTTTCTTACACGTTCTCTCCATCTTTCCTGCCCTCCTCATGCGTTTTCCTCCATCTTTGCGTGTAGAGCTTCCCAAGGTGTTTCTCCTGCAGAAGACGCCTTACTCTCCGGTCACTTGCCACGCCACGGGTTTCTACCCCAGGACATCGTCCCTCTTTTGGAGGAAGAACGGCGAGGAGATCCACAAGGTCGTGGAGAAGGGGGAGACCCTCCCCAACCACGACGGAACTTTCCAGGCCTCGGTCCACCTGAAAGTGGAGGTGACGCCCGCCGCGGAGCAGGAGTACGAATGCGTGTTCAAGTTGGACAGCGTCCTGGAAGACATCGTCACCAAGCTGGACGCCCGAAGCATCCTGAGCAACGCGCACATCCGGGGTGAGCGTTTGTCGTGACTCAGACACGTCCCATTGGCTGTGGGGCTCTCGCGAGCGCTAAGGCTCGGTGTCACGACAACAGTCATTCACGTGTCTCTCTTCGTCGCACACGCTTTGCCATGTGAAGAAGAGGAAGACAGGAAGAGGGCGGTGGCCATCGGTGTCCCGTTGGTGATCCTCACTCTGGTGGCCGTGGTGGTGGTGGCGATGATCCTTACCAAGCGTCTCAAAAGAAAACAAGGTGAGCAACACAAATGTTTGCTCCGTCTGGCACATCCAAAGAGAACATTGTTTGCCTCGCGCCGTTTGTGACCATTCCTAATCTCCTCTTGCTTCTCTTTTATTTCAGTCATATACTCTCAAGCTTGTAAAGAGGAAAAGCCAAAAAGAAAAGAAGAAGAAGAAGAAGATGAAGAAGGACAATTAAGTAAGTAAAATGTTTTCTGCTTCCTTTGAGCCACAATAACAAGGCAGCCATGTCATGTCAAGGTTTGATTCAAAGCTAAAGTGTCAATGAGGAGTCCCATCAGAAAATGTCAGCTCACACGATTGTTTCCGTCAAAGGACGTGAGATATGAGCCAAATTTGTTCAGCAACCAAGCTTGCAAATGCTTTTTTTTCCCCATTGAAAGTAATGGACATGACATTCTTCATCAAAATTGTTGTCATGTGTAATTTAACGTCCCGTCGTGTTTGCACTCTAGCTGTTTCCACCTATTGTGGGTCTGTTTCTGCATGAGAGGCAGCAGCCGTCACATGGTAAGTTAGCTCATGCTGATTACACGTGGTCTTCGGAGTCTGGAGGTGGGTTAGGAAACACTTGGATTCTTGTTCACTATTTTGCTCCTCTTTCTTCAGGTGTTGGAATTCTTTCAGAGGACTTTCTCATCGCACCGCACTGCATCGATAGACATTCTCATGAAGGTTCTTGAGGAGGTCCTGCAGGATCTGGTGAGGCGTTTTGACCGAACTGTGCTGCTGATCACCCACAACCGGAAGACTATCGAGGCCGATCAGATTGCGGCGATAGGCGCGGGCGGCGTTCGGTAGCGAGGAACCCACCGCTAGCTGATGGAAAAGGATGGGATGTACTCTAAACTGAGGGAGAAGTTCACCATTGTTGGAGGCTCAGGCCTTCAGAAGCACTGACATGCATTTACAACCTGAAGGAGGAAATTGCGTGCAGCGAGCTTGCCACTAGAATGCAAAATGTTAGAATGCAAAATGGCCAACCCAAGTGAAAAATCCACTTTGGTTTTGTGTAACTAAACAAATCAAGTCAGTGGTTACCACAGGTTGGAAGTTGCATCATGAAAGTTGATATCTGGATGAATTTGAGCCCTTGAAAACCTTAAGACTCTTTAAATCAAGCAATTTATTATTATGAAATACATTTTAAAAAATCTAAGAAAAATAGATCATATATCAGGTAAATCATAAAATAGTGATGATTTCAATAGTTTGAGAATGTGTTGTATATTATTTTCACTTTACAGATTGAGTAAATTCACACATACCCTGACTCGATTTTAAAGATTGTTTGAAGGAAATAAAATTTTTAGAACTGTTACAATGTCAAATGTACATCCCTGCATTTTATTCTTGTTGTTGTTGACACGCTTGCAATAAAACGCTTGCTGTCACGCCCTCCACGCCAGATTCGGGTCAAAAGTGTGCAATGACGAGAGCGCGAGCCTCACAAAAATGGAATGTGTATGAACAAATTGAAGTTATGCGCCCAAGTTTTATTTTGTAAATATTTCTATTTTGCTTTCCTCCACTACCTTTTGTACTTTTGTATTCAATGCTGCCATGTTGCAATTCCTATCCAGTTGGATTTGTTCTGTAAAGTTTCTGTCTGCAATTGGAGCATATAGGAAGTTAAATTAAATCCACTGTTAACCACTTCAAACTTGTCAGCATGCTTTGTTTTCAAGTGTAAAGGATTGTAGACAAGTATATGTTTTTTGGACAACTGGTGGATAATTAACTACCTCGCGTTTGTTTGTTTTTCCTTTTATAGGTGTCAAAACACATTGCAAGATGTCGCTTTGAGTTTGCTGCTGTGAAAACAGAGCTTATTTTTTATTCACATGCTTTATCGTCACATAGTACCACGTTTGATTGAACAATTGCATCCAACTGAATGAAATATTCGGAAACGTTTCATTTAAAATTTTAATGCCGCTCAACTGTTTTTCCAAAAAAGCCTGTGATGTATGATTGGATCTACGTCAGTGGTTCTTCCACATACCACGAGAGAGAGAGACAAAATTCCACTAGTGTTTTCGTTTTTGTCTTTTTTTTAACGGTGGATGTTTCGCCCAGTGCGCAAAAGGACCCAGAATCGCTTCTGATCGGAGGAATTATGTGGTAGTAGCGCGTCAAAAAAGTGCGAGGAATAAAATGGGATCGTGATTCAAAGCCCCGCTCATCTAGTATCACCCCCCCACGCCAGATTTGGGTCATGTGTGCAATTTGAAAAAAAGATTTGAATTGTAAATCCGATCATATATTACTTCTCTTCATCTTTCACGGTGCAACACCTCTTGTTGTGATTATTGTTCAACAATCAAAAATGCAGATAAACCAGTGTGACCTCCTTGGTTACAGCCTCAAAGGCAGAGTGTGCACCCACACAGATTTTCTTCACCCAGACACTTTCAATATCACTTTAGTAAAATATGAAAGACTATATTGAAATTCAGCATCTGGTGGTGAAAAAGCCAATAGCTGTTTTGGGAATCGCGTACATTGATAGTTTCTGGTGAAGCCCTCCGAAAATCAAGTGATTTCAAATAAAGTCGTTCAGTCTTAATTTCAGGGGTATTTTTATTGCATCACAACTGATGAGCCGGACCACCGGGAAAACAAAATGGGCATCAGTGCTATAGTAATGGGCAGGTCTCCAAAGACAACACTAAAAGCGCTTCAAACAAACGGAATAGTTCACCCGGCGCTCAGCTTTTCCACATCCAACAAGGCGAAAAAGTTCATTTATGTATCGGTAATAATGGGACAGAGGACAGACAGCGAAGCGTTTGGCTGTATTGAACTGACGCCCGTGCGTCATGACGTAACACAACACCGCAGTACCGCTGGGGCATACAATTATATCTGGTGTGGAAGTTTTCCACACCCTCGAACACACTTGCGTGTTTTTTTGTGACTCTCTGCTCCGCCTAGCCTCTTCTTTTTAACACGCACGACGTCCATTATCCAAACACGCACCGCTCCCTAGCCGCACCGAATTCCGCGCCTGACATACCTAACCCACCCCTTCCTTGCACCCCTTGGGGCGGGTGTTAATTGATGTAAACCAATGGTCTTTCCCTCCTCACACGCTCTCTCCGTGAGTGGGCTGGCCTGTCTCTGACAGGCGTGCCGCCCCCTCCGGAATAATTTAAAAGGGAGAAACCAGCGTTTGAGGATCCTCCCGGTCAGTCCGGGCAGTCCAGGAGAATAATCCAAGGCTGGCGCTTCGGGAATATTCCCGGTTCTTCCGATGATCAGTCCGGGGCTCCGGGCGTGCTCCACATCTTTGTCTTCCTTGCTCAACGACGGACATCGTGAGCAAACGCTCCAATGCTTGGAAAGAATTTACTTGGATTATTTGTTGCGGACGTGCAAATATACAGCGTGACACCTGGTAAATTGTGCTTTGCTTACAACTCGTTTCCTTGAGATTGACACTATTGATTTTGGACTGATGCATTTTTTATTTGTTTGTGAAATTGTCTTCACATGTCTGCTGCGTCAACATTTTATGAGCGGAAAATTCTTTCACCTGAACGCTCGTTTTCTCATAGTGAGACGGGAACACAATGCTGTGATCATAACTTTTAGAATACTTAGTTCATAAACTTAAAAGTGACACAAATCAAGGTGATGTAAACCTGCATGAATATGCATTTGATTAATTATGGAAAAGCTAATGTACAGTAATGAAATGTTCGACAGTAGAGTCTTTGCAATTACTGATGAACATTTCGCGGTAACGGCAATCAAGTTGTATCTTTCAGAGAAAAACACTGTATAGCCTCCTGAATAGACAATATATGATCAATTACGTTCTTGGAATTCTTGTTGGCAAATTAAAGAGAATGGCAAAAGTTATGCAATTATATTTCTTTCATAAGTGGATTTAAATTGCTGATGAGGGACATCGCGCTGGAAGCTTGCATATTTATCCACAACCAGGAGAAAACAAACAATTGTCAATTCACTGACAGGTTTGAGCGAAAGAATCCCCTTGGATAAACATCAACTCCAACATGTCAAGTGCTGCAATGTTCCAACTGCAGACAAAGTCATTGAAAATATGAATTGCACAATGTAAAAACAGAGCAAGATCATGTGTGTCATTTTTGTCTTTGTCTTTCAGTCACACACGTTCAATTATTTCAAGATGGGCTCTCAAGTTGCAACGCTACCAGAGTACTTGGTGATGGCGTATGTTGATGGCGTTCAGAACCAGTTTCACCACACAGTAGATTCCTGACAATCAGTGGAAAGTGGCTCTAGTTTTCGGTCATTATGCGTCCGCCAGTTGGAATAGTCATAAGTTTGAGCAAATACTTCGCTTGACTAAAATGTGACAAACAACTTGATGCTTGGAATGAATTTACTTGCATTCTTTGTTGCGGCCGTGCAAATTCACAGCGTGACGCCAGGTAAATTGTACTTTGCTTACAACTCGTTTCATTATCCTAAAAATTGACGCTCTTGATTTTGAACTGACGCTTTTTGTTGTTGTTGAATATTCCTCACACATCTGCTGCGTCAACATTTTTTGAGCGGAAAATTCTTTCACATAGAACACTTGTTTTCTCATAGTTAGGCGGAAACACAATGCTATTATAAGAACTGATGGAATATTTAGTGAATAAAAACGATACAAATCAAAGTGATGTACACCTGCATTAATATTCAATCAATTAAATATGGAAAAGCTTTTGGAATCAAAAGGTTTGTACTTGAAAAAACTAAATTCGCAGTTGAAAACAAAATAAAACTTCAATCTGAAACTAAACACGGTGAGCTTAAAACTTGAACAATAAAACAATGCATTCAAGATAAAATTACTTGTTTGAAAGTTTTTTTCGAGTTGAAAATAGTTTCGCTTCACCCTGGTCAATTTTTTGAATAAACTATTTTCAGGTTTCACCTCAGTTTATTTTTCAACATTTTATGTCTTATTTTTTTCAGTTTCATGTTTTATATGTTCAGATTCACCTTTTTTTAGGTTCAACTCTTGTTTTTTCAGATTTGCCTCTTTTTTTTCAAGTTCAAATAATTTGCGACTTGCATACTTTTTCTTTGGGAGCTGGTTCCAAGCCTTCTAGTTCAGCCCTTTCGTGATTCCACACCCCGTACACCACTATTACCACGGCCCCACGTCAGATTCGGGTCCAAAGTATGCAACTCGCAAAGAAGATTTCAACCTTGCCTCCTGAATTAATATTCAGGAGACAAGGTTCAAATCAGGCAATATATGATCAATAACATTATTGGAATTGTTTTTTTTTTTTTTTGCAAATTAAAAAGAATGGCAACACTTTTTATTTTTTCACAAGTGGATTTAAATGGCCGACGAGTGGCATTGAACTCTAACATGTCAAGTGCTGCAATGTCCCAACTGCAGACAGAATAATTGAAAATATCAATTGCACAATGTAAAAACAGAGCAAGATCATGTGTGTCGCTTTTGTTTTTGTCTTTCAGTCATTCACACGCTCAATTATTTCACGACGATCTCTCAAGTTGCAAAGCTACCAGAGTTCTTGGAGGCCGCGTATGTTGACGGCGTTCAGATTCTGCAGTTTGACAGCAACCACAGGGAAACGAAAGCCAAACATGACTGGGTGAACAAAATCACAGAAGATAATCCATACTTCTGGGAGACAGAGACAGCGATCAATATTATGAATGAGCAGATGATGAAACGCAACATTGAAACCGCTAAAAAGCGCTTCAACCAAACTGGAGGTTTTTTTCCCTCCAAGCGCCCGCTCGTAAAATTCATTTCATGTGCTGATACCATTTTTTTTTTCATGACTAATAAACAAACATGTCACTGCTGGCTCCCCTCCGATTATCGTCACTGAATGCTGTGTGCAATCCTTTCAGGTGTTCACATGATTCAGGTGATGAAAGGCTGTGAATGGGACAATGAGACGGATGAGGTTGATGGTTGGGAGCACTATTGTTACGATGGAGAAGACTTTCTATCATTTGAGGCGAAGACGATGACATGGATCGCAGCACATCCACAAGCTTTCATCACCAAATTGAAGTTGGACCAAATGGACGGGTTTGATAAAGTCATGAAGATTAGCCTCACTGAGAAGTGTCCTTTCCTGTTGAAGGAGCACTTGAGAAACGGGAGGGTCTTCCTAACGAGAACCGGTACATTGTCCTCTCTCCACACATCCTCTTTCCTACAAATTCTCTCCATCTTTCCTGCCCTCCTCACGCGTTTCCCTCCATCTTTGCGGGCAGAGCTTCCCAAGGTGTCTCTCCTGCAGAAGACGCCTTCTTCTCCGGTCACTTGCCACGCCACAGGTTTCTACCCCAGGACATCGTCCCTCTTTTGGAGGAAGAACGGCGAGGAGATCCACGAGGACGTGGAGATGGGGGCGACCCTCCCCAACCACGACGGAACCTTCCAGACCTCGGCCCACCTGAAAGTGGTGGTGACGCTCGCCGCGGAGCAGGAGTACGACTGCGTGTTCCAGTTGGACGGCCTCCCGGAAGACATCGTCATCAAGCTGGATGCCGGAAGCATCCTGAGCAACGCACGTATCCGGGGTGAGCGTTTGTCGTGACTCAGACACGTCTGATTGGCTGCGGTGCGAGCGTGATGACTCGATGTCAAGACAACAGTCGTTCACGTGTCTCTCTTCATTGCACACGCTTTGCCTTGTCAAAAAGAGCAGGACAGGGAGAAGGCCTGGACCGTTGCGGGTATAGTCCTCAATCTGCTGGGGATAGCCATGTGGTTGGTGGATGTGGTCCTCTACAAGCATCTCAAAAGAAACCAAAGTGAGCGACAAATGTTTCCTCCGTCAGGAACATCCAAAGAGAACATTGTTTGCCTCGCGCCGTTTGTGACCATTCCTAATCTCCTCTTGCTTCTCTTTTATTTCAGTCATATACTTTCTAGCTTGGAAAGAGGAAGAAGAAGAAGAAAATGTACAATTAAGTAAGTAAAATGTAGGCAGCCATGTCAAGTCAAAGTTTGATTGAAAGCTAAAGTGTCAATGAGGAGTCCCGTCAGAAAATGTCAGCTCACACGATTGTTCCCGTCAAAGGGTGCCCTGAGATATGAGCCAAATTTGTTCAGCAACCAGGCTTGCAAATGCTTTTTTTTTTTCCATTGAAAGGATTCAATGGGAAAGAAAAAGGGTCACATATTTGCAAGTTGCATACTTTTTCTTTGGAAGGCGGTTCCAAGCATTCCAGTTCAGCCCTTTCGTGATTCCACGCCCCTAGCACCACTATTACCACGGCCCCACGTCAGATTCGGGTCCAAAGTATGCAACTCGCAAAGAAGATTTCAACCTTGCCTCCTGAATTAATATTCAGGAGACAAGGTTCAAATCAGGCAATATATGATCAATAACATTATTGGAATTTTTTTTTTCTTTTTTGCAGATTAAAAAGAATGGCAACATTTTTTAAAATATCAATTGTTTTTGTCTTTCAGACATTCACCCGGGCGGCTCGGTGGAGCACTGGGTAGCATGTCCACCTCACAGTTAGGAGGGTGCGAGTTCAATTCCACCTCCGGCCCTCCCTGTGCGGAGTTTGCATGTTCTCCCCGGGCCCGCGTGGGTTTTCTCCGGCCACTCCGGTTTCCTCCCACATCCCCAAAACATGCTTGATAGGCCGATTGAAGACTCCAAATTGTCCCGAGGTGTGAGTGCGAGTGCAAATGGTTGTTTGTCTCTGTGTGCCCTGCGATTGGCTGGCAACCGGTTCAGGGTGTCCCCCGCCTACTGCCCGATGACGGCTGGGATGGGCTCTAGCACGCCCGTGACCCCTGTGGGGTCGAAGCGGTTCAGAAAATGGATGGATGGATGGATGGATGGATGGATGGATGGATGGATGGATGGATGGATGGATGGATGGATGGATGGATGGATGGATGGATGGATGGATGGATGGATGGATGGATGGATGGATGGATGGATGGATGGATGGATGGATGGATGGATGGATGGATGGATGGATGGATATTCACCCGCTCAATTATTTCATGACGGCTTCTCGAAATAGGACGCTACCAGAGTACATGGAGGTGGCGTATGTTGACGACGTTCAGGTTCTGCAGTTTGACAGCAACCACAGGAAAATGAAAGTGAAACACGACTGGGCGAACAACATCACAGAAGATAATCCGTACTTCTGGGAGATAGAGACGGAGATCAGTTATGGGACTAAAGCCTACACTATTACAGTGATAGGCGCGGGCGGCGTTAGGGAGCGAGGAACCCACCGCTAGCTGATGGAAAAGAATGGGATGTACGCTAAACTGAGAGAGAAGTTCGCCATCGCTGGAAGCTAACGCCTTCGAAGCACTGACATGCATTTACAACCTGGATTTATTCATGAAGTCTTTTTCCTAAAAAAAATATTTCACGTATACTCAATGTATCACAGACTCAAAATAAAATGTTATTAATTTCCAGTTTGTAGTTTTGAATATTTGACCAACAGTTGTCATACAGCACCGTGCATCAAGCGAGGAATTCACCAGATATCATTTAGGCAAGAAGGAGGAAATTGCGTGCAACAAGCTTGCCACTCTGCCATTTGAGGACTGAGAGTTAAAATGCAAAATGACCGCCCCAAGTTGAAAGTCCCTTGTTTGTTCACTTTGGTTTTGTGTAATTAAACAAATCAAGTCATTGGTTAGCATCGGTTGGAAGTTGCATCATGACAGTTGATATCTGGATGAATTTGAGCCCTTAAAAACTGTAGGAAGTATATTTTGTTATGATTTATTATGTTTTATTATACATTTGTGATTGTTGTGTAAAGTGTGTGAATAAAGATTAGAAGTAGAGGAATCAAAACTTGTTGCCTCTGCTTGACCCCAGCTGATTTCCAGCCGGCGATATGAGGAAACGATTGGAGACGATCTTTCTGCTTAGATGACGTGATGAAATGATGTGCAAAAGAGCTTATCGGCAAATGCTTGCTTGCAAGTGACTCTGCAAGAAACATAACAAGTGCGGGATGGATGCCTGTTTGCTGATTTTCCCACCCCTTAAAGGCATCGCCCTTTTGTAACCTAGTGACCTCAAAGTGAATAAAAGTGAGGTTTATGGGAGGGCTCAGGAGAATAGATAAGAGAACAGCGTACGTCTCTCCTATTCTCCTTGCAAGAAACTAGAAGAGTCTTCTCTCCTCATTGTTTGTTATTTTGGGAAATAAACCAAAAACCTTAAGACTCTTTAATAAAGCAATTTATTATTATGAACTACATTTTGAAAAACAGATTACTATATATAAAAAAAAAAAAGAAGAAGAAAAAAAGTGTGGCTCCATAGCGCCGTCTTGTGATCCTGGTCAAACGTTTGCGTTCTCGGACCACATTTGAGTTTGACAGCAGCCTTAATACCTCCCCAAGCAAAGATACAGAGGCTACAAAACTAGGAAAAGCCCCAGAAATGACGTTTAAATACAAACATGCGTAAATAAAATATTTTAACATACATTTAAAGTGTATTTCCAATTTGCGCGTGCGCAGAACTGATAAGCGGGCGGAAGTTGTGTCATGAAGTCGCTGCCACTCGGAAAGTGCCCCAAATGTCCACGCGGGTTAGATTTATTCGTAAAAGAACAAGCTTTTTAACTGTTTCTGTCACTCTTTTTAGGTAGCAGTGACTGCATACAAAGTAAAGGTTCAACTTTCCGGACGTAAGTTGAAAGTAAGTGCTCGCTTTTTGTTTAATTTCGTTTTGATAAACATGGAAAAGAGCGGCGACGTGCAACGTCGATTTTCAACAATAGGACTTTCTCGACGTGTATTTAAACTAAAACGATATCGTTCGAGGTACTTAACAGATTAGTTTGTTATTAATGTTCAAACTAACTAATAAACAGAGATTTTAGTTGTTCTTTTTTACTCGCACTAAGCAACAGGTTTGCTATGAAGTTCGGAATGCGAGTTCATCTTATTTCCAAGCATTCCCAGCTACTTTTCCATTAAAATTACAACCTAAACAATTGGAAGTGTCCACACAACTTGTGTAACAAGAAAAATTGGTCGATTTAACGATTACATTTATGTCATTTGTGTTTTGTTTTGGTATTCGCTCGCTGTTCTAACGGAATTCAGACGCTATCTTGTGTATAATGAATCACTACACCCCCTAAGTAAAAACTCAATTTAAAGTTTGTTGGGAAATATGTCAAATATTATTATTAGCTTCTATGTAAGTATAGAAGATCTTTGCTGTATGTGACAGTTTGACCTTGTGCAACCGAAATTGAATGTTGTGGAAGCAAAGATGTTGGCTCAAGAGCATCTGGCTGGAGTCATGATTCGCTTTAAAAAACATCCTTGTTTAACAAAAGTCATGAGTTTATCATGAGATGTCCATACTACTTGTGAACAAGAGAAGCTATACATTTCTGTAAACGCCACCCAATGCAATGAATTCAAAATTAGCCAGGCTGCATGTAGGAAGGGCGCGATTGGCCAAGGAAGACAACTCTCTGTGAAATTCTTTGTAAATGTTGATGAACCTAACAGCAGTTTAAACAGTATTGCAATTGAAAGTTAAGTGAAAGCCACAACAGAGGCCACATTGTTACCCGCACGTCAAAATACTAAATATTTGCCTTATCTCTCTTCTCAGGGATTTTCCGTCTCTCCCTTTGCAGCTGGCCGGGTCTTTAGTCTGGATGCAAGCAACATGCAGACTGGAACACAAAGAGGTCCTGCACACCAGATCCCCACCATGTGTGAAGACCCCAATTTTAATTCTGGTGCTTCTTTGCAGGCCTGTCCAGCGAGCTGTTTGAGTCCTTGAAGGTGTACCTGAACAACAGCAAACGGCTGCAGCCCATAATCGGTACTAACTCATCATTTGTGTTAACTTATCCTGACATTAGTGTTGCTCTTGATTGACTTTTGTATCCCCGCAGGGCTGCGCAGCATCACGGAATGCGTGAAAGCCGGCTCGCGTGGGGGTGGCGAGCCCGTGTACCTCTGCGATGTGTGCGCATGTCGGCTGAGCAAAGGCGACATGCGCAACCACATCATGGGCAGCATCCACCGCTACAATTACACTGCAAGTACTCGCACAACCGCTACTAACCAGCTGCAACGTGCCGCACTAGTTAGCTTAGCCCGCTAAGACCATTTGGTGTTTGCCGGACAGAGAGCCCGACATCCCCAGCTGCTGTCGGGTGTGAAGCAGAGCGACGCTGACATGTCTCTGCTGGCCTGGCCCCTGATGGACATCGCCAGGATGCTGGAGGACCAGGAGGGACCCGGGGACATCAAGGTGTGTCAGTATAAAAAACGATAGCGGCGGCAGCCTAATTTAAATGACCGAGAGAAGAGTGCCGTTGACATTGTTTAAAAACTCATTTTATGTCTTTTGTTTGCAAGTTGCTTGAAGTCGAGGATGCCACGTTTGAGATGCTGAAGGGCGCCAGTGACAGCGATGGTAATTCTGCTACTCTTGAATGCATCACTTCCCGTTGTTGCGTATTAAATAACGTTTCTATTTTTTTCAAAGCAATCAATTTGAGTAAGCTTCTCATGTACGGACCTGCCAAGCCGGAGAGCCTCTCAAACGACAAGCATGACGAAGAGGAGAGGGTGGTCACCATTTGCCACAACGAGGAGCAGTTGGCGGATGGTGATGGTTCTTCTTGGGCCGAAGAAACCACTCCAAGTTTTGGCCACATCTTGCGTGATCGCTACAAAGGGAAGAAACCTCTCATTGGTCAGTTCCAGTCATTTTTCTTCAGTTTCCGAGCGGACTGCACACCAGCTGAGCCCCCTTCGGCCTGGCAGGTCTTTTCAGGGTAACCGAGTGCGTCTGCCAGGAGGACCGTCGCACGTACTGCTTCCTGTGCCACTGCTGCCGGACTCGGGTCCACACGCGGGTCTTCATCCACCACGTCAGCAGCTCGAGTCACACGCGCAGCTACCTGGTCAGTTTGCGGACGACGAAGTGGTGTGAGCGAGAACATGGAAGTTCATCCTGCAACCCTGCGCTAGATGGAAACGCGGCATAAGCTGGTGGAGGCGGCAGGACCGAACGTCGCCGACCACACTCGACTGATGGACTCGCTGGCCGAGAGGGTGGAGCGCGAGGAGGGACGAGGAGACATGGAAGTCAGCCTCGTGTGCTTCTGACACGTCTTCTTTTTGCTGCTCAGGTTGACGCTGAAGTTTGAAACATGTCGTGTTTGTAGGTGGTCGAAGCACCGCAGTTTCTCTGCGGGAAGCTCGCCAGCAAAGGTTACAAGTGGTGTAAGTAGACTTGAGGCTTTTGACAAACACAAATAGTCTGTGAAATAATCTGTATTCCAATCAGCGTTTCAACTCCTTTGCAGGCGTCAACAGGCTTTGGAACAGGAGCTACCCGACTGCACGCAAGTGGAACAAAGCCAAGACAGGTGTGTTGTTGTTTTTTTTTCTTCTAATTTTCTCAGTGGCAACTCTTTAATGTGTTGTGTTTCACCACAGCAGGAGGCCCCAAAGTCAAAAATGTCGGAGGCAAAAATCAGGTGGTGTTCAAGGTAACACTTCCGCTCACTGAAGGTCCGCTACTGCTAGAGAGAACGTCCTTCAGCCAGGAAAGTCTACCCCGGGACCACCCGAACCCAGACTTAGACTCTGAGCTCGCTGACCCGGTCGCCGAGGTCGCCTTTGGTGTCTCTCACCAGTTTGATCCGCCCATCAACCATCCAAGTCCCGAATGGCAAACGGAGCCCCCCGTTGCACGAGAGTGGTTCAATTCCGCCTACGCACAGTGGCATGATTGGTCGCTGGCTGAAAAGCAAGAAAACCAACCCCAGGCTAATCTGCCGCCGGTTGCTACGAATGCTGGAGGGCATCATGCACCTCCAACGGAATTCCAAAGCATTCCCGTGGTCCGGACGCCATCTTGGACGCAACCATATTTGGTGGGTTCGGGCGGTTTTCCTGGGTACCAAGGCTACGGGGTTCCCCTACGGTTGCATCCCCCACCCTATGTCATTCCACCTTCTTTCTATCCCACTCCACCCGCCCTGCCTGAACCACTTTAACTGTCCAGAAATGATCACGAATACAGTCGGTTAAAGAGTACACACGTTTGATGCACATTTGCAAAGATGTAAACACTTTTTTTTGGTCACCTGGTGTGAGTAAAATCAGTATACAAAGTTTCCAAAAGGATTGTAATTTTATTATAAACCTAGAAATGTGAAGTTGACAAACTTTTTGAGTCGTGTATTGACTGTCAATGTGGCAAATTGAACCACCCCAATATGAAAAGTTGTATAGAAATACTTTTTAAGTTTGTTGGAAATTCAATGGGAGTTCACCAGTCAATTACACTCGACGGCAGAAGCCGTTGTCTGCCCAACTTACTCAATGTGTGTTCATTTTTTTTCTCCTAGATGTTCACAACCACATCCAGCACTTTATTGCAGATGTGTTAAGTAATTGTTGAGTGTAAATGGATGAAAAAATGAAATATATTCTAAAACAATCTTACAAATTAATTGTTAAAATACTGTATGAAAATATGCTATTAAGTGGGACAAAATTCAAAATGACAAAAAAACTATGAAGTCAAAGGATGACTAGTGTGGTAATAAAAATCGATACATAACTACACTGCCATCAGATGCGCATGCATTAAAAAAAAGTAACAAAACAGATAAAAGTGCAATTCTTTTTGCTTCTGTTTAAAAAAAAATATCACAAACAAAAATGGCGGGGATCATAATTAGGATATTGGACATATGTTTCGTTAAAGGAAGTGACTGAATAAATGGGAAATGGGGGTCCTATACACAACCGCTTGCTTGTTGTATTGAAGGTAGAGCCCTCTTGCGGACATACCACAGAACTGCGGTAATGCCCAGGGATGAGATGTTCTGCATCCCAATCCAGGCAGCGCTTCTGGGCGTGTGGCGTGGTATAATCAAGATGATCATGTTCACTATGTATGGACACGCAGGCTTCGTGAGTCGAAGTTCTGGTAGGGGCAGGACTGTCCCGTTTCAGCAGAGACTCAATGGAGAAGGGCCCGTTAAACTTGACCTCGCAGCTGATCTGGACCGATGGCGGCGGTGGGGGGAAGGTTCCCCCACCGTCCTCACGCCGGCTGCTCAGCTCTGGAAAGAAGTCCATGATGTCCTTAAAGTGACGTCGGACCATTTTGGTGGTGATAAGACTCAGTTCCAGCTTCCAGAAGTTACGCTTGCTGCCCAGGGAGTCAGGGACCAAAGGAATCTGGAGGAGGCACCATAGACAACCATAAAATGATGTTTCAGTACTTCTAAACACTTAAAGGCACAGGTGTCAAATTCAAGGTCTGGGGGCCAGATACGGCCCATCACATCATTTTATGTGGCCCGCGAAGACAAATTGTGCATAATATTCGTGTGTCATTACTAGAATTGCAAAATTGTCTTCACTTTAAAAAATTGTTTTTGTATATTTGACCCGTTTTTACTAGTCTGATTTGAAAACGAGTTATTTGTCAGTTTGTTTTGTAGCTTATACTGTATATAATATTATTTATATGGGTTGACAGTCATAACGGCCCTCCGAAATAAACTGACTACAATGCGGCCTGCGGAAAAAAAATTGTTTGACACCCCTGCTTAAAGGGGAACACATTTTCACGGAACCAAACCCAGAAGAAAAAGTGCACTTTCGACGACAGAGGGCAGTATTGAGCAAAATGGCAGTTCCCACGATGATGAACTCGTGCTTATTCTACGAACACATTATAAGTATAGCGTGTGTTGACTGAAGATAGGTGGGGTTTTTTTGGTGCATGATCAGAGTATTTAGATGCATTTATTCCAATTTTCTTGGCGGTTCTTTCCCCTCCCACTCCTCAGGCCAAACTGCTGATTGGACATTTGCTTGGCCAACGTGTTCTGTTTGTTGTGACAAAGCAGTGATTTTTATTCCCTTAAAAACAATTTCGATGCAGGACTTACCTTGACAAAGCACTTGTTGGTGGACAAACACACTCTGATGTTATTCTCGATGGACTTCCTATCGTGTCGAACCAGCGGGCCCATCCTGTCCATAAGCTGCAAATTGTTGCATGCAACCAGGTAAGAAACAATTCCTATGTACGTGCGAGATGTGAGGAACCTACCTGCATGAAGGTGAGCATTTTATCCGGGGCGTCCTGGAGGATGATGGCAATGCGGGCCAGATAGGTGGTGCTCCTCCGGAGAACTTCGCGGCGAGCACCGTCAACGCCAGGAGGAAACTGAGCTCGCAACTTGTTGCTGGACGGGGCCATGATTCAGCAGCTTACTCAAGTCAGGTATGAGGAGTTCAAAAGCTAGACTGGACTTTATAAGGCCCACTGGGACAATGGAGGGTGTGTGCATGCAGGTGCTAATGGGGAGCTTTTGATACTCGAATGGGTCGTTAGCAGCATGCATGGACACTTGAGGACTTCCAGTCATCCTCGAAACAACAAAAAAAGTGTAAATAGTCTGTTAAACGAAAAATGTTTGCATGATGGTCATATCAGCGTGGCGCTTGGGCAGTTCAAGGGATGAAAATATTACATGTGGCAATTTCAACATGGCAGCAATGACACCCAATGAGTCTTAAAAAAAAAAGAGTAAAAAAAATATGTCACTCAATGAGTCTTTAAAAAACAAAAGTAAAAAAATATGCTTTATGGCTACTTCAGGAGTTCCATCCTTTAAATAATAATGATACTACTACTACTACTACTAATAATATGTATTGATACTACTGATAATAATGATAATAATAATAGTATGTATTGATACTACTGATAATAATAATAATATGTATTGATACTACTACTATGACTACTACCAATAATGATAATAATAATGAGATGTATTGCTACTACTGATATATTGTTTGCTCTGACAATACTGAGAATAAGTGTATAATTGGTCACTTTGGATTTAATTTTCCTCCAAATAGCAATACTTTGACTCACAGTAATTATTTCACCAGTGAACATTTGGTTTTGCACATTTCAGTTAGTTTTACAGACACTCCCAGTGAGTGTTTGTGTGACAGAGATCAGTCGGTATTGGGACGAGCCATCTCATCCTTTTGTCGTTGGGTGTACTGCGTTTGCATTTCTGATCCCCGTCAACACAAAAAGACATTTGCTCGCTCGGTCATCCGGGGCAATTTGAGTTCCTTGCAGTACAGATGAATGTAAATAACCCCACCAGGTGTTGTTTTTACCTTTCCATGCAGCTGGGATGAGGTGCAAATTGCAGGAATGCAGACCTTTCTTCAGATCTTTGATGTGAGTGGAACTCTGCTGCCTTTGTTTCACATAATGGGATTCTTTTCTTTCCAAAGTGGCCCTGCCCAGATAAAAAAAAAATGCCGCGCCAGACACTCTAAACATAAAGAAAAGTATCAGTCTTAGTCAACACAGACTTCTTGGAACGATAGGTGCCTCCATTTTAATGTCCTACTTTATTTTTTTAGGATGCAAGGATCACCTGAATTAATAATAATAATGAAATTGTCAGACGGGCCTAAACTGTATTAGTCTGCAAACGTTTTGTTTTGTCACTTCCGACCAGTAGAGGTCAGAATTGTATCAAATTGTTTCCAAATTGCATTTGTGTGTAATTCCCAGTTGTCCCTCATTTTCCCCAAGTGGCGGCATGCTTTTTAGACACCCTTTGGGAAAAGCATCACTGCTCGCCTATTAAACATGCCATAAACACGGAAGGGTTAATTGGATATGAATTGATTTTGTAGGAGCAGTAGGGCCCTTTCATCGATCACTCCAAGTTTATGAATGATATGTATTTATTTGTGTATTTATTTCTTGTCAGGCTCTTGAAATGTTCCAAGCTGCAAGTCATGGAAGCCCACCTGGCTGTCACCCCCACCCCCGCTTGATTAATGACCCGTCCGGACTCGCTCCCACTACATTGAGCTGCCTGGCTATCTCTAAGAGTCCACGCTTGAAGTGTGAACAGAAAAGGCGCCATTTGGTAAGGAATCTCATTCCAGGGCCACAGAGATATGATCGTCTTATTTAGGAGGAGGATAGCATGGAGCAGATCTTCCTGAAAGGACAAAATTGTAAATATTGATCCCCCAAATGAAGTGTCAATCTCTTTGGTTGAGATCATTCCCTTCTCCAAGAGTGGTCTTAAAAAAATAAAAAAACAGCGAGGATTTGTTCTTTTTGGAACCACTATTTGATTCCTGCAGATAACCAACATTACAGTCAAATGAATCCAAGAAGGGAGCTTATTGATTTTTAAAGAGACGCTTTGGCCTCCACGGGGTCAGGGGTCGTCACAGTGTTTTGTTGCTGGTTTTCCATCGTTGGCCGTGTTGACTTTTAAAGGCGGACGACGCATTATTTGACCGTGTGCGCTAATCAGCCTAATCAGCATTTCCATGGCACTTAATTGATCGAATGGGCCTCATTTGGACAAACGACAGAGGGGGAGAGCGCTTTCCGCTATCAAACGTTTGAAACGCAAGGACGTCAACTGCCTCCAGCACTTTTTACTCTCCTTTTATTGCCGTTTACAAAGTTTGGCCTGTTCACTATTTGTTTTCAAGCTGATGCTAATCATGCTAACACACAAAAAAAAATGAAATTGACTATTAAATGCATTGTCATGTAATTGTTACAGGAGGATAAAGAATATATGCTTTCGTGTTTGTTGCTTTTCAAACCACCATTTCAACTTAACCAATTTCTTGAATTAATCAATAAATTGACTAGTCAGCACATAGCAAAGATTTTTATTTTATTCTTATGATATAGTTTGCGTTCATATAGCATGCAGATTTCCGTTCACCAGTCAGTATGTGTGAAATGCAGCTTTTGCTTGCCCTTTCACGCCTGGTTGATGACCACTTTTCAACTCTGGGCTTTTTATTTGATCGGCTTTTCCGCAACGGCACGTTGGGCTGTTTGCTAATGATTAGCGGAGATTGTCTGGGCTGGCTTGTAAAAGGCGCGCTTAAAAAGCCATATTTATTGTTCCATTTACACGTTTTGGGGGGCTAATCGTTAGCAATTAGGATTGTGTAGCCGTGTGCGTGCGTGCGTGCGTGTGCGACGCTCACGTTTACGCCTGTCGCCCTCAGGCCGTGACAAAGGTCCATTACCTAGTCTGATCTATTAGTGTGGACTAAAAGCTACATTAGGATTAAATAGCCATGCTCCTTTCGTTTTTTGTTGTTTTTTTACGTGTATTTTTTTACTTCCATGGCCACCTTCTAGAGGTGGAAATTAAAAAATAATGATTGATTGATTATTTTGTTTTGAGTTGCACAGTAGAAGGTAGTGGGTGATGTTTTCATTGATAATAAATTACAAAAAATTATTTGAATGTAATATATATATGCATTTAACATTGCTCGCAGGCATTTATTCATTAACATCCGTGAAAAATGACTAATATGCCTTTCATCATCAAATCTACAAGAAGTATTATTTACACTGCCCTCTAGTGGTTAAGGTGCGTACAACCGACGAACACTATTGATTTGGAATCATTTCTGGTGGCAGCAGGTGAAGTCACATCATGTTTCAAAGAACAGAATCATTTGAAGCTGCTGGTGTCGACTTTCTGCGTAGCAAAAAGTGACGAACATTTTTTTTGGTGGGTCTTCGCTGCCAATCTATTTAATCCTAGTGAAATCAATTTGCGTAAACTATAAAATATTTTTGTCCCCACAAATATACTGTGTGCTTGATAATCAAAGATCCAAAAACTCTATTCACCTCCATCAAAGGTAGCGTAGTGTCATTTATGCAAATGAGACGGTCGCATAAAAGAGGCAACTTGAAACGCGGCGGAATACATTTATGACGTTGTCATAATCAGCCTCATATTGAATTATTATCTTGTCATTTCTGAGCTCTTTTTTTTTGGGGTTGAATCTTAGTAAATGGTCCAGATGAAAGATCGTTTGATATGCAGAGAAGACGTCGAGGCCTCGTTGCATTTGAAGCCATCGCAGCCTTAGGAAATGCAAATGGCCGTCTGCGTAAATAGGATTGAAATCAAAAGGTGGAAAAAAAAAAAAGCTAGTAAATGACAAAAAAGGTGGTCAAAGCCGAGGCGTCGGAGGCCTCTGATTGATATCGTGCGCGCCGAGCATCTGCCAGATGATAGACGGCCGCTCGTTCTGATTGAGAGCCCGATAAAAACGGAACCTCGCAAATACTTGACGCCAAGATGGCCGTGTGACTTAACCTGCTACACATTTGACAGCTAACAGTGGAGTCGTGAGATCAACATGTTCCTTCTGCACCAACACTTGTTACTAGGCAGAATTGGCCCTTGGCAACTTGGCGGCCCGCCTGCCAGAGTTTAAAAAAAAAAAAGGACACGGCGAGTCGGTAGGCAAAAAGAACCGATGATGCCGCTCATGCAAGATTTACCCGACGTGATGATCAATTATTCAAATGATGGATGAAACCCGAGTCTGGTGATTAGTTGTCCAATTTAGAGGTGTCCACTAATTACATTTTGGCTGTTTTCTCTGCTTTTTTCGTCCATTAATTTGACTGTGACCTTTGACTTAAATGAATGTGTCAGTGACCTGCAGGGAGAAATCATTTGTCTGCTTAAAACGCTTCTTGTAAATGTCTTTCCACACAAAAAAAATATTTTAAAATTTTTCTTTTGAATCATTCATCTGTTGGACAATGACGGAGATAGACGTCTAAAAGGCTGTGTTTTGTCCAAACAGGCTTGAGACATTTGACTCCCACTGACAAATCTTCTTTGGTGGGTCCGAGGATAGCCATGCGTCCACCAGGACGTCCCGATAGAAGGTGAGGTCATGCCAAAAAGTGCCGACGATGCTTTTTGAAAGTGAGGCCCTACCGCTCAGTTAATTAAAAAAACGACGGCGACTCGGGGGTGAGCCCGGCAGGATCCGATCTGGGATTTGGAAGCGAATCGTTGCGCCTAAAACGATTGACAAGATGCACGTCACGCTGCTTTCATGTGTTGGTTGCAAGCTTCGGTTACAAATGTTCCTTCACTTGTTGCTAAGCAACTTGGGGCAGAAGGCTCAACTGCCCCACATAGGTCATTCACAATTTTCAATTTCAGCTAACTGCTCGTTGTTAATGAAGACCCGAGCAGCTGTGCCAACCAAGTCATAAGCCAAAGTGCTTGTGCGGTCTTATCGTTAGCGGCGAGTCCCTCGTAGCCACCGCTAATCGCTAACTCTCACCCTCCTACCCACCCTTCCTCGCCGTGATTTGGCAGCGCTTGGGCGAGCTTTTTTGGCCGCCCTTCTGTGTTTTGCGCCGTTGTTTCCTGGAGGCCTGAATGGGACGGGTCGTTTGCGAAATGACGGGACACGCCAACAAATTGCATCACTTCTGGCTCAGCAGCTGAAGACAATGGCCAGCCATATGCCACTTGAGGGGGGCCATGAAATGAAAGAATGCCTATCATTTCGACCCCCTCCCCTTACCAACCTCTCACCTCAGCAAAAAATTAAGATTATTTATGCAAAACACAGCAGAGGCAATTCCATGTTGTGATTGGTTGTCCAATTTTGAGGTTGTCTCTGATTGGATGGCTTTCCCCCTTCTCTTATTTTCAATTTGAGTATAAATTACGGCAAAGTTTTAATTCTTTTATGTAAACGATCATGCCATTGAAATAATGAGGTCTCATAATTAAGTATGCAGATCTATTCCCCCAAACTTACGTCATCTTTTGTTTTTTTTCCCCAATTATGGAGTCAGAGGGTCGTGGATGATTAGCTTCTTTTTGTTCTCTGTGTTTTTTTTTTCCCTGAGAAGATTAAATATTTCTGCTTGAGAAAATCTTTTTAGAGTGCCACTGACTGCTGTCCTGCTGCCCCTCTCCCCGTCAACCCCTAAATTCCAAAAAAACACATCTTCCTTAGTTTGTCATTCCAAAATGTGGTGAAAAAATAAAATCGTTTGACAAAGAATAGAAAAAAGAGGCTTTAGAGGATTTTTTTTTTGCAAGTGGGCTCTTTATTGGGTAGCGGGTGGGTGCGCGGCCCCCACCCTCCTCACACAACAGGGCCCCAATCTGTCAAATAATTAGCCAGTGTGGCAGGACAAAGCTTACGTTTCATACATCATCACTGGATTGTGACGCCTCATGGGAACTTCAGATGGCAACGGGAGGGAAACATTTTTGAACATCTTTGAGCCGTTCTCAAACTTAGTCACGCCTATTTTGCCACCTGGTATGCATGTCATCTAAGATAACTGCATCATGTACGCTTAATATTAACTTAAAAGGTAACAGAAATTGCGTCATCCCCTCTTGACCTGACCAGACTAAAACAAAACGAATTGTTCCACTTAAAAAGAAAATATGGCGCCGTCCTTGAATCACTCCAGAGATATTTTATGGAAGCACACCCCTAATATATATATATATTTTCACACACTATATTGAGTTATGCAAAATAGACATAAAAGAGTGTCACTGTCGCAGCAAGAAGTTAAACACGCTCTTGACTGTCATGTGACACAAATCTCTCATGGCCCCCCTCAATGTTGCTCTTTATTTGCCCCCTTGCCCTGCTCCCCCCCCACCTCCTCTCAGACTGTGACTTATAAACACAACACGCCACACAATGGCCGCCTTGTTTGCTCAACGGGATAGCCTTAATGGAGACTTATATTTCCAGGATTATATCTGCATTCACTTGCAAATCATTGGTGGGAGCAGTGGGAGTTGGAAGGGGAGGTGGGGGCTGCAGGGAGGGGGGGCTTCAATGCTCTTCCTCTGTCTATGAATAATAGTATCATTTGAATTAAGTGGACACCTGGT
This sequence comes from Syngnathus scovelli, assembly GCF_024217435.2. Lineage (NCBI taxonomy): Eukaryota > Metazoa > Chordata > Actinopteri > Syngnathiformes > Syngnathidae > Syngnathus > Syngnathus scovelli. The sequence continues at coordinate 6,208,686 of NC_090865.1, forward strand.
GCAGCGGGTTCGGGCGGCGGAGGCGCGCCGCTGACCCGCAGCCGCTTGCCAACTTCCCGCTTTCCCATGCAGCCTGTCCTTATCCGTCCCCCCGCAGCCTCCAATTACTCCCCGCTAAATGCCACGCACTTGTAACTTTAGTCCCCCCGTGGCCAAAAAGCTGCTGGGAGGAACTTTTTTTTTTTTTTTTTTTTTTTTAACAGAGCAGGAAGCGGGAGAAATTCTTATCCATCTCCTCTTTAGATTCTGAAAGAGCCGGTGTCGCGTTACCAGGAAAAAAGTTGCAATTAAATACAGTAAAGAAAAAAAAAAAGGAAAATGACAGCGCATGCACCGGATCCGCGACTAAAGCGCCTTTTGTTGATTTATTGTACATTAGTCAGCCGGCCGTGCACGGGAACGAAGGAGGGGGGATTCTATTTGTATGCGTCCCGCGTGCCCGCCGCGTACAATCGGGCTTGTTTTGCAAATTTATACCAGGATGGAGCTTGAGTGGTTGGGACAAAAAACCCAAAGTTTTTCAAGGGCTCACAAACAAAGCTTTGTTTGCAGAAAACTCACAGATGTCAAAACCTTGCTAGTGTTGGGGAAGGCTGCGTGGGCAATGCATGCGAGCCAAAGTTGTCCCATTTGGGAAGCCATGTTTATTTTCTCGCTTTGTTTTGGCTCATTGCCATTTTGTAAAACATCCTAAAAAAAGATGTAACAAAGGAGCCGGAAGTAAACCATGATCGGACGTGTGACGTCACATTTTACGGCTTTTTTTGCAATTCAAATCCAAATGGGCCGCATTGATTGTGCTATCAGGCCACAAACATTTCTTTGGAATGTTGTGCTAGTATGTTTAAATAACATGAAATACTTGAGCTAACCGTCGAAATGGCGTGAGGAGATCACGGTCAAATTGCGGCCGGGTCCGATTAGCCAAAATCAATATCAAATCAAGGATCCCGATAAGCGGCTCGACACGGCGCGGCTCGGCCATTCATCATAAGCAAACTTGATAGTTTCCCGAAGAGATGATATTCAGAGGAGCGTCGAAGGTCCCCTCTTATCTCCCCGGAGCAGCGCGACAGAAGACGCGGCGATCAATATAGCGGCCCCGCTGGTGTGAAGTACTTGCAATTATCAACGAACCGATTCTAGACCGAAACCCCTCGCCAAAGTCCATCTTGTTTACAAGGTGAGGCACAATGCAGATTGAAAAGGAGGATTACAGCTTTGTTTGTGGGAACGAGTGCTTTTCACTCCGCTTGCAATTCCGTGACGTCATAGCATGCCGAGAAAACGAAGCTTTTTCTCAAAATACATGAGTGATTAAAAAACTACAATGTAAATAGTGTAATATGATTTGTAGTGTGTGTTTTGTGCCGCTGAAGATGTGGGAGGTCCATGCACCTCCAGCTCATCACCGCATGGAGGACGTCTCTCTTGCGCCAAAGTTTGACGACCATCCCGGCCCTCCAAGTTGCGCGTAAAAGCAGCTTATCGCCCTCCAAAAGGGAAGTTGTTGATCGTCATCCTTCATTTCCATACGTGCGAAAAGCCCCCCCGCGAGCGAGGGTCCTAAAAGCACGAACCCCCCACCCCCTTTTTCTATCATCCTTCCATCATCAGGCTGACATGCGCAATCGCCACCGGTTTGCGTCCACAGCGCAGGCTCCGTGTGCGCTCATTTCAAGCAGCCCGCTTGCACTTGGCGGCTGCCAGTCGCTGCGAGCCGACGACGGCGGGCCAGGCGGCGGTGCGCTGCGTGCACACGGCGACATGTCCCGGCGCAAGCAAGCCAAGCCGCAGCATCTTCGGGCCGGACGCGACGAGCCCCGGAGCGGCTTCCGCCTCCTCCGTCATGACGGTACGTTCGCTCCCGTGCATGGAAGTTGCGCGCAACGGAATTACAATTCTTCTGCACCACTTAAAACAAGTTGAACATTAAAGTTCACATTGCTACCTAATTTGTAGTTTTCTTATTTGCTGATTATTTAAATTTTAAGCGCTTTATATATCAGGTTTGAAAAGTGACTTTTGATTGAATTAGTTTTTAAAAACAAATGTCTATGCTAAAATGTACAAACACTTGCACTGAAGTTAGCAAAATAACTATTAAAAATAAATAAAACCTCTGTCTACAAGTTTCATGCTAAATTATGATTTAGCAGAATGTTTGGTTCTTAGCATTTAAACTTTTTTATTTTATTTAATTATTTAATCAAATACGAACTATTATATTGACATGCTTAATTGTATTCTCACCGATTATTTTTTCCAAACTCCGCATCAAGTTTGTGTTTTATTATCCTCTTTCCGAATTACTTTTATGCGTAAGCAGATCTGCCCGTCTATGTTATCTCTCGTCATCATCTATGCCGTATAATTCAATTCATTTACGGGGCGAGCAGATGTTATTCGATCCTTCTCATGCTGCCGGGATTGAATTAACAATAAATAAAAAGCACTGTTTTGATTGTAATGTAATGTAAATTACTTCTAATTGCTGCAATAAGATCCATTTAACGAATATTAAGTTGGTCGGTGCAGTTTCTTAACCAGCGGCCGTCCATCATTGATGGGGGTCCTGACCTTTGCCGACCTCAGTCAGCCCCGCTCGTGTCCGCATCATAATGCATTTAGTACATGGGAGGTTGAAAGGTCGAGAGGCGACTCTGTCCCCTCCCTCTTCTAAAACCACAGAGTCAGGAACGGTTGTAAATCTGCCGCCTTGCTCGGCTTATTATACGGAGTGAATTACAGCCCTCGGCATACACGCACGCCTTGGATTATAGTTGGACAAATATTTCAAAGATGGAAATAAAATGAAAACACCTCGTTTTTGTTTTCTCTGGAAGTGAAGTGAGCCTGGAAACGCGCCTTTTTTTTTTTTTTTTTTTGCCGAGACCACCCAGTTGGTGAGCTGCTGATTGTTTACCTCTGACAGGACCCTATTTTGGCATGGATCGCCTTCACTCGCCGCTAATTGCACACTTGGATTGTCAAAAGTGGATAGTTTTTTTTTTTAAAAAACATTTCCCGAGGCAGACAAATTGTCTTTATCGACTCGACTTGTGACAATTGGGCCCAATTGTTTGATCAAATTCAAGGTAATGTATTAAATTGAGATCCACAATTTTGGATTGAGTTGTATTAATTTCCTGGCTGCAGAAAAGAGTTTTGTCAAGTCGACGCTTTCCATCTGCTTTCATTTTTTTTCTCTTTTTCTCGAGCCGCCTGTTTCTCTAATGGCGCGAAGCCTGAACAGATTGAATGTAAAGTCCTCGTCTCATAGCTTTTTATTCAATGTCGCGAACAAAGCGATTGTTATTCAAACTCAAATCCAAAAAGGCCTCTCGTTTCCTGTTTTTCCATTAAATAAACACAAGGCCAAATCAATGGCACATATGGATGTTGATTATCTGTCTCGATGCACAACGGGGAGGTCAGATAACTTTATTGAACCCGATTGATTTTTCCGGCAGATTATTAACATCTGAGGACGAGAGTGTGTGTGAAACATTTGGTGTTAAAGTGACTGAAGACCCCCAACATGTGAATGTTTAATCAGGATTGACGGAAAAGGATCCAAAACGTTTTTGAATAGAAATGTTTTGCCATACGCTCCAAACGAGGTCCAAATTCCTGCGGTTCTCCACGCAACACAGTGTGACAAATATTTATCCCGTGGCATTCATCTTTCTGCCAGACTCCGCTGAAGACGTGGAACGAGAGGACCCAAGCGGGACGGGCCGTTCCCCCAGCGGCGAGGACACGCACGTGTGCCATCAATGCTGCGCCGAGTTCTTCACTTGGAACGAGCTGAGTGAGCATCGGAAATCCTGCGCGGAGGTGTTGACGGTGAGGGGCGGCGCCAGCGAATCCCCCGCGGAACCTTCGCCGGTCCCCAGCGTGGACTCGCTGACCGACTGTGACAGTCTGGACGAGGCGATGGAGGTAGAACTCAAGCCGGTGGAGAAATACTCCACCAGCCCTACTCTGGTAGATTCCGTCGAGACCCGGCAGGCTCTGCCGAGCACCAACGTGACCCTGGAAATCCTGCACAGCACCAGGGTGGCCGTGGCCCAGTTCTCTCAAGGGGCGGGCAGCCAGTCGGGCTCAGCCGCCATCCCGCTCATCCTGGAGCACTTGTTGGCTTTGCAACGGCAACAGGTCCACCAGCTGCACCTGATCGAGCAGATCTGCAGCCAGGTGGCCACCATCAACAAGCAGGAGGATTCAAACCCGGCGTCCGTCCCGCCGTTATCAGGAAACGCGCTTGACGGCCAAGCTTCCGTTTCGTTGTCAGCTGTGTCTGAAAAATCACAAAAGATCCCCTCGCAATCAAGAGAGTGTATTTCCGCGTCCTCCTCGGAAAACTCGACTCCATCCCTCTCAAGTTGCGGCGGCGTCTCCGCATTAATGCCCCCATACGTCGGTTCCGCGAATCCTCTCGGCGTCGCCTTCCTGCCCCACAGCCCGCCCAGCGGCGTCATCTTCCCCAACCCGTTAGCCGGCATGGCCGCCACGGCAAACGCGCTGGACCCCCTGGTGGCCATGTTGAAGCAGCGGAAGGCCAAGCCACCCAGCGCTTCGTCACCGTCGTTTGAAAGCAAACCCGGCCCTGAGGAGCCCTTCTTCAAGCATAAATGCCGCTTCTGCGCCAAAGTGTTTGGCAGCGACAGCGCCCTGCAGATCCACCTGCGCTCGCACACTGGAGAGCGACCCTTCAAATGCAACATCTGCGGCAATCGCTTCTCCACTAAGGGCAACTTGAAAGTGCACTTCCAGAGGCACAAAGACAAGTATCCTCAAGTCCAGATGAACCCGTACCCCGTGCCAGAGTATCTGGACAACGTGCCAACCAGCTCTGGGATTCCCTACGGGATGAGCGTGCCGCCAGAGAAAGCAGTCTCTTCGTGGCTGGATAGCAAGCCTGTCTTAACGACCTTGTCGGCTTCCGTGGCTCGAACCGGCGTGGGAGGCTCCGGTGAGCCTTCAAGTGTTGCGCCATCTGTTCAATCCTCGTACCAGCCGCTTTCTGGTGAGCACGTGCTGCCGAGTCCGAGATTGTCTCCGGTTTCAGATACTGGACAGTTCAACCAGGAGATGGAAGCTTCCAGCGGCATCAAAACAGAGGAGGTGCACCTTCCACAAAGCTGCATGCAGATCCTGCAAGTCACCCAGGAAAGCAACAACGCATCTTTAGCGACAACGCCAGAACCTGCGGCATCGGTGTCTCCTGCCTCCAGCTCGCCCTCGCCGGAAGACTTTTCCCCCGGCGCTCTCCTGGAGTCTATGCAAACCTCGGAAACCTCAAAGCTGCAGCAGCTGGTGGAGAACATCGACAAAAAGATCAGCGACGCCAACCAGTGCGTCCTGTGCAAGCGAGTCCTCAGCTGCCCCAGCGCACTCAAGATGCACTACCGAATTCATACGGGCGAAAGGCCCTTCAAGTGTAAGGTGTGTGGTCGGGCCTTCACCACTCGGGGCAACCTCAAGACCCACTTGGGCCTTCACAGGGAGAACCCGCCGCTACAGGTGCTACACTCCTGTCCCATTTGCCAGAAGAGGTTCACCAACGCCGTGATCCTCCAACAACACATCCGGATGCACATGGTGGGGCGGCTCCCCGACTCCGCTCTGCTGGACGGGGTTCGGGAGATGGAGGGAGAGGACGAGAAGAGCTCGGACAGTCCCGGGAGCAATGACCTTGTGGAGGGAGATGACGCAGAGGAAATACAGGAGCTTGAAAATGTAATCAGTCCTCCGAAATCTTCGCCAGAGAGCCATCTGATTGACGCCACGATGAAGCTCAGCTCCTCCAATGGTTATGATGACCAGATTCAGATTGAATGTTCTTTCACTGAGAAAGGAATGGAAAATCTGGGAACCACCAGCCCCCCTGCAACACCGCCTTTATCCCCTGCACAAAGTACCGACTACCAAGGCGAGTTGGGAACTCAAGGTGTCACGCACCTGCTGACCAGCGGCTCAACCAGATCAATAAAGTCGGAGGGGAACGGTTACACAGAACCGCACCAGATGTTGGGCATCAACATGTCAGCCATTTACCCGACAGTCACCAGCTCGGGGATAGCCGCCCTGCTGGGACCGGCGCCTCCTCGTCGGGCGCCCAAGCAGCACAACTGCAGCGCCTGCGGGAAGAACTTCTCTTCGGCCAGCGCCCTGCAGATCCACGAGCGCACGCACACCGGCGAGAAGCCTTTCGTCTGCTCCGTCTGCGGCCGAGCCTTCACCACCAAGGGCAATCTGAAGGTAGGGCTGAACAAAAGCTAACTTTGAAATTAGCATGCGTCGTCTTCTGACGTCCGTCGTTTTTGTCGTTCCTCGACAGGTTCACATGGGAACGCACATGTGGAACAACGCGCCGGCCAGGAGGGGCCGACGTCTGTCAGTGGACAACCCCATGGCCCTGCTGGGTTCAGAGGGCGTCAAGTTCGACCTGGCCGCTCGAGCCATGCACGTGGACGCCGGCTTCTGGAGCCGCTACGCCAGCGCCATCACCAACGGCCTGGCCCTGAAGAACAATGAGATCTCGGTGATTCAAAACCGAGGCGTGACGCCGCTGCGCCCGATGGCCGCCGGCATGGACAGAGCGAACAGTATGGCCACGCCCATTTCGAGCCTGGCCAAGAGCGGCGTGGAACTGGCGAGCAACAGACACTTTTCTATGCTGATCGATGACAGTAAAGAAATCGGAATCAATTGATACAATCTATAATGGACATTAAAGTATTTGTGAACCAGCTGGTTTCCTTTTACAGTGAATTCCTGTTTTTTTGCAGCTTGATATGTATGAGAGCATATACTGTACATAAATTCATTTTCAAAGTATTTCTTTGTACCTGTTCTCTGCTGCTCACACAGTTCTCCAAAGTGTGAAGTCATATTTATCCACTGAACATTGTTTTCTTGTTTTGCTTTGATTTAAAGTGCATGAGAAACTTCACACTCCGTGCTTAGAGCTGCTTGGAAAGAAGGGAACATATTGAATGTTGTTTGAATCAATAATGCAAAAAGTCTGCGCTCTTAGTTTGGATAGCAGCCCAATGCTGCTAGCTGGTGCAAAGCACAACATATGCTCACCAATACCGCCAACACGTTCAAAAGCAAAACAAAATCTCAATGATCGGATTTCTGTGTTCTTGTGGGAAAATTGAAAATTGACAGGCCGAATAAAATGTAGAATAAGAATGACCTCAACCTTCTCTTGATAGACCATCAGGTGACAGATAAATATGACTGGAAATACAATTGCAAAAACTGATTTGAAAAAAGATATTACAGACTGATTAACATAGCTCAATAATTATTTGTAGTTGTGTTGCCTTCACAAACCTCAGAGATTTTAACAATCATTTTGTTCCTCTAATCTACCAATATCCCCAAATCCACCCAAATGAATTATTATTTTTATTATTATTCTGATCTTAATTTCATTACCATTTCACCCTCAATTGTAACATCTTAGAGAGAAAAGAGAAATATGTCTTGAAATCCACACGAGTTTGTGAAGGCGACATAAACCCCGCCCTCGGCTGGATGACATCATCGCTTGGTCAACATGGCTGACAGCATCCCGTTAGATCCGATACGGAAGAGCTTGCGGAGAAACCACTACTACTACCATTCCGTCCGACATTCGAGGTATCTGGGCTTTTTTGCTGTCACTTCCGCCGCCGAGTGACGAGATGATACGTTACAACGTTCAGGTTTTTGTTATGGCGTCAGCTTGGCGTGTGTTTATGCGTGTGTTTACTGTCGCGAGACTGTTAGCTTGTGGGTCTACAATAGCATCTCCGCTCTTGTCGACTTCCGCCCGGTTTTGTTTTTGTGTGGCAGGTGAAAGCCAGGAAGCTTCGATGAAAGTCCGTCATCTGTTTATTTTTGATAATTTAAACATTATTTTCCTTAAAAGTCAGAATTGAACCCCTCGCTGCGCTTAATCATCCTGTTGTGTCAGCTGTACCATGTCACGTGACGGACAATAACTTTTGGGTCACTATGAGCATCGGTGAAAAATCATTTGTTTGGTAAATCTTTGCCCGAAAATGAGTTGATTACTAAATCAACGAGATCACAACAGAGAATATGGAGTTTGATAGTAGTACGCCAAACACTTCCGATGTTTATTAGTGAATTTTACCACTAGCCTGAATAGTAAAAATACCACAATGTTAGTGGCTTTTGAAAATGGTGGCCCCCAACTGTACTGTCATCTTGACATAAAATATTAAATTCATATTCACACTGCATTGTCTCATTGTTAAGACCCTAGCTCAAGTATTTCATGTTACTTCCGTACGTCTATTCCCGATATTTGCATAACAAGTTTCTTAAGTACACTCAAGCGTGTTGACTTGAGCTCCAAAGCAAACGGTGGGTGCCACTGATGACTTGGACTTCCATCTGAGATCCCTCGAGTGCATTTTTCATCTCGGCAGATTGTCAGTGGACGATGAGCCGTCCAGCCTGGATGAGATGCCCCTGATGATGTCCGACGAAGCCTTCGAGAACGACGAAAACGACTACCAAACACTGCCGCGGGCCCGGGTTAACCACAGACGGCGAGGACTTGGCTGGTTCCTCCTCGGTGGCTGGAAAGTTCTCTGGTCGAGGTTTGCCTCACAAGTCTTCCCTTAACTTTACAGTTATCATTTCCTCTTGTTTTCTGGTGATGTTTGATCATAGTGTGACGTGAATCGAAATCCCCCTGTTGTCTTCTTTTTTGACTTTTGACACCACCCAAGTAGTCAAGCCTGAATTTATGTCAATACATTCTGTATTCATATCTTTCATTACCTCAACTGTCATTATTTTTGTTTATTTATGATGCATTTTTCATCCCGTTTGGGCTTCTACGTCCTCTGTTTAGCACCAAACACATTTATGGATTTTTTTCTGTCATTCTGTACACGTTAAGCTTGGCATCAAAGGTGTGTGTACACGAGAGTGCCAGTTTGGATTTCCAACGCATCGGTAGCTGTGCGTGAAGCGCAAAGTCACCATCGAGGTCACCGTTTTGCCGCCCGACGTGCATTTGGCAGCTTTTGATCCCCTAAGGAAGCTTTTGACGCCGAAACAAGAAAGAGTGCTTGGCGTTAGTTGCCGGGGGTGCGTCTCCTGCCGAATCGATACACCCCCAACCCCCCTCCCTGCTCCTGCGCAACCCCTCGCTAATGAACAAATTGGATATTTCACAGCTGACCAGTTTGATGCTTTCCAGTAATTTTGTATGTGCACCGCTCGGGATTATAAAAAGCAAATAATTCACGAGCCCACTAAGCCGCCGTTATTTAAATAGCCTTCATTTGCTCAAATAATCTGGCGTATGAATCTGGACACCAAGCGCACCGAGGCGGAGCATCGCCACCAACGCAAACACAGTCAAAAAGTTGTCAACGCCAAAGTCGATTTGAATTATTTTTTTTTTGTTGCTTAAAAGGTGGAAAAGCCAAGTCAGTCACCATGACGATGTTCATCGAGGTCAGATGAAACTGTCGCTACTTTGTGTTAGGGGTTCGAAAACTTTTTGGGTGCAAGGTCCCTCTCCAGAGAGAACTTATTTTGATATTAAGATTGAAGTTGAACAAATGAATTTCAAAAATATGACTTGAATTTTTTTTAAAAAAAATTTTTATGGGTCACGCGGTGGCACAACTTTTGTATTTCATGCTCCAGATACGCCGCAATGTCGTCATTAGCAGGTGGATGCGTAGAAAGTCAAACTTCCCTTTTTGTTTGCCTCGCTGCAATAAATCAATCTGGTGACATGCCCGCATGTTAGCGATGCTCCGCAAACAGCAAACAAGGGCACAAAGTGTGTCTGAAGATGCTACAAAGCACACAGTGTGTATTTGTCTGCCCGGGCCTCGGCTCGCAAATTGAACTGTGAACGTTTGCCCCCCCCACCCCCCCTGGCGAAAACGCTAACCTTTTCACCTCACTGCATCAAATGCTCCTCACGTGGAAACTAAAAAGACTTCATTTATCATATTTTGTCATCCCCAGCTGCTGCGATTGCCTGGTCCGAATGTGCCGGAGGAAGAAGGAACTGAAAGCCCGCACCGTGTGGCTTGGCCATCCGGAGAAGTGCGAGGAGAAGTTTCCCAAAAACTCCATCCACAACCAGAAGTACAACATCTTCACCTTTGTGCCAGGGGTAATGGCTTCAATTGCGCCATCATTTTAAATTGCTAAAAAAGTGAATATTGCATTCTATTTTTGAAAATATTCTAAAGTGAAGACGTCCCTGCATATTTCAATGCTACTTAGCGTCTTGTCATTGAGCGTTCCACACAAGGGGACGACAGTCAAGCTTACGTATTAAAACTCAAACGGCTGCGTAATTAAGAGACTCACTCACTCCCCCACCATAAAATGTCACCTGTCCATTGGAGACGTCCATATTCAGAACAAATGCGCGCCGTTCTGCTCCCTGCACCTTGAATTATTAATCACTTGCAAATTGAGTTTAGCCTGCACTCCCCCCGCCACCCTAAAGGTCACGGGGGGTTCATTAAGCTCCTATCGATCCGGCCGGACGCCGCGCTCTCATTATTACAAGCATTATTCAAAGTGACCCAAGAGCTTTGTGTGATGTCTCGTAAAGTTTAGGCGAGTTGCTGTCGTATTCTGATGATGTGTCGTCTTGGCCCTCAGGTTCTCTACCAGCAGTTCAAGTTTTTCCTCAATCTGTACTTCCTGGTGGTGGCCTGCTCGCAGTTTGTGCCCTCGCTGAAGATCGGATACCTGTACACGTACTGGGCGCCTCTGGTAAAGTCTTCTCGCACGCTCAAAAATAAAAACTGAGTGACAGGGTCTGTCATTCTGAAGCGTTCAGGCACCTGCACCTCACGCGAACATTTATGAATTAATAATCAAACCCAGTTCCTATTTGCGTCATCATTCAGATGTCTGGTTTGTCGCAGGGCTTCGTGCTGGCGGTCACCATGGTGCGCGAGGCGGTGGACGAGGTGCGGCGCCATCGGCGGGACAAGGAGATGAACTCGCAGCTGTACACCAAGCTGACGCTGCGCGGTGAGCCGGCTGCGACTGTTTGCTGACACGCCGATAGTCGATACGCCCCGCTATCAACCAATCCAATCACCCCCGTAACATGAGTCGTCCCCTGGCTGTAATTGCAGAGATTTTTTTTTCCCCCCTTAAATGCCGCTTAGGATCTTCTCCCCCGACCCCCTTGTGCGATATTCTTGCAGTCGTGTTGTCACACCTCTTAAGCCGGGCAGTATGATACTTTGCAAAGGAGGCGATAAATATGAGAGTTATGAGACAACCAAAGGCGGTTACGTCATCACGATAACGAGAATCAATCTTTTGCAAGGTGACGCAAAAAGATGAAATGTCGCAAATCAATAGCACGTGTCTATTTAAAGTGCTGTTGTTGACATGTTTTTTTTCTTATTTTTTTTTTTTTTTAAATTTTCTCCTGCAGGTAAAATCCAGGTGAAGAGCTCAGACATCCAAGTGGGCGACCTGATTATTGTGGAGAAGGTGATTGAAAGAAAGTCATTGTAAATGGAATGAAGTTCTTCTTTTGCAACTAGTTTTCACCATCCAAGTCAAGACCTTGTTTAATAATTCAGCAAGATTCAAATGACCTCAGCAACCGCAATGGGTAACTCTCCACCTTTCCTTTTCTTCCTAGAACCAAAGGATTCCCGCAGACATGATCTTCATGAGGACGTCTGAAAAGAATGGTGAGCGCAAATGACGTCTGCCTTCAATCTGTTAAGCAACACGCTCGTCCGGGCGCTTGTTGATGTCTTTGTCTTGAACACGCACGGCGCATAAGCACATATTTGTCTTTGGCACGCCGTCCCGCCGGCAAGTGTGAATCATCCCGGCGCTCTCCATCACAGCTCAGCCTCTGGGGGACGCTTTACAGCCGCCCTCTAGCCTGCCTGTCAGAGAGTGGCCCGCATCCATCACTTTCACACGTAATATTGCCCAAGATCGATGCAGGTCAACATTTTACGCCGGCTGCCCGTCCGATCTGTTTATTAGCGTCTTTATTTGCACGGAGGGAAAACACAGGAGCTGGTTGAAGACCAGCACACCATAACATTTTTTTTTTTTTATCATGCTCTTGTTGTGTCAAACACCAAAAGCATTTAATTTCCTCTAAGAAAAGCTTGCTATCATAAAACCAGCAAATGGAAATTAGTATCGTATTCAACCTGCTCTTTGAACACACACACATGGTGCAGCAGCACAGAGAGAAAACCAAACCGCAAATCTCACCCATGTATTTTGTCATCTGATTCAGGGGCGTGCTTCATCAGGACGGACCAGCTGGATGGCGAGACAGACTGGAAGCTGAAAGTGGCCGTAGGATGCACGCAGCGGCTTCCGGCAGTGGGGGTAGATTTTGGGTTCAAAGCTAAACTGGGCCTTCAGTGTTTGTAGAAGCCGCTGTGGTCAAATAATTGGTAATGAATAATGGTTTGGTTTATTTCTAATTATGTCTATGGTTCCTCAGGACCTCTTCTCCATCAACGCCTTCGTCTACGCCCAGAAGCCTCAGCTGGACATCCACAGTTTTGAGGGCAACTTCACACGGGTACACTTGTTTTCTTTCCTATCCTCACCAAATAGTTGACAAAGCGTCAACAAAGGACATCTTGTCTTCGCGTCCGTCTTACATCACACGCAGGGCCTGCCGCTAGCTAGCGAGCTCCCATCTACCTGTCTAGCTTGCTTGTTGCTTCATTTTTTTTAGTTTTTTTTTTTTTTATTAATAGCAGATTAGCACAGCCCCCACAGAGAGGAGAGCGGCACGACAAAGGCGGCCTTTGTGGTCTGTCTTCACTCTTGGCCACACACCAGGCAGGCTTAGTGAGCGAGCACTTCCTCCACTCATTCATCCTTCGTGGCCTTCCTTTGCATATCGTGTGCTTTGAGTCAGAGCAGGATGGAAGGGGAAGCTGGCGATGGTGGTGTGTGTGTGTGTGGGGGGGGGGGAGAAAAAAACGAAATTGGGTTCCCACAGAAAATGAACTTATCTATTTATGAGCCCCCCCCGCCTCCTCCTTGACGCGATGACAATGTCAGAGCGGTCAAGCGTCGGGCCGCCCCGACATTTATTTTTCATGCACTTCACCGCTTTGTGAGGATTGACAGGATGTGGCTGCTTGGGTGTCATAATTATTATATCGGGACAGCCATTTGAGATGAAAGCGGAGCCCGCACTCACCACTCCGGGCCAGACCGTTTGCCTGGGTTTGGCTTTATTTAAGAGGGCAGCGGTGAAACCAGAGAGACCCCCCAACACACACACACACACGGGGGCCTTATTCTCCTGTGCCGTTAAATCTCACCGACGTGACCTTGCTGTATTTTTGTTTGTTTGATTTAAAAGAATCCCTGTATTGATTAAAAAGAGCTACTGTATGACTGTCAGCTGCTCACTGGAAATTAGAAGTCTTATCTCAATTTTATTCTTCCGTTCATAGGAGGACGCCGACCCCCAGGTCCACGAGAGCCTGAGCATCGAAAATACGCTGTGGGCCAGCACGGTCGTAGCGTCGGGTGAGCAAGCGTTGTCCGTCCCTGGTGTCTCCCGAGAGTGTTTGCGACTCCCTCGCTGGCCATTGATTTGTGGTGACCAAACGACCTCCCCCGCCCCAACTCTCGAATGTCCTGACCTTGACCAGAAGATAAAACACAATGTTGAGAAAGATCCTCTCTTTCAAATACTTTAGATTTTATCATGGCCCTTTTAAGTTCTCGCATTAAACTTGCGCCGGCTCATCTTATATGAACGAGTCTTTGGTGCTTTGTTCTAAGGCCACCTTAATGAATTGGCCAGTCAAGATAGCAGCTTATCGATTTGGGTCTCGTGAGCGCTCCCGGGATGTATTAAACACCCGACTTGAGTGACAACGAGACACACCGACGCTTCTCGGCGGTCTTATTGCCTCGGCCGTCATGCCGTTGATCTTGCTAAAACGTGTTTTGGGGGGGGGGGGGGGGTAGCTAATGAGCGCCATGACTCGTCTTGTTTGTTTGTTTGGCAGGCACCGTGATCGGGGTGGTGATCTACACCGGCAAGGAGACCCGCAGCGTGCTCAACACGTCCCACGCCAAAAACAAGGTGGAGGTTCTTCTACTTTTGCCAAATTCATTTTGACTAATCTTTCCAGATCAACACAATATTGTGTTCAATGACAATCTCTTGTCAGTGGGGGAAAAGGTCATTGCCGTTGGCTAATTACCCAAAAGGGAAATTAACTAAGGGGAGGATTTAAATGACTTTTTCTGGCGAGGAGTTAATCCGGCAAAATCCCTTCATTGAGTGTTTTGTTCATAGAGATTGATGAAAATGATTCCGAGGGTCGGCTGATTGAGTTTTCGGCTGTTGCGTTTATGATTTGGGAAAAAAAAAAAAAGTGTTTGCACAACGTGGTTCAAGTGACGACATATTTTCCAAAGTTGTTCAAAATGTCTGCCGGTGTAATTCTAGCAAGAAGGCTCGTTTTTAAAAAAAAAAAAAAAAAAATTACAGAAATTTTCAATTTTATTCGTTAAAAAATATTTTTCTAATATGGCGTTTATGTTCTCTTGGACCAAGATCCAGTGTAGCATTAGCTCAAGCCTGCTGCAGTCTGAGAGAAATTCAATATATCAAGGGGATGATGTCACAAGTGCCCATGCGGCGAGCGGAGATTGCGAGGCGTCAAAGTCGATAGTCGCGCACGACAACGTTTTTGGCCTCATATAATCGAGGCGGGACAAGGATCTGCCTGACAGGAAGCCGAATAAGGATTGTCTCTTTGTGTCTGATCGTCCGACGCAGCCTTTCGGAACACCGTCATTGTTACAAAAAAAAAAAAACCAACCTCTCAAACTGTCATTGGAACAAGCTAAGAAATCAATGTCCGTTAAATCTCACGCTAAAAGCAATAAGCTGCATCCTGACCAAACAGACAGCTTGAGAGCACTTGCACCAGACAACAAAGATAAAATCACGTGCAGAGGTGGCAAAAGTATTTTAATAACGATTCTAAAAAGCCCAAACTACAGATGCCTGTGTTCAAATTTAGCGACAAGTAAAAAGCATTTATAGTCTGTTACTTCCCGCCACAAATAAATCGCAGCTCCAATTTCACACGCACGTTTACGGAGCGCTACAACAAATCATTCCTCTTTTAATAGCGTGGGGGATGACTGGAGTGAAATATGTTCTTTTATTCACTGATCACATCTTTAAGGTTGAGGTAATTGAGCCCTTTCCCTCCCTCCCACCCCGAACCCGCCTCGACCGGCTGTATAATGACTTCATCCGATCCCCCGTCCGGGCCTACAGAACGTAGAGCGGCCATTGTTCTGCCTAAAGGGGATCCTTTTTGCTTTTCAGCTGTGTGCTCGCTCTTAATTTTTCTTCATTTTAATCCCACCGTGCCCCCCCCCCCCTCCCCCCCCCCCCCTTCTCACCACCACCACCTTTTCTATTTTTCTCAATAGCTCAAGCATGAACCTTGTCGCCGGGGCTCCCGCCCACCCCGCACCGGGCTCCTTGGAGTTTTAACGCGGCCCGATAAATCAGTCGCACTGCTCTCTCGGGCTGGTTCGGGTCAGTCCGATCCTCGGGGGAAATGTGCTTGCTGGGGGTCTGCTAGCAGTGGAGGAATTTTCCTCGTACTCCCTGCCTGCTTCCTATTCATCGCAGCTCCTCGAGCGCGGGGAAATGTTATGTTGGGGTTTTGTTGGTTTTTTTTTTTGTCAGTGCACTGCGTCACATGAAAGCCCTCCATGCCCGCTGCCAAAAATGGGCCGGGCAGCTTCTTTCTTTGACATCTTTTTCCCACATGCTCCATTGGCTGTGAGACGCACTTGAAAAATAAAAGACAACTTTGACCCCCGCTACTCCTCACCCCCCTCCTCCCTTTTTTTGTCCCTTTTTTCCCCAGAGCCATCTCAATATGGGAACTCCTTTGACCCCTGGTCGCATTCAAAGGGGACAATGTAGTGTCGTTAAAAAAAGCCAGCAATAACCTCGTTTATGTCATATACGCGTTTTGCATAACAAAAGCCAGAAGCAAAGAATGTCTTTCATTGGTTTTTGTTTGGTAATAATACAGAAAGACGTATTAAGAAGACGACTTAAAATTATTTCCAATCTCCTAAAAAAGTACATGAATACAACTTTCTAATTATATTGCCCCTTTCCTTTTTTTCCCCCCACTTCTGCAGGTGGGCCTTCTGGACCTGGAACTGAACCGACTCACCAAGGCCCTGTTCTTTGCCCAATTGGTTCTGTCCATCGTCATGGAAGCTGTGCACAGCTTTGTAGGTCTGTGGCTCCGCAACCTCTTCCGTTTTGTTGTGCTCTTCTCCTACATCATCCCCATCAGGTACCTCGGAGAACCCTTTTTTTTTTTTTTTTTTCTTTATATAAATTCACTCTTGAAAAGGTTTTCACGAGCTGCTTCATTGACACAGCCTGCGAGTGAACCTGGACATGGGCAAGGCGGCTTATGGCTGGATGATCATGAAGGACGAGAACATCCCCGGCACGGTGGTGAGGACTAGCACCATCCCGGAAGAACTGGGCCGGCTAGTCTACCTCCTGACGGACAAAACAGGCAAGCGAGGCCAGCTTTTCTGTCCCCTCAGGGTGATAAAATCCCGCAGCCCTTTTTGTTTCAAGGTCGGGATGGATTTGCCTTTAGTGCCTATTTATCCAGGTTGACGGTTAATAGAATGAGGAATAATCAATCGGCGGGAATCGCTTCCACCTCGTGGTACGATCTGGCGGCGGCATCCATTAAAACGACAGTCGTTTTTGCTCACATTGGTTGTATCTGTATTGGCAATGAGATTAGGGCCGGATGTGGGTCATGTGATATATTGTGATCACTCTGATGAGGTTTCAGGTCCAAGCCTCAGCACATTCCACCTGCTGCAGATGGAATGTGTCCCAAAACATTTATTCCGATAATCATCCTGAAATGTAGAGGTGGAAAACTGGGGTTTTCTTTGTTTTTTGTTTTTTAATTTTCCTTCAATCTATGTGACCCACAGGTACTCTGACCCAAAACGAGATGATCTTTAAGAGGCTGCACCTGGGGACCGTGTCCTACGGTACCGACACCATGGATGAGATCCAGAGCCATATTATCCAGTCCTATGCTCAGGTTAGTTTATCCAGAGCGCAAAAAAAAAATTATGTGAGCGTTATGTTTAAAGGATGTCTGTCATTTCCCGTCAGGGCTCCTCCAGCGGCGGCTCGGCCACGGCGTCCCAGAAATCCCAGACGCCGGGCCCCAAAGTCCGCAAGAGCGTCAGCAGCCGCATCCACGAGGCGGTGAAGGCCATCGCCCTGTGCCACAACGTCACGCCTGTCTACGAGGCGTGCGGCGAGACCGAAGCGGCAGAGGCCGAGCAGGACTTCAGTGACGACAACCGCACGTATCAGGCCTCCAGTCCCGATGAGGTAAAAAAAACCATTGTTCAACTAAATAACGCCTCTTTGTCTCGTGAGAGGTTGGAAGCTTCCAAAGCTATTTAAAAGTCTCTATGCGACCTCCTGAGAATTTATGATCCCAAAGCAAAGTCGTCGTGGAGTGCTGTCTGATTTTATGCTTATGAACTACAAAAGCAGATAATGAATTTTGAAAAAGAAATCGCCATGAGAAAATCAATAATTTTCCCAGATGTTGGAGGTAATTGCAAAGTTGAGCAAACCGAAAACAGTTGGAAGTGGAGCTAAATCTGGTCTCTTGTCCCGTCTGATGTATGTTTTTATTTACATCCCCTCACCCACTACCACTGCGTCCCAAATCCATCCGCTCGCTTAGCTTGATCAATATTTAATTTACTCTCTGAGGTGACAAGAGGCCCCCCTTGCCCTTTTGTTCTGTCACTCCCTTGTTTTTTATTTTTTTTATTTTGTACTTTCTTTCACCTCAGTCATTGAACGCAGCATCCCCTTTAATGATCTGTCCTGCCCACACTAACGCTGTGGGCTTTTTTTTTTTTCTCTCATGAAAATCAAAACTCGAATTCAGAAAAGAATTGCCTGAAGCCAAAAGATTTGAGAACCGTTACTCTAATATAAGCATTTAAATCAGATTAGATGCAAAGCGTCCTCAATTACACTGAATAACTTTGCGGGTGTGTTGTGTGAGCTATGGATGGACACACTGCATAATCATTCACATGTGTTGCGTCAAAAAGGCAGCTCGAAGGGTTCAGGGGGGAGTGGCTGTGTGTGTGTGTGTGTGTGTGTGTTTAGAAGGGAGGGATGGATGACTGGGTATTAACAGGAAGTCCCAATTTGTAGGTCAGAGTATAATAACAACCTTTGAGTGAGCAAAATTGAAAATGAAGCCATTGAGAGTTGTCGTGTGCAGCTGAACGCTCTCTCACTCGCCGGAGGGCTTCGGTGGGGGCTCGCAGTTCCTGCCGAGGGGAGATGGAGGAAGGGAGGGGGCAGGAAAGCGCTTATCTGCCGCGCAATGAGATAGGATGGACATCCCATAATGCTCTGATGTCTCAGCAAACAGTGGAGTCGCTATTTGACAAGTGTTAGTCTCACAGCAACTTGTCCGAAACAAGCTAATGAAACTGCGTCTGTGTGGGCACAGGTGGCGCTAGTGCAGTGGACGGAGAGCGTGGGCCTCACCCTTGTCAACCGAGACCTGGCATCCCTGCAGCTCAAGACGCCCGCCGGGCAGATACTGTCCTTCAACATCCTGCAGATCTTCCCCTTCACCTCCGAGAGCAAGCGCATGGGCATCATCGTCAGGGTCAGCCGCTTGTTTCCATTCCCCAAATGTTTTTTCCCGGTAATAGTTTCATTCACTATTTTCCATTGATCACCCAGGAGGAGTCGACAGGTGACATCACGTTCTACATGAAGGGCGCCGACGTGGCCATGGCGAGCATCGTCCAGTACAACGACTGGTTGGAAGAAGAGGTACCTAATCGGAGCAATCAACATCTCACACCCCAAGAGTGCATAAAAATGGCATCAACAGCACATGATTTTTTTTCCCCGTGTTATTTCCAACCCGTTGTCGATATCCTCTGCTAATCAGGACGTTCATTGAGAGATCAACAGTCCGCGTCTATGTTCATAATAATTATATTGGCAGTATTGAGTCATTTAGCACCGGGGGCAGCTTTTGATTTAATTAGTGACCCAGATAGTAATTACAATATGTCATATTCGCAAACATCATTTGCTAACGATGCCCCGTCGGGCCCACTCGTCAATAAACCAATCAAGCCCTCGTATCCTAAAATGAAACGCCATCCGTCTCCTTTTGTTTTATGGCCCTCTGCCCCAGGCCGGAGAAGACTCTCCCCGATTCACAGACTAATTCAACTCCTGTCGATTTGAATTCTATTGCTCATCTAATAACAAAAAAATTTAATTGGTCAACATTGTTGGTTGGTTCCCGTCAGTGTGGCAACATGGCCAGAGAAGGTCTGAGAACGTTGGTGGTGGCCAAGAAGTCGCTGTCCGAGGAGCAGTACCAGGACTTTGAGGTACAACTTTACCGTGCCTTTCCGATCGGTTCGTAAGCTGACCCGGGCCCACTTCCCCTCGCAGAGCCGCTACAACCAGGCCAAGCTGAGCATCCACGACAGGACCCTGAAAGTGGCGGCGGTGGTGGAGAGCTTGGAGAGGGAGCTGGAGCTCCTCTGCCTGACCGGCGTGGAGGACCAGCTGCAGAGTGACGTTAGGCCCACGCTGGAGCTGCTCAGGAACGCCGGCATCAAGGTGGGCCCGAGAGATCCAAAAATGAAAAGGAATATAAAGTATCACTTTTTTTTTTTTTTTGTTTAGATCTGGATGTTGACTGGGGATAAGCTTGAAACGGCCACATGCATCGCCAAAAGCTCTCATTTGGTCTCCAGAAACCAGGACATCCATGTTTTCCGACCGGTAGATTTTTTTTTTTTGGGGGGGGGGCGCACAAAGTAAACAAACCCTCACCTGTGTTTGCGTTAAGGTGACCAACCGAGGGGAGGCCCACCTAGAGCTGAACGCCTTCCGCAGGAAGCACGACTGCGCGCTGGTCATCTCGGGCGACTCCCTGGAGGTGTGCTTGCGCTACTACGAGCACGAGTTTGTAGAGCTGGCGTGCCAGTGCCCCGCCGTGGTGTGCTGCCGCTGCTCGCCCACGCAGAAGGCCCAGATCGTCACGCTGCTCCAGCAGCACACCGCCAACAGAACCTGCGCCATCGGTCAGCCGCCTTGCACAAACGCCACCGTGAAGGTCCTTGTCGCTTAATGTTCTCCATCTGTTTGCTCTCAGGTGACGGCGGTAATGACGTAAGCATGATCCAAGCTGCCGACTGCGGGATTGGAATCGAAGGAAAGGTAAATGTCACTCAGGAATCGGCAGCTTTTTTTTTTTTTGGTGGGCACATCATTTTGTGATTCCATCAGGAAGGCAAGCAGGCGTCGCTGGCGGCCGATTTCTCCATCACGCAGTTCAAGCACATCGGCCGCCTCCTCATGGTGCACGGCAGGAACAGCTACAAGCGCTCAGCGGCCCTGGGCCAGTTCGTCATGCACCGTGGGATGATCATCTCCGCCATGCAGGTACTCTGCCGCTTTTCAAGTACGACTGTCAAAGACCACGTCTCAATCTGAATCTGTCGGCTTGCAACTCTGCAATCACGTTAAATGTATTCACTTGGGTGTTGGTGTACATTCGTAGCTACAGAAGAACCAAGGTCAGTTGTTCCAGAATTATAATTAATGTCACTTCATTACACAATATTTGACTTTTTTTTTTGTATGATTTACTTGACAAATAATCAATGTATTTAAAAAAACGATAAAAACTAAAACTCAACTAATAAACTCAAAATAATGCATTTTTGAAAAAACAAATACTAATAAAATTTAACGAGCCTGCGCTAAAAACTAATTAAAATGAACTTAATTTGAAACTCAAAATCAAAAATCTGAAAAAAGATCCTCGCTAATTGCAGTCTGACCTTGAATATGACAGATCAGCGGATAAGCGGTGGAAGATGGATTTTCGTCCTAAGTCTTCACAAACGTACTCATTTGACTGTTTTCTTGCTGATCAGGCAGTTTTCTCGTCCATCTTCTACTTTGCTTCCGTTCCCTTGTACCAAGGATTCCTCATGGTTGGGTATGTCTCTTTTTTCCATTTTTACAGGCATGTTTATAACCTGAGCGCCTTTTGTCACGCGCACACGTCAACAGTAATTCTAAAACTGCTGCTCTAAAGCCCCACTTTTTGACCTTTGAACTTCAGTTATGCCACCATCTACACCATGTTCCCGGTGTTCTCGCTGGTCCTGGACGAGGACGTGAAGCCGGAGATGGCGCTGCTCTACCCGGAGCTGTACAAGGACTTGACCAAGGGCCGCTCGCTTTCCTTCAAGACCTTCCTGATCTGGGTTTTGGTCAGCGTGTATCAAGGTAACGTGAAATTAGAAAAGTGCAGTCCCCCGCCCACCACCTCCGCTCCCTCCTTGGCCGTCAGACAATCTGTTTCTCAGTGTCTTAAGTTTCCAGCCGCCCTCCGCTTGTACAATGCGTGTAAAAGGATCGTTGTGTAATGGCTAAGCCGTGCAGCCAGTGGGAAAGGTCCGCCGCGCTTGTGCTCAGGCATGACTTCCTGACAGCACGGCCTTTTTTAATTAAAGGCCGCTGGTGAGCAGGAGGGAGGGAGGCTGGATTTGAAGATGATATAAGATCGTGGAGGGTACATATGAAGGCAATTTATTACGGAGGTTGACTAGCTGGAATGTGCTGCCTGCAAAGTCAATTATGTAATTAGGGAAGGCCTTTTGTCTTTATTTACTTTTTAGTGTATAAAAAAAAAAAAAAATCTCTCTACATTTCCCTCCTCTCACCACCAGGGGGCATCCTGATGTACGGGGCGCTGGTGCTGTTCGAGTCGGAGTTTGTGCATGTGGTGGCCATCTCGTTCACGGCGCTCATCCTGACTGAGCTGCTGATGGTGGCGCTGACGGTGCGCACGTGGCACTGGCTCATGGTGCTGGCCGAGTTCCTCAGCCTGGGCTGCTACCTGGCCTCGCTCGCCTTCCTCAATGAGTACTTTGGTGAGAGATGCACTGGGTGACGTGTCCGCGATATACGTGCGTCTATCTGTGTGTGTCCTGTTGGTGGCCTAATTTTGACGTCCTGCTTTTCTCTGGCTTACGTGTGGCTCTCAGGCATAGGCAGGGTGTCCTTTGGAGCTTTTCTTGGTAGGTCGTCCCCAGTCTGTCCCATGTGCACGCCATTCTTTCAGTTGCCTTGCGAGCATCCCGTTTGCTCTCCCATCCATCCTGTTGTTTTGTTTGACCTTCACCAAGGAGCCTACTGTGATGTCGTGTGTGTGCAATTTAATGACCAGAGAAAGACGCGCGTGGTATACATTGTTCCAAATGTTTATTTATAAAAATGAATTGTTCGGAAGATGAATGAATGCAACAAATACGCACAGGACACAAAATTCATTATTAAGGTGCACTATTTGGATCAATCTTAATTTTAATTGTGTGTGTTTTGTCAGACTTGCACTTCATCACCACGTGGCCTTTCTTGTGGAAGGTGTCATCCATCACGCTGGTCAGCTGCCTGCCGCTCTACATCATCAAGTACCTCAAGCGAAAATTCTCCCCTTCTAGCTACTCTAAACTGGCCTCCTGAGACTCACGAGAACAACAGCTCATCATTTTCATGCACTTTTTTTTTTCTTCTTTTAAACCGACGCAACTCCTCGCCGCTGGATGTGGAGGTCAGTGATCCACTGGAGCAATCAGACACTTTCCTTTTTTTGACTGACATCTCAGACTTTTTGGGATTACTTGAACAAAGCGAGCACAAAAAGTTAAAAAAGGAACTCGTCACACACCGAAATGGCCACCAGAGGAAGTACGCACTTTGATCCAAAGCTCCTCAAGTGTCATTTTTTAAATGCTTTTTATATACATCTTTGTAAGTGTTTTTACTCAAGAGTGCAATCAGGGTTGTCCTGAATGAGTTTTATCATTCACGGCATCTTTGTTTGCATCTCTGATCGCACATATCGTTTTTCAGGTGTTCAGGGGGAAAAAAAAAAGTCGAACAGAATGTGGTTGGCGTTTTTTTTTTTAAAAACTTTCCCTAAAGTGCATTCCTGTGTCGTGTTAAAATGTTGCGCATGTTGTGCTTTTATGTCCCACACTGCAAGTTGAAACCGTGTCGCTGCTAATTAAGCTGTTCTTTTTCCATTCAAGATCCAATAAAATTGAAAGATTTAATAGATTGCTGGTTTTCGAAGTTCTCCCTACAGTGTCATCATTTGGCCACTGGATGGAGAAAAACTCCAAATATTTGATACACGATTTTAAACTGGAATATAATTTTAAGGGGGGAAAAAAAAAAAGTACTCCTATCAAATGTGGAGATTTACAGACTGCCCTCACACACGACATTACCTCTTTGGGCCTAAAAACAATCACTTTCACAGGTAGGGATAAAATATGTCAAACTTTTTGCCCAATGTCAGCTTTCGCTGTGGCTTGCACTGTCTTTATTTGGCCACTAGATAGAGACAAACACCAAATGGTTTTAACGGCCGCAGACTTTTTTGCAGAAATGTTCTATAAAATCTCGTTATTACCAAATGTGCTCTGAATGGATAACATTTTGGATATTCCTGGCGATTATTCAATTTCACTTGGGGCAAAAAATACTTTTGCATATTTTTTTAATGTTCTTCATTGGAACATGCTTTAACGTTTCATGCACTATTATGCATTCATTCTACCACTCCATCTAGTCTGGCCACAAGGTGGCAATATAATACAGTACAGTAGTCAAAGTAGATGGTCACCAAAGGTCAATAAGCTAGAGCAATATTAGTTCATTTTCACTGAGGATAAAGAATCATTTATTGTGTCAAAAATTCAGTTGAAAGCATTTTAAAAAACATTCCTAGTTTCTTTAGTCTGTCAATTGTATTGGAGTGATTCCCATTTTGTTTTTGATATTTTTATTTGATTGATGAGTTGACTTTCTGATGCCACATAGTCACTAGCTTGTGCGAAAAATGTCCCAGACAAACATTTCCAGACTTTCCCGCAAGGCAGCCAGCTTCCCTCTTTGAATCTCAAAAAATGATTTGCTTTACGTGAAGCTATCTGTGCAGTAATTACAGATTGCGCCTCTATCTGCACACGCAAAACAAAACAAAAAATGCTTAGCATGGAATACAAAGCAGCCAAGGGGCAAACGCCGCAATGTGTTATCAATTTGTGCCGAGAGACGAGGAAGTTGTTTGCGGATGAACGTGATGGTCCGGTGGCTTTTAACGCTTGCGCTGACATTTGACTTTGTGGCACGAAGAGTTAAAAAAAAAAAAAAAAATCCCATTTTTGGGCTTTATATGAAATCATTAGTTTTCTCGTGCTAGCCCGCCATGACACACACACACGCACACCACACTCCGTTTCACGCAGCCCACAATTGCGATGTAAAATACTGACACAGCACAACTGCAGATGCATGGAACATCTGTTGATTTTTTTTTTTTTTTTTTCCCCCTCCCATCCTCCTTTCTGCACTTGGATGATGATTTTTTTTTTTCTTAGCCAAAAAGGGAGAGCTGCCATTATGCTATTATCCTATCTGGTTACTAAGCAGCAGCTAAGCGGCCACGCCGACCAATAAGCGTATGTCGTCTGTCTTGGGCGATCGTCTCGCTATGAATTCCAAGAAGATGAAAAAAAATACAAGATAAAGTTACTGCTAATGATACTCCCTCCAAAGGCGGCATGAAGCGACGTTTTAGCCCACACTAGACCAGACCTCATTTTACGGGAGGGTGCGTGCATATTTAGAACTTTGGCATTGATTTTATCCTTATTGCATAAATTGTACATGTAAAATTTGTTTTTAGTTTTATTTAATGAGTGGATAATTCCTGCATTTTTTTTTACCTCTTAAATACATTTCTAAAGTATTTTGTATGTATAAAGTAAAACAAAGTGAACAAACCTGTTTTTAATGTATATTTGTAAATATTTTAGGTCATGCCCTCTGAATATTTTAATTGTACTTCATGTATTTGCAGTAATTATTCACAATTATTGATTTTGCTTTATTTATTCTTCTCATTCTCTCATTTCTTCTACTGCCCCCTGTAGACTCAGGAGTTTAAACTGCAGCTCTTTGGCGAACATTTCCATGTTTTCAAATCCTCATCAACGCTCATTTTGTTCATAACTTCGACCTGTGATGTCCATTATGCTAACCGGAGTCTGTTCCAATGTTCTGTGAGTCAGCGACAAACCTCAAAATGTGAGCCCCATCCCGCCCCCTCTAACTGTCCTTCATGGGAATGAGTCACAGCAGCAAAGTTGTCTGCTAACCATTTACTTGCGGTCCTGCCGCCGTGACACTGAAGCCCTGTGTCGGGTTTGGAGCCTTCACGCCGTACCCTGTGGAAGAGAGAGAAGAAAAGTAAAAAAAAAAGAAAAAAAAAAGTCTCCCTCCAGGCTCCTCCCTGGCCTGGGCCGTTACCCAGCAGCGGCCTTCACAACAGGAAACGCGGGATTCCGTCATAGCGGCCGGAGAAAAAAGGAGAACATTGATGGGAGACAGGAAGTCTGAGCGCAGGATAGCGAGAGCCGAGAAGCAAAGGGGAGGGAAGTTTAGCCAGCGAGCTAAATAAAAACACAGGCAGAGTGGCTAAAACGTGACCTCCACCAAGGCCCAACGGCACATGCCTCCTTTTGCTCTTTCAATTAATTTATGCTCTTCAAAGTGGCCCAAAATAATAAGTTAATGTCACGCTTTTTTTTTTTTTCCTTCCACGTAATCTACAGTAGCACTCCAAGTTACAGCTTGCCAAAAATGGCCACAAACAGACATCGTTTTTAAAATTTACGCCGCTTTTACTCGGCTCAATTTACTATTAGAGTTGTCATAAATATTTTTAACTCATACTATGGGGCCTTAATGTTTAGTATCTTTGCGTCACTCAAATCTGATTGCTTGACTGAATGGAAAAGCCACTAACAGCTTCCAGCCTACAAAAAAAAGAAAAATAACATGCTATGCTAATGCTGTTTTGTTTAAATGGCATCATTTCATGGAATGTAAAGTTTTCAACTGTGCCATTTTTTTTTTGCTTCAATCCAACAGATTGTGCTCTTCCTGCCTTGGCCACCTGGGGGCAGTAGAAAGCATATTTAAGGAAGCAGCCATAATTTGTCCCAGTACTAATTAGATCTTCACAGAGGATAAAGAATGTCTGTGAGTATTATTTTCTATCTACATGTGTCCATTGCACCACAGAGCAAAATTGGCAATGAAAAAAAACTTGAAAATGAGAAAAGATTCTCACGCTTGGAAACTTCCATACATTTGCCTTCAAAGCCAAAAACGGAAGCAACCAAAGAGTCCGGAGGGTTTAACATTTTTATTTTGGTACCCGTCAGTACTATATTTTGTTGCTTCCAGTGTGAATATTTCATCGCTTGTTGTAAAAGAGACTTTTACTCATTATCCAAACAAGCAAGGTGCCAAAAAGCGGGTCTGGGTTGGCTTTTTATTTTCGGTGCTCGTCCCAACTTCTGACAATGGAAACCTTAACGACTGAGCATGGATGGTCTCCTAAGGACACGCTGCCGTTATTATTCATAAAATACACATTCATGAAGTCTTTTTTTAAATAGTTGCCAAGACAAGCAGTTGATGAGTCAGCAGCAGAGCTTCTGCACACATGAAAACATCATCTAATGTTCCATTCCACTGTAGAGACAAACCAGACTGTCGTTTTATTGTGCAGGGACAACCCACCCGCTAAATATTTTATTGTGGAGGGACAACCCACCAACCCGCGCCACAGCTGGACGACACACGGGGAACACTGTTCAGAAAGAAGACCCTGTTTGGACGTGGAAGAACTTTTGAGGGATCCAAGAGCAACTAAAATGTCTTTCATGTGAAATTTGGTGGAAATATAAGACGGCGCACCAAAAAGTCTCAAGGACCCTTGCCTGTAAATAATCGCTAAGTCGGCCATTTTGGCTTGAAGCAACCATATATATTTTTAGGAATTTCTAAAAATTTGCCCCTGACACCTCTTTCACCAAAAATTTGACAGGTCTATTGTGATAGGACACACAAAAAAAATCTCAAGGACCCTTGCCTGGAATTGAACAGGAAGTCAGCCATGTTGCGCAAACTCCAGACCTTTGGCAAATTCCATCTCGGAAAATCTCAGTTAAAGTATTTTGATGGTTAAAATGGAGCCGCGAGGGCTCATTCTTTGCAGCCATTGTTGTTCTTGCGTCATTAAAGAGTGGCAGGACTATTTATGAAGAGTGCACCAGTGTTTATTGCCGCACATGTTTGACTTCCTCATGCGGACCCCTAATGATATTTTTCCATGAGGTCAGTGACAAACATCCTTTGAGGGACTGATGACTTTTTATCAGAGGAGATGCGGGTGATTGGTAGATAATGGCGAGGCCAATCATTTTTTGGAGCTTATTATGCTTTTTGCTGTTAGCCTAATAAGCTTAAGTAGCAGAACCACATAAGGAAAAATACCCAAAATGTCACTCCAGGGATGGACCTCCTACAAAGCTTGACAGTCCAAAACGTGGTTGGAATGTTGATGTGCAACCTCACGCTGTTCCATTTAAGACCTCTAGGTGTTTTTTTTGGGGTGTTTTTGACTTGTTCTCTGACCTTCAGGGCTCGAGAGTGGATGTCGTCATCCGAGAGCACTAGAACCACTTGCGGCTGGTCCCGACCGGTGGAAGTGGATCCAGCAGCCGACCGCAGTGAGCGTCCCCCGGGCGGCATTCCCGGAGGATCCTGCTTGCGCGTGTGCTCGGCGTGTCTCAAATGACTGGGTGCGCGAGGTATATAAGAGACTTTGATATTTTTATAATGGCGGCATCCATAATGATGCGTTTGGCGGGCCCGCAGGCTCAAGTGGCCTCCTGATGGCAGGAAGCGCAAGAAGCAATTACTTGCCTTTGCAAAACTTGCAAAAGTCCTCGAGGTGCTTCCTTTTTTTTTTTTTTTTATGGCATGTTAAAAAAAAAAAAAAGTTTTCACTTTTCATGTGACAATTTAGAACCATAATTAATCCCAACTTGATTTAAAAACGCCCCCCTCCATATAAAAATTAACTAAAATCCATTTTTACCACATCCCGACATTTATTTGCCGTTGATCCTATTTTTAAGCTGCCGTCTTTCTGTTTCCTGAATTTGACGTTGTGGCCCGGTTCTTAAGACTCTCAACTCCTCCAGGATTCCCTGCCAGCCTCTCTGTCTCGCGGCTGCGCCTGCGCACGCATGCACAAACACGCGCGTGCATGCGCACTCACGCTTGCGTCACAGGCGCTCCGGAGCGGACGAGGGCGGGGCCGAACCCTCCCGGGGAGGCGATCCTCTGAGGTGATCCCCCGGTTTATAAAGCGCTCCAGTTGCCGAGTGCAGCCCGAGCGGTGCGTCACGGTCACGGATCCCCCCCACCCCCACCCACCCATCCACAATCACTCCCACCCACCCTTTTGGATTCCCCACTTGAGCTGAAAAGGTTTTTTCGAAACGAAGGCAAACTGCAACTTTCTTGCTTCTATGGATCACGAACCAAGCAAGTTTGGATCCGAAGCTACACTTTGATGTCACTTTATGATTTTGGGCTCCAAAAAGGAAATGATGAAATCTGCAGAAGAGGGTGAGTTTTCACTGTTATTACTAATTCAAATTTTTTTTTCATTATGTTTTGTGTACTTTTAAAACGTCCGATGACACGTTTGACATGTCCGTGTGGCACTTGGCACACTTTCCAATGTGATGATGCACTTCGATGCAAAAAATAGAGACGCTTCCGTTTTCCATTTATGTCCTTTTTGAATGAGTAACATGTGACAAGATATGCGTGAAAATAATTTAGGAAGCCACAACCCGTACGAATGAGTCACGAAGCAAGAAAATAAAACATATGGTGGAAACGTGTCTCGGAACTCATTTTGGGTCCTGCAAAAAAAAAAAAAAAAAAAAAACACTAAGCTTTACATTCAATGCATTTGCACTTTTTTTTTTTTTTTTTTGTAAAGAAATAAATCTCTGAAAGCACTCAGCAAGATCTTTAAAATGGTGAGCATCTTGTGACTACCTGGCGGGGACAGCGAGGCGTCCTAAATTTAGCCACTGAGCTGTGGATAAAAAAAAAAAAGCTCTTGTGGTTTCAGCCTGCTCGGGTGCCGCTGATGTCATGTAAATTTACAGCGGACGGGAGCCTCTTGAGTCGGCCTTTGTGACGTCTGCTTCCCAGGCTTTTTGGCACAGGCGAGAACCACATAGACGCCCCCCTAACAAAAACTGTTACACTTTATAATGGTGTGATTAAATAATGAGGTAAAATGAGGGGGGGGGTGTTTAAATGTGCCAGGCAGAGTTTATTTTGTTGTTTTAATAGCATATGTGTTTGCCCCCACCCATCCACCTGGTCTCCTTTTATACAACTGGAGCCATTGGAAATGCTCTGCGTCATTGTTCACCGCGACGTCGCCAAAACTCAGTGTGACTGGTCATGCTGTGGTGGGAAGTATCAGACACAATCGCAAGTTTCAACAAAAACACTGCGGGCGGTTGAGCTAAACTTGTATTTGTTTTGCTTGTGACAAGACAATTTGTCATTGCCGTCACCAAATAACTGGTTGCACCGCTAACCAATGTCAAGAGACATGCTAACCAGTTGGACTACCTAAAAGTCAACCCAAATGAAATCTCAAAAATGGATGGATGGCCTGCATTGACACTAGTTATGGGTGTAACCAACATGGAAGCACGGAACTGTCCAAGAGGGAAAAACAGGAATTTGATGGGCGGAGGGTTTGTCCGCCATGTAAAGCTTGACCAGTGTTGATCCAAAGTCCACGTGTTTGTCTTCCAGACGCATACGGCTACACGCCCAATGTCAGCCTCTCCCTCCCGCTGGGCAACCCTTGCCTCGCCCCGCAGTACCTGAGTCTCCAGACCAGCCCCGTCATCTCAATCTCTGAGGCCCACGTCTTTGACGGCCAGGACGACCTGAGCGCCGTCGGCTACTACCCGGTTCGCCCTAACGGGGCGCCCGCCTTGGAGAGCCCCCGCATCGAGATCACCGCCTACGGTCAGTTCCCTGAGGACGAGGTAGAGCAGGACAGGCTCCCCGTGACCAAGCGGGTCAACTCCGTGGTTACATTGACCCTCCCCAGCGGCGAAGGCTACCGGGATCCCAGCTGCCTCAGTCCGGCCAGCAGCGTCTCGTCCCGCAGTTGCCAATCGGAAGCTTCGTCCTACGAGTCGAGCTTCTCGTACAACTACGACCAATCGCCACAAAACTCTCCCTGGCAATCGCCTACGGTGTCCCCCAAGAGTTCCACCCTGGCCCTGCCCAGCAGTTCACCGCGCCACTCCCCGTCCACGTCGCCCAGCACCGGCGTGACGGATGACCCCTTTGTCGGCCGGGGTGGCTCTCGCCCTAACTCCCCTTGTGGTGCCAAGAGGAAGTACAGCTTCAACGGTGGCGGCACGGCACACAAGCACTACCAGCACACGCCCAACCACTCCCCGGGGCCGTCGCCCCAAACCTCGCCCCGCCTCAGCGTCACAGAGGAGTCCTGGCTTGCCAACACCAACCAATACACCAACTCTGCCATCTTGGCGGCTATCAATGCCCTGAGCACGGACGGCGTGGCTGACCTGGTGGAAGGCATCCCCATGAAAGCCCGTCGGACCAGCCTCGACCACAGCCCCACCGTCAGCCTCAAGCTGGAACCCGGCGGCGAAGAGCTGCTCCCTGGGGAGCTCTGTCGTGACGAACACCCCTCCAACCGCCTGAAAAAGGAGGCGTACTGCGGAGGTTTTCTTGACGTGCCTCAGCACCAGTACTCCTGGCCCAAGCCTAAGCAGTTTGTCAGGTACACAAACAAAGCAAAGGTCAGCGTGTTGAATCCATTGACCATAACTTGTTGTCTTTTTCCAGCCCATCTCTGCCGGCTCTGGACTGGCAATTGCCGTCCAGCTCCGGACCGTACAGCCTTCAGATCGAAGTGCAGCCCAAATCCCACCACCGGGCCCACTATGAGACTGAAGGCAGCAGGGGGGCAGTGAAGGCTCTGGGCGGAGGACACCCCATTGTACAGGTTTGGAATCACTATTTTTTGGGCCAGGGGTTTTTAGTTTGAAGTCTCTAGTAATTTTTATTTTATGACATTTTCGCAACAAAATGTTATAGATTCTTCTTTGCCCTGCCCTGCCCCGCCTAAAAATTCTAGAGAACTGTGGAGACAGAACATCTCTTCCCCGGTGTAACGTAGTTCACGGGTTGCTGTGGCGACGTGACCCACGCACACACACACAGCGTGTCCGTCAAACTGGGCGACCTCGCCCCTTCTCACTCCCCCTCACCCGCTTTGTCGCCGGTGTGTCAAAATGCGGCGGCAAGTTATTTCAAGATGTCACATTTCTGAATGGGATACGCTATTAGGCCGGCCGGTGGCTTCCTGTCCAGACGAAAGTGACTCACTGCTTTTTCCATTGCGTCCTACATGGCTGCTGCGTGCACACACACACACGTCGTGATGGAGACCTGCAACAGCTTAGTCACATTAAAAAAATCATGTTCTGCTGCCTCAAACTTCTGACCTCAGATCGGCCAAATATAGAATTGATCGTAAAATCACGCATTGCAACTGAGGATGTTTGTGATTTTAAAGAGCGGAGGTGATAACGATTTAAGGACATGAGGCCGTGAAAGAGAGAGTGTCTTCTCACTTTAAAAAAAAAAAAAAAAAAGGCTAAATGCCGTTCCCCCCCTTCCTCATCCCCTCCTTTTCCGCCGCCGCACAGACGTGTCTTTGTTTAGGAAAGTTTTCCCGTGTGCAATGGCTGACATCATCGCGGCGCAACCACACACGTTTCTGGCAGGCGGCTCGGGCCGTGTCGGAGGGAGCCTCAAACAAGGCGCCCCCCTCCTCCTCCTTCTCATTACACAGTAGACAAGCCACTTCTGAAGTCCCCCCCCCCCCCCCCCCCCCCTTCCATCTTCCTTGGTTTATTCTGGAACATTCTGCTGTGGTTCCCTTTTCCAAAATCCAAGCGGGCAGCGTGGGCTGTTTTTTGTTCTTTTCTGATGCCCGCCGCAACCGCGCACACCGCCCACCCGTACGTCGGCACAAACTCGACAACGGCGCTTTCCACACATATTCAAACCACAAAGACAATTTCGAGTCTTTCGTAACCATCGTTGACAATTTAATTTTCTGCTTGTCATTTTGGTAAACGCCAAACGAGATCATTTACGGTCTTTGATGAAACAAAGTTTTCGTAAAGACCATGTAAAGTCTTGAATCCACCAAATGTAGGTTTTCATAAATATGGCCGATCAAATGTTTTGTCAACTTGAATAAAAATGAAAATTTTGTAAACTGCAAATAATTAGAAACTTCAATGAATGGAGCGCAAATTTTCTCCACGTTTGGTAAACATCCAAGATGGTCTCGTGTCGGGGGTCATGTGTCATTTTGCTAAATAAATTTCCTTTGAAAATAACAGCCCGGGTCCACTTGATTCCATTTACTCAACAAACATCATGTGACGTGAAAAGTGCGAGCCAATGCTCGGATTGTTTTGATCTGGCCTCCCCCCTCCCCTTCCTGCTCCGGCCTCCTTCCTCGTCGGTGCCTTGAGCTGCCGGAGTCTCGGCATTCCTCCGGTGGGCGATAATGCGAACTCGTCGGGAGGGGCCTTAAACTTCTAACCGACCTTTAATTGCCTCGACCGTCAGCTGGGTCGTACGTTTGCGCTTTTGGTTTTGGGCGGACAGGAACAGAAAATCATTTAAACTAAAACTAGCTCATTTATTTATTTTTAAATCTTTTTATTAGAATTTTTGAATTAATAAGCCATTACAATTCTAAGCTATCTTTCATTTATTTAATTTTTAAAAATCCTTTACAGGAAAATGTAAAAAAAATAGTGTTGCTCCTGCTTTTAGAGGTTATTTAATTGATTAATATTCATAATTAAAGTGTAGAATGTGCAATGTGGAGAGAGCCGGAGACCTCGCTTGACACCGCGCTTAAATAAACACCATTGCTAGGCAACGGCCCGTTTCCTTACACAAACATACACACACACTCGAGATTTGAGCGGGATCCTCCTGCTAATCACATGTTGCTAAGTGAAAAGTCCATTCCAGCCTTTCCCCCCTCGTGGCAGCCGGCTTGTAATTAGACGAGGCGCTCGCTCGTCTTACTCCGCTCACCTCCCTGCATTTTTTTTTCTCTGTTGCCTTCATTTCATGGCTAGAGACTTTGAGTCCCTTTGGTAGTTGTTGTTTTGGGCTGCGTGCCTGTTGCATGTGGGTCTTGGTGGTCCCAGTGATGGGAGGGGCTTGAGGAGGGGGGGGGGGGGGGGGGGGGGTCTGTGAAGTCTACCGCACGGAGGTCTGGAAGTACTTTGGCCCCGCGGTAGCAGCAACATACGTCTTCATCCTGCCGAGGTTTTCGGCGATAAAGATCTGAGTAGCGTCAACATTCGGGACCCCTGCTTTGAAAGCCTAATTTGAAACTCAAAGGTTTAATTGGCAAACATTTGTATCTTGTGTCTTTGTGCTCAGCTGCACGGCTACGTGTCCAAGGAGCCGCTGACGTTGCAGCTATTCATCGGCACGGCGGATGAACGCCTGCTACGGCCGCACGCCTTCTACCAGGTGCACCGCATCACCGGCAAGACCGTGTCCACGCCCAGCCACGAGGCCGTCTGCAACAACAACACCAAAGTTCTGGAGATCCCTCTCCTGCCTGATAACAACATGCGAGCCATGTCAGTAGCGCGCACTACTGTACACAATCCTGATCCACGCGCGACTACGCTACATGCTAGCCTGCCTGACCTTGTCATGATTTAGTCCATGTGTGCTATGTGAAGCAACGGGCCAGGCTCCAAACGCTAATTCGAAACACTAGCCCTCTATTTGATTGCATATATGATTTTTTTTTTTTTTTGTCCGGTCAGCATTTTGGATTGAACCGATTTGTCATTGTGTTGCATGCAGGATCGACTGTGCCGGGATTCTGAAACTGCGCAATTCGGACATCGAGCTGCGTAAGGGCGAGACTGACATCGGCCGCAAGAACACACGTGTGCGGATGGTGTTCCGGGTCCACATCGGACAGGCCGGCGGCAGGACCGTCTCCCTTCAGGCTGCCTCCAACCCAATCGAGTGCTGTGAGTGGCACATTGATTCATTACAAATGATACAGAATTGTGGAATGGTATAAATGTGGCAAGTTTGGGAGTGAGAGGAAGAAAAAAAAGCAGAAGGCAAGCAGGCAGGGGGGAGTCAGAAGGTAAAAAAAGAGGAGTGAAGTCATGCCGAGTGAAAATATTCTTGGAGTAAATATTTAGGCGCAAACATCCATCATTTTACAGAACACACAAACGCTCGCTGACATTGGGATGCTCGGGCCAAACGGGGAACGGGTGCGCGTCTGCGTCTCATAAACTCAGTAGTGTGTCAGAGAGATAATCGCTGCAACCCAAACGCTCTCACGTGTGACTCAGCGAAGCACAACAGACTATTTCAGTCATCTGGAATCTTCTCTGGACTGCCTACCTCTCATGCTAACCTGATGCTGTCTCGCATCCAGCCCAGAGGTCGGCCCAAGAGCTGCCCCTGGTAGACAAGCAGAACCTGGAGACCAGCGCTGCCCCCGGAGGCCAAACCATGAAATTGGATGGGCACAACTTCCAGGCTGACTCCAAGGTGGTGTTTGTGGAGAAGGCTCAAGGTGAGTGCGTGCGTGTGTGTACGTGTGTGTGTGTGTCTCCCCTGGAGAAACCCCAGGACTCTTCCCCCGCCGCCTCCCTTCAGAATCTCTTCCATCCTTGCCAGAGTGCCACATGTGGTGCACATTAATGCGCTGTATTTTTAACCCAGCACATTTACATTTGCACAACTTTCCATTGCCTTCTTCAGCAGGGTGTGTGTGTGTGTGTGTGTGTGTGTGTGTGTGTGTGTGTGTGTGTGTGTGTGTGTGTGTGTGTGTGCATTTCTGACTGGGAGCTATTTGGGTTTGGAGGGAGGTAAGGAGCGAGACACAGAGAAAGAGGGAGGGAGGAGGTGGCGCTTGGTTTACAAACAGCAATTTTCTTGATTGGCCTCGGCGGGATAAAAACGTGACGCTTGGTCCTGGTGAGGCTCACGTGTGCTTCCAAAAACAAGGGAAGCCTTTTCATTGTTTGAGTGAAGAAGGAAGGAAGGAAGGGAGGAAGGAAGGGTTATCCCCGCATTTTTCACTAATTGCGTCTCTGTGTCGAAAGTGCGATAACAGGATGACATTGACAAAAGATAAACGAGTGAAGGGAAAATATAAATACCCGCTCGTAGGTCATTTTATTAGGTACTCCTGCATTATGCCATTAACAACTCTAAAGTACATTTTAGGCTCTTGGTTCTTTGTGGGTGTACCTAATCAAATGGCTATATGGGAGTCATTTCCTAAACACGAGGCGGGCTGCCCTCTGGACCCCCGGGCAGGCCAAACTCCGCCTCCTTGACAAGGGTTTCCCTGCTTTTGTCGCATTCCATGGAAACACCCCACGGCCCACGTGCGCCTCCACCTCTCCATCCTTCCACGCGGCCGTCCAAGTCGTGTCCTCACAACGTGACAAAGCCGCTTGGCTCTCCTCTTGTCTTCTTCTTATATCATTCACAGGCAGGATTTTCCTTTGCCACAAAGAGCGCGTGCACGTGCGTCAGAGTTTCCCCCTGCAAGTTACACACGTAGGCAGGATGGGTCGCCCTCGACGAGCTGCCAACACACAAAAACCATCAATTGTTTAGTTTTGGGCTTGAGAAGCCAACAATCTTCACTGCGTTTCCACTCAGATGACAAACAACGGTCCAAATGTGTGTGCGTGTGCATGTTGATGACTCACACGAGAGGAAAGCCCTGCTTTCCCCTTTAAGGACCTCGTGGATGTTTCCAGTCGAGTTTAAAAGCGGTCATTTGATTAGGTACACAAGCCAATGAGAAGACAACTGTTTTTTATTAATGCCTATATTTCTATCCACGAAAGAGCTAATGCTAACGCTAATTGACAAAATGGCTGCTCGTAATCCAGCTCGTGTTCTCCCACCTGCTCACATGCACCTGCAAAGCGCCACGTTGTCACCCACGATAGCATCAACCGGCCCAGATTTTCTCAACCTGTAATCTAAAACGCCGTCCGTCTCTTCTCCCACGAGCTGCCTTTGGGATGCCGAAACCCGATAAGCGACCCCATTTGGGAAATTACTCCTTTTTCGGCCCACATCGGGATTTGTTGGGCGGTGTCGGGTTCTGCCGGAGGATTTGTTAAGGCGTTGAGGCGAACAATTAAATGGAGTGGGGCGAAAAATTGAAGATTATGGGATTAGCAGAACATCTGTAAATAAAGCAGAGCCTGTTGACTATTCATGTTAAATGATGCTAACGATTAGCCCTTAGCTTATTTTGCCGCAACTTCTGTCTTTCTGTTTTATTATTCTTGGGTGCCAGGCCGTTCGGTCAAAGCGGACTTGAGCGCGGTGGGTCGTTCTGCTTTTTTGCTGAACCTCCGCTTGAAGTCAACGTTTTGCGGAACCGTGTTATGTTGCCTTGGAAACGCTTCGGGCCTCAAGAGGTTGCTCCGGTGAAGGTTAACGCACCCTTTGGGGATCCAGAGATGGTTTGGGTTAACTTATGGCCTACCCCAAGAGATCTTTTCTGCAGCAAGGAAGAAGCAAGACAAGGCTTCCTTTTGAGCTCATGTGTTTGTGTTTACTGTAGCTCACCACCCGGATGCCGTCAACTCGAGGCACCAAAGTGCCTCCGCCCACGACCCAATTAGTCAGTCGGCACAGGGGCTCGTTTGAGTCCATAGTGACACGTCACTTTACTGTACGCTATTGTGCATCCGAGCTCCAGGACGAAGGGCGCTGGGTTTATTTGAGAGAAGGGAAGAAAGGGGGGGAGGGGCGGTGTTGAAGTTGGGATAATATTGGGTCCCGTCCAGCACGGTGGGCCGGAGAGCTGAGAACCATATTGTGCTCTGAGGAAAAGGGGGGGCTGCTTCTGGATCAGCTCAGACCCAACAGATGTTGCCCTCTTGCTCCGGAACATTCTGCGGTTATCAAATCCAGTCTGCGGTTATCAAACAATTCTTCTTATTGCCGTGCAAAAACCTGGACCCCCTGCTGGGTGACGTTTTTCAAGAGTGAACTCTGAACCGAGGACAAAGGAAGTACACCGTTGAGTTTTTAAAACCGCAACAGAGTTCTGGCATTAAAATGCTTTGCTTGTTAGTATCCGGGGGGTCTTCGTCTGAGGAGAAGATGGTTAGCCAGTGAGGTCACACGAGCAGCTGGAAGTCCAATTTGCGCTTGGGAACTTAGCGGGAACGCGCCAGGCTTCTCCGACGGCATGCTGTCGGTGGCGACCCGCACCACCTCCGACTCCCAACCCGCGAATCGAAAAAGATGAGACATGTGTTTACGTAACACCGAGAGCAGTTTGAAATATCGTGAGGCAAATATTGGAAAGCTCCTCGACGTGCCGCCGAGCAGATTCCAGGCCTTGCGTGTCGGAGGCGACTTTCCAGACGCGGCGGGCTAATGAGCTCGCCAGCTGCCGTCGGGATTCCGTGCGCGTTGACTCGTCAAGGCCCCGCATGAGATGTCGCTCATCTCCTTGGAATGACTCAGGGCTATTTTTTGGGGGGAGGGGGGCATCCGATTTCTCGCTCCCGCCCCCCCAAGGGGACATGAGCTAACGTGGGTCAGATGACGTGACGTCGCCGGCCTGCTGTTTTCTCCATCAGTGATGTAACAGATGATGAACGCGCCGCTTCTTCCACTTCTTCATATCACGTTTTCCCCCATTTTGATTTTTTTTTTCTTTCAGACGGGCATCACATATGGGAGACCGAAGCCAAAGTGGACCGAGATGCCTCCAAGCATGTAAGTTGAGCCCTTGCGGACAGAATCGTCACAAACGCGTCTCTCCGTTTCCTGCTCCTGACCCATTTCTGCCAAACCAGTCCCACTCAGCCTACTGTCAGTGTTGACCTCAGACAGGTCATCAGATTAGGTACACATGAGATCCAATTCAAACCAGACCAGTTTTGCTGCTCTCCTTTTTCCTGCTTAGCGTAGACTCCCACTTTATAGAAAGTGCTGGAAGACTTGGCACCGTGTTGCGCAATAGCTGAGTCGCCCGCACGCTGCATTTGTTGTGGTTGACTTCTTCCAATGACAACTTGATTGTTTTTATGAAATCTAAATTCAACACATAAACAGATGAATCGTGAACGGGCTGAAAGTCACATTCTGGAATTTGGCCCAAAATGGCAGCTCTAAGTCAAACATGGCTGATTTCCAGGCATGGGTCCTTGAGAATGATTATTTTTGTCTTTCAGAACACACTCCTGGTGGAAATCCCGCCTTACCGCAACCAGCATCTCTCCACGCCGGCGCACGTCAACTTTTACGTCTGCAACGGCAAGCGGAAACGGAGTCAGTACCAGCGCTTCACTTACGTGCCTTCCACAGGTAAAAACTACGGGTGGGCTTTGTCGAGAATGACTCAGATCAGGCGTCCGCTACAAAAATTTTTGTTTCTCATTCCCACTGGACGTGGCGGAAGCCGACGGCACCCAAAGAAAACAATCATCTGTTAGAATGTTTCTGAGTCATCTCACACAAGGGCTCATTGATCATGTTTGTTTGGGTCTCCTAGCCACAGGCCCACTCACGTACAAATGCGCTGACTCACGTCCGCCGTCCTCTTCTGCTCAGTGCCGACCATCAAAAGCGAGCCACGGGACGACTACGACGCCCCTCTGCTGCGGCCCGGCCTCTCAGGGCACCCCAAGACCTACTTCCCGCCTCAGCTGACGTACGGCCAGCAAAGATCGGCGGCCGACCCCAACTCGGGCTCCTCGCCGAGCACCAGCCCCAAACTCCACGACTTGTCGCCACCTCGGCTGCCGCCGCCTTTCCCCGTGCCCCACGTCTCTATCATCCAAGAGACCCCCGGCCGCTTTCAGCCGCCGTCCCAGCCGTCCACGCCCGAGGCGCCGTTCTCCCCCGGTGGCAGCCCTGCCAAAGGGCCGGAGAGCCCCCGAACGTTGGGCGTCAACATCAAGCAGGAGCCGCAGGAGCTGGACCAGATGTACCTTGATGATGGTGAGTCTTGGTTTTTTTTGTCCTTGCTGTCTTGTTTGACGTCCAACTCATGTAATGATGATGTCACACTGGATGCCGCCATGACGGTAATGAAGTTTTCATGTGGTCCATCACGTCATTAAAGCCTCGGGTGGCTGGCGAGCAGCGCTCAGGTGTAACCTTTCTCTTCTGGAGTGTAGCTCGTTAAGTTGAAAGTCAGACGCGGGCGCCCGTTTCAAACTGCAATGTGTTATTTCGCTTAGGTTTTGGAGGGCTGCATGTGTTTTGTGGCCGTGACGTTTTTACAGCTCGGGCCGTACCTTTGGGGCCTTGTAAAAGCCACGAACACTTAGGTGGAACTGCAAAAGAAGTCGCAATTATGTTTATGACAGCTCAAAGATAGTTTTATATTTTGGTTTCGAAGGATTTCAATATGAGTGACTCAGCACAATCTGAGAATATGATCAAATTTAATATGCAATTTGATAATTATATTATGATACCAGGCATCGGTGTTGATCCGATACAAGACTAATTTGAAGGTATTGAGTACTCATCGAGGGTACCGATACCAGCCACAAATACTTTAGGTCAAAGAAATTCAATTCTGACATTAAGGCCTCTCATTTTGTCTTCCACTAGAGGGAGCCAAAATACCAGCCTTTTCAAAAACTCCAAACATCCCCACCAATCAGCGGCACTGCTAAAATGATTGACATCAACTCCCAGTGATTAACTCCCAAGGCTGCCTACTTATGACAGTCCATGATAAACAATCATCTGGAAAGTTCCAGAAAGAACTTCACAGTTTGACACAGCGGGATGTTTTCGAGCGTTCCATCCACTTTCTCGCTCGCCGTCCTTCATTGCGCGGCGTCCAATCGCAGGTGTCTTCTTACGGAAAGTGTGAGTCACCATTCGTCTGGCCGCGTATTGACCGTCTGGCCTGCGAGCGAATGAGCTCCTCCTGTAGGCCAAGCCCCGAAGGCAACGGTGGGCCCAAGGCCATTTGTGCATGATTTACATGTTAGTAAAAATAGCGCAGGCGGGACAAAGGGCAGCAAAATATCTGTTTTATGTCAAAATGATGAAAACAGGGCCGAACTGGCCTTCAAAAAGGTTTGCAGCAGCTACTTGCAGAAGAAGAAATGCGCTTGGATGCACAATGAAGTTTTGAGTGTGTCCTGAAAAGCGCCGTGTTAAAGAAGAACAGGAAATCCGAACCGCCAACCTTTTTGCCGACTTCTGCTATTCACCAAAACGGCAGAAGCATTTTGTGTGCGCTAGCGCCTCGCAGGAACCCAATAGGAGCCCCGACGTGCCGGGCCAAGAACATCTCGTGGCTTGTGGTTTGGACCAGAACGTGGCAGTAAATTTTAGAAGTGGCCGGGGCCGAGGTGCGTTTGTTTTATCCCTGCGCGAGGAGCAGGAGGCGGTTGTTTGAACCCGGTTCTGGTGTCGTGCCGTTAATTGTTTGGAAGTCCCTTGGTTGTGTGTGTGTGTGCGTGTGTGTGTGTGTATGTGTGTCTGGGCCTCCGTATCAGCCGGCGCCAGCTGTGGCGTTCATCGGCGGGACAGGAAGCAGGTTCCTGAAGGACTTCATATCAAAAGCTGGCAACGGCCTGCTACAAGAAAGCAATACTGCTGCTTCACTTTGTGTCTAGCCACGTCCCCTTTAGATACCCCACCACTGTCAATAAAGTGCCACGGTAAAAAATAGTTGGTCCCAGATGATGACTGGCCAACATGTCAACCTGCCACAGTATAACGCCAACTACTGGTGAGGATGACTTGTCAAATTTTCTAAAGTATCGGCAGCCGGTATCGACAGCCTTCGTGAGTACCCGGTACCTAAAAATAATGTCGGTATCATATAAATGTTGCTACTTGTCAGTCCTTTATCAGCTGCTTATTCTGTTGCTATGGCAACTCGACCTAGAAGACAATTGGCTTGGTTGTTGACATGAATTGTTGGCTGAAGCGTTGGCGACGTCGGACCTCTCGCCCGGGGCGCCCCTCTGGACTATTTTGGGGCGCATCGATACATTGACGTGCCTTCTCCAATTAGCTCCCGCGCTTCCAATGAAAAGTAGGACACGGCAAACAGTTAGCGAGCGAGCGAGTGGGCGCAGTCATGTCACTCACTAAAAACTGACGTTTCAACAGGGGGTGTGTAGACTTTTCTATCCACTGTAACCACATCAAGAGAAATCCAACTACTTGATTTTATTCAATTGTGCTTTTTTTCTTTTCTTGCAGTCAACGAGATCATCAGGAACGACCTGTCCAGCATCTCGGTCCACAGCCACGCATAGGACCACCAATCCAAATGACATTTAGTCCCTTTCAATTAAAAAAAAAAAAAAAAAAGGACCAAACATCACTTTAAGAAGCATCCAGTGCCTAACAGGTCATGTGACTATACAAACCGCAATATTC
The DNA here is from genome assembly GCF_024217435.2 of Syngnathus scovelli. Taxonomy (NCBI): domain Eukaryota; kingdom Metazoa; phylum Chordata; class Actinopteri; order Syngnathiformes; family Syngnathidae; genus Syngnathus; species Syngnathus scovelli. Next base: position 6,250,351 of record NC_090865.1, read on the forward strand.
ATAAAAATAAGTGCCTTTCAATAAGCGCACACTTTCAGTTGGTTTTTAAACTTTCATGCACTTACTGTACAGTTTGTAATGTATTTCTACGCATTTAGACAATCGATTAAAATGATTCAGTATGGCTACCAAAGAACAAATCATCTCAAATCCAGCAAAGCTTGACTTCACATTGCTGCCAAGACCAAAGAAACAAAAGCTAACCAGCGGCAATAATAAGTACATAGTAATATTTGAATGTTTTTAAGTAATATTTGAAGGTTTTTAATATTTATTCAGCTTGCATGTGCTCTTTGTATCAATGTTTACCATGCAGCCTCTTCCTATTAGGCTCCTTTTTTTTTATACACATGTATTTATGAGTCTTATCGCATCTCATTGGAGTTTGCCAAAGAATCCTTGTTAATAGGCCACTTGTTAATCAAAAATACTACTTAGAGTTGGATTTGTATCTTTGTTAGTAAATCATGCAAACTACGCAGAGTAAATCATGCTTAGATTCTTGTTTTTCATATGGACATGGCAACAATTTGTTCAATACAATAAAGTACTTTTTTTAGATACAAAATGAGTGCAATTCATGTGTGATGTCATTTTAGCTGTGATTTTCTAACTTGAACAGGTTGATAAACAACTTAATCTACTAATAAACGTTGTTTTCTTTGTTTCATTAAGGAGAGGGGACAAAGGTGAAGTCAACATTTACAAGTCAAATGAAAATAAAACTCTTAGGATGCAAAACTCAGCTTAATGTTTTTATATAACATCTTGGATGACAACGATGTCGATGCAGTACGATACAACAGCGACACCCTGTGGTCACTTGTGTGCACTGCAGAAATAGGTTGGTTTAATATAAACAGACCAAAATTGAAATACGGCTTCCTCTTTTGTGGATTGGAACGATTAAGAGTAATCATAATTTGATTGAACCAACCTCCTGCGTGGTTGGGGCTTTTTTGCACACAAGCGCTACCTGGTGACCAGTCGTGATAACTGTGGTATGTAGGTATGTGTTAATTATGTATGGTGTGTATGTATTTGTTTGTGTGTGTGTGTGTGTGTATGTGTGTGTGTGCGTGCGTGCAATGTAATGTTATGTATGTATGTATGTAATGTTATGTATGTACATATGTATGTATGTAATGTATGTAATGCAGTGGTTTTTAACCTTGTTGGAGGTACCGAACCCCACTAGTTTCATATGCGCCTTCACCGAACCCCTCGTTCGTGAAAAAATATTTTTTTTAATTCAAGACATAGATGTTTTTTACTAATGCATAAAATGAGCTGTGCATGAACACCCACCTTGTTCAAAGAACAAAACCAACACAATGCATGAACTCGCAACAAATTACATACTGGCGAATCCGAAGCTACACGATAAAGCAGGTTTGTTCGGACCTCCTCAGTGGGGGCTCTGTCGAACCCCTGAGACCGACTCACCGAACCCCTAGGGTTCAATCGAACCCAGTTTAAGAACCACTGGGTTAGGGTTAGTGAACGAATCACTTCCTAAAGTGATTCGTTCTTTTTTCAGTTCATATGACTTCAACCAGTAGGTGTCGGTAATGCGCATTGAAGCTGGTGCCACCACGCCGTAAATCAAAACGAAGAAGAAAATGACGTAACTTCCCGTTCACGAACGAGTAGTGAATTGTGAGAACGGGTCAGTGAAGGAACGAATCCTTACTTTCCCGTTTGTGAACGAGTCAATGGGTGAACTGCCTTCCCGTGCATCAACGGATTAGTCAGTGAATGTGTTGCCTCTCCTGGCGTGAACTATGTAAACCAGAATGCAGATTTACGATTTGCCAAGGAAAGAAAGATCCACTCACTGAAACACCACTTCTTTTATTTATGCACGTTTTCTCCAAGCTAACGGCTAACTTTATTGCATGAAGCGATCCGCTGTTATGCAACAACGGGGAGATTATGCTTCTCTTTGGGTAATCGTGATTTTATAACACTTGTAGTAGTTTTTAAATAACGTGGATGCATATATACGCCTAAATATTGTTATCCAATATATCTACTGCAATTTCACATTAGATTGCTGGTTTGAAATTTACTTTTAATAGTATTATTATTACTTTCAAATAAACATTTATGTCAAAACTTGTCTGGTGTTTTATTCCTTGTTTTTTTATTCACCAATTAAAACATAAAAATCAGACATTTGGTTAACTGCTTTATATAACAATATGTGTAGGTACACCTCATGGACACTTCAATAGGTACACTCCACAAGGTTAAAAAAAAAAAAGAATAAATAAATTAGTTGCACAATAAAAGCACATGTATGAACATTCCCACACCTGTGATCGATTCAAGTTCTTAGCGAGTAAGAGGCCGTGTCATAATCCAGTTGGCTATTTCGACCAGAAAGCCCACTGATGTCTACACTGTTTTGTATTAGTGATGGGCGTTCCAATTCCAGGTCAAAGGTCTTGGAAAACATGTTGGAATGCGGCCCCGAGGACTAGAGCTTGACACCTGTGACCTTTGACCATGATATTTCCCTAATAAAGTGGCCTGTTATTAGGTACACTTGAAAATGGCGGTGTACCTAATGGAGTGTCCGTGTGATTCCCTCGTTAAGTGCACCTGCGTGAAAAGTTTTAGCTCCTGCCGAACGTAAAAGGAGCTAAAACTTTTCACGCAGGTGCGCTTAACGAGGGTCACTTGGAAAACATGCTGGCATGCGGCCTCAAGGACTAGAGCTTGACACCTGTGACCTTTGACCATGATATTTCCCTAATAAACTGGCCTGTTATTAGGTACACTTGAAAATGGCGGTGTACCTAATGGAGTGTCCGTGTGATTCCCTCGTTAAGTGCACCTGCGTGAAAAGTTTTAGCTCCTGACGAACGTAAAAGGAGCTAAAACTTTTCACGCAGGTGCGCTTAACGAGGGTCACTTGGAAAACATGTTGGAATGCGGCCCAGAGGACGAGAGCTTGACACGTGACTTTTGACCATGATATTTCCCTAATAAAGTGGCCTGTTATTAGGTACACTTGAAAATGGCGGTGTACCTAATGGAGACGCTTCTAGGTCTAAATAGCCAATTGGATAATGACTTTGGCTCTTGTACAGTAAGAACTTGGTTCGATTCCAGGTTTGAGAATGTACATAATTGTGCTTATATATTTGTAATTAACCCTTTATTTATTTATTTATTTATTTACCTCATGTAGTGTACCTATTGAAGTGTCCATGAGGTGTACCTACACATGTTGTCATATGAAGCAGTTAACCAAATGTCTGATTTTTATGTTTTAATTGGCCAATAGAAAAACAAGGAATAAAACACCGGACAAGTTTTAACAAATGTTTATTTGAAAATAATAATAATCATATAAAAAGTACATTTCAAACCAGCAATCTAATGTGAAATTGCAGTAAATATATTGGATAACAATATTTAGGCGTATATATATGCATACACGTTATTTAAAAACTCCTACAAGTGTTATAAAATCAAGATTACCCAAAGAGAAGCATAATCTCCCCGTTGTTGCATAACGGCGCATCCCTTCATGCAATAAAGTTAGCCGTTAGCTTGGAGAAAACGTGCATAAAAGAAGTGGTGTTTCAGTGAGTGGTTCTTTATTTCCTTGGCAAATCGTAAATCTTCATTCTGGTTTACATAGTTCACGCCAGGAGACGCAACACCTTCACTGACTGATCCGTAGATGCACGGGAAGGCAGTTCACCCATTGACTCGTTCACGAACGGGAAAGTGAGGATTCCTTCCCTCACTGATCCGTTCAGTTGATGAACGGGAAATACAATTCACGACTCGTTCGTGAACGCAAAGTTACGTCATTTTCTTCTTCGTTTTGATTCACGGCGAGGTGGCACCAGCTTCAATGCGCATTACCTTCACCTGGTTGAAGTCATATGAACTGAAAAAAGAACGAATCACTTTCGGAAGTGATTCGTTCACTGGAAACAAAATCGTTCTTTTGAACGCATCGTTCACTCACGAGCCAACACTAACAGCAACACACACATAAACTGAGTATGTGCCGATGCCACAACATGAAATCTCAAGATTCTCCGATTTGCCACGCATGCACGATTAGCAAGTGGCTGACCAGGCCTTGCGCTAACTGACCTGTGGTTTGGCGATCCTGTATACAATGCGCTCGGTATTTAATGTTGGGCAATTTCCCAACCGCAGCACACTGGTTGGGAAACACTGGTCTAGGTTACCATGGTTTCTGTTCGCGTCACCCCTCCCCTCCTGTATTGCCTCACAATCAATGTAATCACAGTCACCTACCTCGTTACCTGTAGAGTATTTAAGTCCTGTCTGCTCTCCCTGTCGGATCATTGATGTCCTTTGTCTCTCGTCTCGTCGTCCTTGTCTTTATCTTGTCTTTTTGTTCAGTTATTCTCGTCCCTAGTCGAGCTTCTTATAGTCTGTCTTTTGAGTTCTCCAATAAACCCTGATCCAAGCTGCATTTGGTCGCCCTGCTCCATTCCGATCCGTTACAATCTGTGTATGTGTGTATGTATTGTATGTCTGTATGTAATGTATGTATGTATTGTGTGTATGTATTGTATATCTGTATGTATGTATGTATTGTTTGTAATCTATGTATTGTTTGTAATGTATGTATATATGGTATGTGTGTATGTATGTATGTAGTATGTATTGTAATGTAATTAATGTTATGTATGTATGTATGTCTGTATGGTAATGCATTGTATATATGTATGTATGTATGGGAAATATCAATTTATATAAATAAGTACATTTGCATGTCCTCCCTTAAAAACCTACATCACGTTAAATTATTTATAGTTTTCTTGAAAAAAATTAACTCGGCACTATGCAGATGAACTTGGACAGAAATGTATCCTGTTTTTAAACAATTTTCACATCAGTGGAGTTACAAACATTCCAAAGACAGCAGCAGCATTTCAACCCATCAGGCTATTTTACACAAAGAGACAAACAAAAAAAATAAGGAAATCATTCTAGATCATTAAAAGTCAACAGTACAAAATATGAACCCTCCACGTTTACTTCAGCTACGTGACACCTGTAAATTCTAAGTTTAGGAGTTTAAATATAATGAGAGGGTGCAAATCATTCTCACACATTCTTGTTAGCATGTAAACAAACAAACAAACGGACTACCATGTCGTTTACGGACATCGGGTGTTGCAAGGATCGCCTGATGCAAAAAGGTTGTAAACGCTGACCATAGGGAACATGGTGATGGCGCCCAGCAGGGAGCCCAGCTGCACCACCGCCCCACACCACACGAGAGCGCTATGACCCTCGTCGCGAAGGATCACGCCGATGATCACCTTGACGTAGGACAGAGTGAGGACGAAGATGATCCACGCCAGCACCTGCTCAGCGCGAGCGCACAAACAGATCACGTTAAAGCAAAATTCGCTCACTTCCGAAAACGGTTTTCTCAACTCACCATGACGATGCCGCCCCAGGTGTTGTTCACGAGCAGAGGACACGGGCTCAGGGCAGCCATGCTCATTATAAAAGCGCCCACGCCGCTGCCCACCAATGTGAGCGACCCCATCAACCGCAAAGATCTGGTGAGGAATATGAGAAATTTTTCAATCATGACAATTTGAGTTCCCGCCGTTGTCTTGCTTGCCTCATGGGGAAAAAGGTGGCAACGAAGCAGGCCAGAGGGTTGGCCGCCGCCGACATGGTGGCAGACAGGTGGTAGGCGGTGTTTCCGTACGGTATGCAAGAGTACGACTGCACCGACGGAAGCACCGCGTTGGTCAGAGCGTTGGCCCACGCCAGGACTACAAAGATGTACAACACCTGCATCCGGCTGTAAGTGCCAAGGCCAAATCCACTTTTTTGTCTTGAGGCTCTGCGCGACTCCGTTGCGGTGCTCTTTGCCACCCAGGTCTTGTCCTTGACCTCACTGCCGTACTGGCTTTTGGTCTTCTCCCTGGCAACGGCGGGGTGATGGTTGAGCAGAAGGAAGGCAAGCAGGCATAGCAACATCATGGCGCTCAGGAAGAAGAAGAACACCTCCGCTGAGAAGTTAGCCGGCTGCTGTTGAGCCCGCAACGTGGGTAAACTGTCTGTTGCGTTTTGTTCGGAGGCGTCGTCTATGCAGTGGACCACGCCGACGCCCTGGACGAGCGCCACGAGCGCCGGCAGGAGGCCGCTCACGCCCTCGCCGATATAGTAAGTTGTCAGGTACTGGGGCTTGAGGCGCATCATGAAGGGAAGGAAGGTCACCGAGGAGGTGCAGTCCACCGTGGCGAGGAAGAAGGCGAGGAGGAGCAAGGCCACGCTGCGAGGCGCCCCTGCCACAACCACCGTCTCCTTCCAGAAGAAACCCAACAGGAACGTGGCCGCCGCACCCAAGGAGACGATGACGTAAATCACCGCCGTCTCGCTGAGGACTCCCGGCCGGAAACGGTGCATCAGCGTGACGAAGAGCGGCCCAACGTTGGCCATCTGGATGAGAACTGAGAGGTACGACGGCAGGTACCAGCCCTCTGGAATCTGGGAGAGGATCACGGGAAGCTCCACCCACAGACCGTTGATGGCCACCCAGGACCCCATGCCGAAAAGGCACGCCAGCAGGTGGGTGAGCGCGGACATGGCGGAGATTCTTATCTAGACGAGAGAAGCTTTGAGGTTAGTCGTGCTCACAATTAGGTTTGCTTTTTAAAACTCGGGTCCTTGTGCAGGTGTTTCAGCAGTCAAGTTTAACGTCAACAGTACAAAAGTGCGACTGTTTATTATTCTGAAAGTTGAGAGGATCTGACGTGGGACATGAGACATTCCTGCCTCCCCGTGGTCTTCACACCCCACCGAGTCCCAGATGCTCATACGAACAGATCATAACTGCACTTGGATCCATTAAAAAAAAAAAAAATCATACTTGTTCTATTTTTGTATAAGCGGTGAAGCAACAGCGGCAGCCGTTCGATTAAGAACAAGCCAATCACTTGACCTCAAGTTAAACCTACAAAAACATTGGATGACATCATTAACATGCATTTTGGAAGTCAAAAAAGTATACTCACAAGTAGTGTGGATGGATTTTCAGGAGCGAGTGAGCGGAGCTGCGAGTCCGGGATTAAAAGCCTCCTCTGCAAGAGTGGGCGTGGCGTTATGTGTTGCGCTCATCCAGCCGTGACACGTGCTGATGTTGCCAATCACATTGTTTTCGTGGGACGCCTTCCGGGTGGGATCACATGCCAGCGCTGTTTTCGACCCGACTCAATGAGAGCGGCTACGTTGTTTCCTTGTGGTTCCGAGCGCACGCTCACCGGCCCGAGACAAAAGCTATTGGAAGGTCAAGGTCAGGTTATCTTGTTAAAAGCTCATTTCATTGTGAACTAATCAGTTGTCTCAAAAAAGACACTATGGCACAATTTAATAAAAACATTTTTTTTAATTCCATTAGTAGTCATTTAGTAATGGTCATTTTTCAACAAAAAAAACCCGAAAATTATTTATGCCAGTGCAAAAATGAAGTGTCAAATCCTGGACACTAAAAAGCAACATTACCTTCTAGATGTTATGACAGCACAAGGAGCAGCAGTCAAGTGTGGATTATTAAATATTGAAGTAGGTACTAATAGTGCAGATTGAAGGGGCGGGGCATGTCGGTTGTGCCCCCGAGGCAACAAGTGTCACATGGTCCGAGTGTAAACAACCGCACAGGTTTGACTCGTGTCAAGAGCACGTAAAAGCCCCTCGGCCAGCATGAGGCACCACAAAGCTCCCCCTGTCAGAAACCGGTTCGGACCATCCCGTGCTTCAGAGCCACCTGATGCTTCAGTTCTATGGGAGCTGTGTTTAAACAGTACATGTAAAAAAAAAAAAAAAAAAAAAAAAGTTCTTATCTGACTTTAATGGCATGCGTCGACGCAGTCCTGCCCCCGCTGAAAGACGTTATAAATGTTGACCAGGGGGAACATGGCGAGAGCGCCCGTCAGCGAGCCCACTTGAATGGCGATGCCGCACCACAGCAGGCCGGCGTGGCCCGCTTCATGCAGCAGCGTGCCGATCACCACCTTCAGGTAGGAGAAGAGGCCTGTGAACAGGATCCAGGAGGCCACCTGCGAGTGAGGCACAAGAGCGGGTCACTTGAAATGCTTTACTTAATAACAGTCTTGAAACACATTGTACTTCACAAATCCAAACACTAGGGGCATCAGATGGAATTCAGTAGATAAGGTAGATAAGAGACGAAATAAAACTTCAGTTACCTTTAAGTTCTGGTTTTCATGACTACAAAGTCTGTTGGTGTGGATGACAAAATAAGAACCACTCACCACTAAGACCACACCGGCTGTCGTCCCCTGCAGAGGAGGACACGGACTGTGGGAAGCCAGAACCAACAGGTACACCGCGAAGACCCCGCCGGCCAAAGACAAGACACCCAGACGCGGAAAGGACCTGCAAGGTAAGCAAAAAGGTCAGCTGAACTCGGAGCAGACACGAGCACGGCTACCTCACCTCAGAATGACGAACATGGCCAGAAAGCAGGCCAGGGGGTTGGCGATGTTGCCGAGGACCACTGAGAGGTGGAAGGTCATGGTGCTGTAAGGCAAACAAGTGAAGCTCTGGACGGACGGCAGGACGCCGTTGGTGAGCGCGTTGGAGACAGCCAGCAGCGCCAGGAGGTAGCCGTTGTGCAGCGTCCAAAACGGCGCAGCGGGCGGCACCTCTTCTTGGCGCAAGTCCTCCCGGGACGACGGCGAGCTGCCGTTCTGGATCGGGTTCGCCTCGTCGCCCCCACTCTTGGCCGCTGCTGCAAGAACATTTGAAATTGCTACTTTACCATAAATGCCAGAATTTATTGTTAAAAATATTCTGAGTAAATCACATCATGTAAATTACAGTAATCTGCAGATGACGATCATTCTTCTAAGCTATTGTCTTATTTTTTTAAAAATGTACAGCTTTCTGGAATACCTTAATACCGTAAACTGTCACAAGATGGCGCCAAAGCTTATCTATTAAAGTTACAAATGGGTTGACCTATACTTGACTGTTTAAGAATTCTGCATGTTGAGGAAGTGCCAATTTTTTGGATGGATATGAGCAAGCAGGAACATTTTAAAGGCAGCCTAAATATGTACTTCAATGTTTTGCTCTTATATAGCAGGGAATTTTTGTATATACAGACTTGGAAATGTAAATGTCTTTCCATAAAAGTTTCTCAAATTTTATCTTTTAACATACTTTCAATACTTGCATAGGAACCCCGTGAGGTGTCAGATGGGGGCAGCGCAGCTCCGTTCGACGCCATCGGTCGGCACGTCAACGCCAGGAAGCTCAGCGCGGAAACCGACAGCATGACGAACAAGAACCAGAAGAAGTTCTGTGCCGGGAAGTTCTCCTTGAGGTAGTGCGGCTGCACGGTGCCATTGACGACAGGGCACTCCAGCTGGCCCACGCCCTGCCCCAGCGCCACCACGCACGGGAACAACGCACTCAGGCCCTGCCCGACGAAGAAAGTGCGGATGTACTGCGGCGGGTAGCGGAACATGAAGGGCAGGAATGTAACGTTGGACGTGCAGCACACGAGCGACAGCACGAAGGTGAGAAGCAGGAAGGGCAGCGAGTGCAGCTGTCCTGCCACCACTGTCGTGCGCGCCCAGAAGATGGCGAGCAGCGCCGCCGCCACCAGCGCCAGCGCCTGGATGCAGTGGATGACCAGGCGCTCATTGAGGCGGCCTGGCGCGCAGTGATGCGTCACGGTTACCGCCACTGGACCAATGTTGCCCAACGCAATCAAGACTGAGAGGTAGGCCGGTAAATTCCAACCTGTAATGACAACACAGATACTCAAAGAATAAAAAATGGTCATCTTTGACTTTTACTTTTCTATTCCTGAAATTGGAATGTGAAACTTTTGCTGAGAAATTTGTTTGATTAAAACAATAAATTAATTTTTTACAATAGTACGTATTTTAAGGATTCTAAATACGTACTCAACATTCAAAAGCAGATTCTCGTGGTTTACGCAAGATATTTGTTAACAGAGGGGAACAAGTAGCTTGCTAAACCAGTAATTTTTTGTTGCGAAATCACCAGATAACCGTGAACTATGACCTCACAGTAGATTGATTGTATTACAAGACAGTTCTGATTTCAAGTACATGTCGCGTGACATGTTCATGTTTATACATACATATAATATGACTATCGCGACTATTAGCATAATGCAATTTAAATCCAAAAACAAATGTTTAAGGAGGCTCAAGTGTCAAACGCTAACTTGCTAGTTTAAATGATTTCCTATATGGGAGCAAAATCTTGAGGGTGAACGCCAAGAAGCGACCACTGACCTTCGGGCAGCACGCTTACGATGACCGGGAGCTCGACCCACAAACTGTTGACGGAAATCCACGAGCCCATTGCGAACAGTGCCATAAGGCCGTGGGTCACCGCATTGCTGCTCCACCAGCCGGCCGACATGACGTCGCCGACTTTGACCCAAGGAAGGGAAAAGAAATTACGGAGAGTAAGCCGGTGAGCGCGGTTCGGCTACGGGTTTATTTGTTAACTAATCACCGTCACACTTCTGCCACTCTCGCCGCGTTGGAACGGTAGCAATGGTGGATACTTGACAAACAGTTCCCGCCCCTTGAGATGCCTTCGGGTACTCTTCGGAAATGAATGACGCCTTGCCTTTCAACGCCTTTCCGGCTGTATTTAGTTATGAATGTACGACGTTGTATGGATATTATGAAAGAAAATAGCATACATAAGACATAGTCATAACCATAATATGCCCCTAATAACAAGTTACAATTATGTTTTCTCGCGTTTTTCTTTAAATTGAGATGTATCCAATATTTAGGAGCGCCTCGAAAGCATCAAAATGGCGCTGGTAACCCTTGGAGATGGGTGCGTTCGTTTCTAAATCAAATACAACCGAGTGGGGCGGGGCGATGCATTTTTCTCACTTTACCCAAAATCTTTCTCCTTTAACACATTTCTGCTTGATATGGAATGCATTTTTCCACATTTATGATTTTGTTGGCTGATACAAATATTTTATAAGAATGTCCTCGAGTGAGCTAAAAACAGGACAATGGCTAACCATGCAGATATTGACAGACGTTTTTATTTTTTCAGCAATACTCATGATCAATTTAGTTGTCACTTAGGCTGTCATGATAACATGTTTCAAAATCCCAGAATAAAGATGAGCAGTAAAAAAAATAAATTTTTACAGTTGAGTGAAAAAGACTGTTAGTCATCGCTATGCTTTGTAAATAAACACTCACGATTCTTAGACAATGTTCGGGCTTGGGATGGCTTGGGAATGGTCCCCCACTCTCTGATGCAAACGCTTCATCACGGCGGTCTTGCGTGGCGCCAACACAATGGAGTAGCCCGGCTTGACGCGGGGCAGCGAGAGCTTTAGCTTCATCACCATTTCAGTGACGTTGCGGAAATTGAAATTGAGCATGGGGTCCGTGTTGCCCAGCACCATTTTCTGGTATGCAATCTCACAGCGGACGGCCTCCCGCTTTGTCTTCCTGTTGTCGTTGGCCAAGCGCAGCATTAGCTTGTCCACGTCCTGCTGGGTGCGGCACGCCCCCCCGTTCCGATCCACGATGGCGCTGATGTAGTCCAAGTCCGTGCACTCTGGAGAGACGTTCACTGAACGTTTAGCCATCTTTGGTCGTCCTCGACCTTTGGCCCATTGTGCTCCGCCGTCAGTGTTGAGAGCTTGCTGGCTAGAAGGCTCTTCAAAGTCAGATGAGCTCAAGTCCTCCGAGCTGTCCGAATGCGCGGAGCATCGTTTCTGTTTTTGCGACTGGCTGTAGGGATATTCGGCCATCAGGATGTAGAACTTGCAGTTCAGCAGCTGTATGTTCAAATCAGCTGATGGCACTTTGGCATAACGGCCTCCCGGCAGGAAGTCCATCAGGTGCTTTTCGGCGACGCCAGTAATCACCTTGATCATCCTTTTCAAGCAGACCCTGATGAGGTCCCTGTTGGTGTGCAAATCGTCACAGTAGTGGTACACGCCGGGGTACAGCTGGTCTTGCAGCGCAAGCTGCAGGAAGACATTGGTGACCTTCTCGGGCACCATCAGAGTGGACGGGTCTTTGGACCATTCGAGACACTTCTGGTAGAGGCAGAGTAGGTACTGGCTGTAGAGGGAATACTCGCCTGTGCTGGTTAGAAGCTGCCAGTAGGGCCCCATCACTTTGCAGTAGATGATTGCAAGAACGCACACAATGCTCTGGATGACAGAATCGCTGGAGTCAGCGACCACGCTCTCCAGGAGAACGTTGGGGCTCTGGTCGTTGGTGAGTGCCAGCATGTCGGAGAAGAAGAGCGCCACCTCGTTGTGGTGGTGAGTGAGGCCTGCAGCCGCCTCAAAGTAACTGCTAAACAGCGTCGACGGCTTTCTGACGAGCCTGGATGGATTTTCTTTCTCCGCGCAGAAGGCCATCCAGTGTTTCTTGTAGCTCAGCAAAGCCCCCTTGCCGGGGATCAGCATGTCCGTGGCCATGTGGATAAAGCGGGAGGTGGCGCTCTCGCTGAAGCTGAGCACTTTCTTAAAAAGCGGGTTCCCGTCTCGACCCAGCTTGTCACCCCGCGACTGGGTGATCTCGTTCTCGAAGGCCATGAGTTGCTGCTCCACTGTCTCGTGTACATCCACCAAGAAGTTGGCGTTGTGGTGCAAGAAGACCACCGGGGGGGCCAGCGAGGCCTGCTCACCGACCGAGTTAAGTGTTTTCTCAAAGTCCACCATGGCGGGGTGCTTCTTGCACGTTAACGCATATTGATTTCTGAGGAGGTCCGAGGAAATCTTCTTGCAATTTTTGGTTTGCCCGCCGTGTATGCTCGACAGCTTCTGGACAGACAACATGGCCACGTCCAGGAGAGACGGCAACACTTTGTCGTCATTGGCGTCGTCGCCACAGCAGACCGGCACGTCTTTCCTGACGACTCGAAGTGAAGGATTCTGCTCCGACTCCACACCGGGAGAAATTTCGTAGACGTCGTATTCCTCCTTGCACAACACTTTTTCGTGGGGGGGTGACTGTATGCGCTTTTTGACAAAGGTTTTGTGGTGGTCTTTGGACTTTACCAGCTCAAACGGACTTTGAAGCCAGTTCTCCATCACAAAGTTCCGCCTGTGACTTCTCGTTTGAGAACTGAGGCGGCACATCTTTAACTTTTTGAGCTTAAGCTTCAGAACACTGTAAGCTTTTTGAATGTTGCCATCTTTGCAGTATTGCGGGTTGAAGTTACTCAGCCAGGTGACCAAGTTAATGGGGGAAACTTTCTCCCTTATCACAAAGTTGTTCAGCTCCATAATTAAACCGTTGGTGACCTCAATGGACTGCGCGCGCTCAGAAAAGTCTTTCATTTTTAAAAGATGGTCTCGTTCGACACCAATGCTATCACATATGGGCCCCACAAAGTTAAAGTTCACATACGAGTCCAGAAAAACACGCCTGGCCTCGCCCGCCAAGCTCAAGGTGGCAGCGATGCCTCTTTCGATCAAGCACCGAAAGTCCGCCGAATGGTAAGCTGGGAAAATCTTCTTCAGCCAATCGATGATGGAAATCCACGGGAAGTTATTGTCCTCTCTCATGAGTCCACTTTGAATGAGGAATCTGTTCTTGCAAAGGTCTCTGTCAAGATCCAAGCCTTCCCCCATTTGAGGGCCAATGAAGTCTGCCACCAACTTCCAATAATAATCATCTCCTGAAAAACCCAAACATTAATTGTACAAATATCAATTGATATTTCAGCTTTCTTTATGGAAATGTCTTTAGACTTACTCAAATTTGCTTCAATTATAACTGCTTTCCCGGAAAGAGAGAAATTGCCTCCAGATTCCATTGCCAGCTGTTATGGTAGAGAGACAAGTGAACGATACATTATCATTATTGTGTTTGCAGGGGAGAGTGATTCTGCACAAACTAAATATTTGCAAAGCTACATCAAGAGTTATTGAACGGCACGTGCGAAGCTAACGTTAGCATTAACTTGAAATACCATTCATTAGCGATACGTTGCAGGCGGTAGAATTAGCGCTACTGTCGCTAAGAAGAGAAAACACAGGCAATATCATGCAAAATAATTATAACGTTAACGCGTGTTTTACCATGAAATGGCCCGCGACACGACAGGGTGGCTTTGAGCTCCCTGTTTCGTACAGAAATTAACAAACACAACAGTGCGATTGGATGTTGTGGTATAGCCCACAAATGGAGACTGACTCGCTATCGCGACACGACGTAGATATGTTTACATGGCGGCCATCTTGGATGTGGCAAGATCCTTCAAAGGCCATGCTTCACGAAAATGATCTGACATATTTGTAGGTTTAATAAAATGCAAATAAATTAAAGAAACATTATTTTTCTTTTCGAAAAGGACAGGGTCCGTCAAAATGATCTGACACATTTGTAGGTTTAATAAAATGCAAATAAATTAAAGAAACAAAAAGATGTTTTATTTTCGTAAAGTACATATAATGCCGTTTTGTTTTGTTTTGTTTCGTTTCATTTTATTTTCGAATCATGTTATTTTGGTCTTACCGCTGCCACATTTTCTGGGGTTCTGGCGGTGCGAGGTCGGCCAGTTGATTTTCGTTTCAATGTTGATGCACCATAACAAGATCGTGTTTCGAGCAGGTACGGGATCATGTCTACCGAGTTTGAAGCGCAAACGGAACGCTCGTTGTGTTGCAGTTACAGATTCGTTCTTGATAAACGTTTCCACAATGAAAGCGCGATGCTCACCCGTCCAATTCATATTAGCAACTGAAACGAAACAAAATAATATTATTCGAAAATTAAATGAAACGAAACGAAACAAAACAGAATAAAATGGCATTATATGTACCTTTCGAAAATAAAAGACAAAACATTTTTGTTTCTTTAATTTATTTGCATTTTATTAAACCTACAAATGTGTCAGATCATTTTGCCGGACCCTGTATGACCTAAATTTGATAATAATAATAATAATAATAATAATAATAATAATAATAATAATAATAATAATAATAATAATAATAATAATAAAATACAGAATGTTTTATGGCGAGGGTTTTCTGTAGGGCGCGTCCCAGATGCTCCAGCCAATCATATTGGAGTGATGCGTATCCTGCAACCAATCATACAGCAGCAGGGCGTATCTCACCTAAAACCTGGTGGAACTCAAAACATCTCCAACACAATAATAGAGGCTACAAATTTCCGACGTCTTGGATTTTTTAAAAAAAATATTCCAAAGTTTCAGCTCAAGAAATTTAACGAGGCGAGTTATACCCCACTTTACCTTGTAATTGTGACTCTATATCGCGCGGCGTCGCTGACTTCCTTAGCGAACAGCTAGCTGCAACACATAGCATTACATTTACACTTAACAACAGTGACCATGTGGAAATTGTTCGAAAAACATTTTCTGAGTGTGATTATAGCATAAAAGAGCTGCAGGTTGGCCCACAGCTTTCAGGTAAGATAACAACGTGAATCTTTTTGAATGGCACTTTGCAATGGTTCAGATAATAATAAATGCATACAAAGGTAATAAATGTAACGTAAACTGTAATAAGACACAAAGCGCTTCACACATGCACCAATGAAAGATAGTTTAAAATAGTGGACTGCAAATATGTTGATAAAGATGTAACCATTTTACCAAGACTATTTATTCTAGAATATAGTGATAATTTAATAACACATATACAGTAACATTCCTCTCGGTCTTGTTTTCAGATTTTTTGTGACTGGCTGTGTTCATTTTTTTTTTAAAAGCAAAGAGAGCATCTGAAGATGGCGTCTGCTGAAGGGGCTGTTGAAGATGTTGTGGCTTCCCTATCCACTCAGGAAAATCATGAACCAAATCCGCTAAATGCTTCACGAAAGAGAAACACCACTAAGCTCAAAAAACAAAAAGCAAAAAGGAAAAGGACCAAGGTGAAGAGAATGGAGCAGCCCAGATACACGGTCCACGAGGGCGAGGACATGCTCCTCGTCATATCCAGCACCACTTCGCAGGACCGCAGCGCCACATGGGTCCCCAAGATAAAAAAGAAAAAGGTAGGAAAGATAAAGAATGTCGAAAAAGAGGACACGCCGCCTGTGTTTGCGGCGACGCCACACGACCGCAGATGGGGGCAAAATCTTCCTGAGGAGGTTCTGGTCAATATTTTCAAGATGGTGGTCATGGAAGATGGTGCCGTGCCCTTTCTGTGCAGGTAGTGTTCGACCAGTCTTGATGTTGATTTCTGTAAATTTACCTTAGCTAAAAATGATTTGTTTCACATGCTAGGGTAGGAAGGGTGTGCCGCTTGTGGAACATCGCCGCCGCCACTCCTATCCTGTGGCGGAAAGTCTCCGTCGGTCACTGCTGGATCGCACCGGGCGAACATCAGAACCCAGAAAGACAGAGACGGATTAAAAACACATTCGACTGGCTAACGCAGAGCAGGTCTGCTGCACGATGATGTTGCCGTTAAGATTAGCTGTGTGAATGTTCTGTTTAAATCTTGCCTTTATTTTATGTTTTCAGATTCTCTCAGCTACGAGATTTCTCCCTCCATCATTGGACTGAGAATGTGGACTATGCAGTCGATGTAGGTCACGAGGTTTATTTACAAAATTAGATTTTTGGAATGTGTGGAATTACCGTTTATAGAAATGAAGAAAAAAAAATCCCGTCAGGTTGTGTCGCAGTTCTGCTCTCACCTGAGCTCGCTCACGCTCTCCTACTGTACTGGCCTAACGGAGGCGGGCTTCCAGAGTTTGGGCCTGCACGGCCACTCACTGCGTAGCTTAAACCTACAGTACACGAAGGTGAGCCCATCCTGTGGAGGAACATCTCAGCGGCACAAAAACTGGTTTAGGAGGTATTGAAAATTTCCGTCAATGTCGTACATGAAATAATTGTGTTGCTGTAGTTTCAAGAGGCTGGTCTTCTCACTTACCTGGATGATCACGGTGCACAAATCCACCAGATTAAATTCACCCACAGACCAAAGTGTGACCGACTTTCCTTCATCTCTGTAAGGAACCATAAGTCTCTCTCAAATGTCTTGGAAACAACGATGACTACGTTGCTTCTGTTTTCAGAGGGGATGCTGTCCCAATTTGGAGATGCTGGAGGTTAACACAAAGCTGGACAGTCAAGACAACGAAATGACTGTTTCTATCCAAGCGCTACAGAGAGCTTGCCCTAAACTTAAGGTAAATATCAGAGGTGACTCAAGTCACAAACACAGATACAAAGAGCAAAGTGGCTAATGTGTTCCACATCTTACTTAACCTAAATATTTTGTTGCGGCTTTCTGATTTGAATTCACAACGACACAACATTTCTATTGTTCTTGTCATCAGACGTTCCGGATGCTGAACGTCTGCCCGGTGTTCAAGAATACTAATAGTAGTAATGGTGCTGAATCATCTCTTGGCTTCCCTCTACTGGAGGAGCTGTGTATTGCCACTGCGTCGTACACCTACATAAACGACAAACAGTTGCGGGACATACTCTTTGGCTCCCCCCGGCTGCGGGTGCTGGACCTGCGTGGCTGCTCACGCATTACATCTGCGGGTCTGGAGGCTTTACCTTGTCTTGGTAAAGGCATGATTTTTACTTTGTGGTCTGAAATTAAAGCTAGGTTTTCAAAAGTCTGAAATGTGCCAACCTTGTGTCTGGCAGAACTGGAGTGCCTCTTCTGGGCTCAGTATTTCACCAGCCACATGAGCACATTGTCCCTGAATACGGGCCTCCATGCCCTGACGCAGAAGTGGAGTCACACGTTGCGGCAGCTGGATGTGGCCAATCAGCCTTTTTCTCAGGAGGACTTGGAGGCGGCCATGTTTCACCTGGCCCAGGCCAACCACACAGACACCCTGCGGTCACTCAACCTGAGTGGGACCAAAATCACGGCAGGTGCCCTGAGGTAACGGAAACTACCTTTTCTTTGTTTACCTTTTGAAGCAATGATTTCCAACCACTGCGCCACAAAAGATTATCATGATTATCAAAATCAAAAGTTCTAAATATCAATTACTTATTCACAGGCTTCTCATCGGCCAAACATCAGCACTAGACTACCTCAACCTGTCCTCCTGTCGGGATCTACCCAGAGGAGTAAAACGAATTTATCGCGGACAAGAGGAAATTCGCCAGTTGCTGGACAAATTGGAATGCAGTTAAACCACGGTTTTCGACCACAATCCGTTCCAGACGGCGGTTCGATGAGTGAATCGGTCAAATTCCGAATCTATTTTTAAAAAAATTTAATCCGTTACAAAACAAAAAAAACAAAAACAAAAAAACGCCTTTTTTTAAGCATTTTTTCATTTGCGCATTTTTGTCCGATCGCGCAACTGCAGCACACCGCTGAACGCGTAACCGTAGCGCGCCGCCGACCGCGCAACTGCACCGCGCTGGGCGCATTATTGAGACAAAGCCGTCGCTGAAATTTAGAAATAATTTTTTAAGTCCTTATGTACTTTCCACAATTTAAGTGGACCTCAGTGCGGGGTTAATATAATCCTCAAAGTAACGAAAATACAATAACGAACGGAGTCAGTCGGCATCCGGGCGGCGCAGTCGGGTTTTCTCGGGTCCTTTCGGCTCATCTCGCGAGGTTCGACCTCTGAATTTTGTTCGACAACCGAAGCAAAAAAATCCCGGAATTTTTCGTTCGAATTTCGATTTGTTCGAGAACCGAAACGTTCGAAAACCGAGGTTTGACTGTAGAGCTAAAACCAGAAACGCAATTGCCTAAAAAATAGTTATGTTTTTGTAAGACCACAGTGAACCCTGGATTCACTCACTTTTAGTTTTTCATTGGTCTTTTCTAATAAATGTTTACAGTTCTGCATGATATTTGATTGGCTTTTTTAATGTGACAACATTTGGTGTTATTTGACTCAAAATCATTAGGCAGAAAGTTTTCAGTCGTTGAATCGTGCAAGTTCATGTTTTCTCCTCTCAAGGGAAAGCTGTAAGAAAATTTAATCTAAATTCTTGAGGTTTTTGGAGTATCTCATGTTTAATGTTCACCTGTATCTGCATTTTTGACTCTGCTTAAATTTAGACGAGAGAACCTGTTCGGAGAACAATTAAGAACGTGAGAATGCCAGATCGTAATTATTACTGAACGAAACAAATAATGCTCACATGCATGTTTATTAGGCCACATTTCTTTTTACAAAGTACAGGCAAACTAGTTTTCATCAACTTGAGTAAATCTAGCACAGGTTTCTTGCATATTAGTATAAGACATAAAAAAGGTTTTTAAAGGTTCATGAGTGAACAAATATAAATGCTCACAGCAGGACTAATTAAAACAAAGCACAAAAATGTAAACACACTTTTACTGTTTCATTAAGGGGAGTAAACTTAGTCCAGTGATGGGATCTGTAATGCACCTCTCAAGCAGCTGGAGATAAGTGAGATTCTCTCGTGTGTTTGGATCAAAAAATCCCTTAGTGTCGTCATCTGGGTCGGACAGAATCTGGTTCATTTCTTCATCAAAGTAGCCTCTTTGGTAAGCCACCTGCACGGGAACCCTGTGGCTGTAAACTGGGTCAATGATGCCCCCTGTGGCGATTTGAGCTTCCAGAAGGCGAACTCCATGATCTTTGACGATCAGATCTTTCTTCAGCGCTTGGAACAGGGAGATTGTTTTTTCAGTGTAAGGGTCTTTGTATCCTGTGACAGCTCGTTCTGCCGAGACCAGCTTCTTTTGCCATTCTCTGCCAACCACACCCTGAGCTACAGCCTCGTCTACTGAGAGTTTCTTGTTGTTGACTGGGTCAATGACAAAGCCAGTGGCAGCTTGGGCCTCAAGGAGCACAAGAGATGTTCCAGGAGTCAGCAGGCCTCTGGACTTTGCTTCAAAGATGCTCAGGGTCTCTTTGGTGGACTGCAAGTACACTCCTGCAATGCAGTTGGTGCCTTCCAGATACCGACGGACAGAGTCCATTTCACTGACCTCCTCAACTGTGATAGTTCCTGCATTCAGTTCTTTGTAGAGGTTCTCGTCGATGATTTTAGATTCTAGCAACTCTGTAGCACTGACATCCTTTCTAATGCCATGAAAGGTTTCGGTCTCTGTAAGTGTTGTGGTGATGGTGGTCTTTGTGGTGCTGCTGTCAATGTTTCTTTCAGGTATTTGACATGTGATGGTTGATGATGAGGTTGTGGTCTGCTGCTGAATGATCATCAAGATGATTTCCAAAAAGCGTTCAATGGTGATAGCACCAGACTTATATTGTTGCACAAGCTCTCGCCTCTTCTCCTCAGTGATATATCTGGAGTAGAGCAGATCCCACAGTGACACCATGGTTCCTTGGTACTTTCCTCCTGCTTTAGTGGTTGTCCTTGATTTCAGGATAAGCTTTGTGGCCTCATCAACAAAGAAGTAGAACTCCCCTTTCTTCACAATAACCAACAGGCTCAGACCAGTGATGGGATCTGTGATACACCTCTCGACCAACTGGAGATAAGTGAGGTTCTCTTGTGTGTTCGGATCAAAAAACCCTTTTGTGTCGTCATCTGGGTCGGACAGAATCTGGTTCATTTCTTCATCAAAGTAGCCTCTTTGGTAAGCCACCTGCACGGGAACCCTGTGGCTGTAAACTGGGTCAATGATGCCCCCTGTGGCGATTTGAGCTTCCAGAAGGCGAATTCCATGATCTTTGACGATCAGATCTTTCTTCAGCGCTTGGAACAGGGAGATAGTTTTTTCAGTGTAAGGGTCTTTATATCCTGTGACAGCTCGTTCTGCCGAGACCAGCTTCTTTTGCCATTCTCTGCCAACCACACCCTGAGCTACAGCCTCGTCTACTGAGAGTTTCTTGTTGTTGACTGGGTCAATGACAAAGCCAGTGGCAGCTTGGGCCTCGAGGAGCACAAGAGACGTTCCAGGAGTCAGCAGGCCTCTGGATTTGGCTTCAAAGATGCTCAGGGTCTCTTTGGTGGACTGCAGGTACACTCCTGCAATGCAGTTGGTCCCTTCTAGATACCGACGGACAGAGTCCATTTCACTGACCTCCTCAACTGTGATGGTTCCTGCATTCAGTTCTTTGTAGAGGTTTTCGTCGATGATTTTAGATTCAAGCAATTCTGTAGCACTGACATCCTTTCTAATACCATGAAAGGTTTCGGTCTCTGTAACTGTTGTGGTGATGGTAGTATTTGTGGTGCTGCTGTCAACGTTTGTTTCAGGTATTTGATATGTGATGGTTGATGATGAGGTTGTGGTCTGCTGCTGAATGATCATTAAGATGATTTCCAAAAAGCGTTCAATCGTGATAACTCCAGATTTGTATTGTTGCACGAGCTCTCGCCTCTTCTCCTCAGTGATATATCTGGAGTAGAGCAGATCCCACAGTGACACCATGGTTCCTTGGTACTTTCCTCCTGCTTTAGTGGTTGTCCTTGATTTCAGGATAAGCTTTGTGGCCTCATCAACAAAGAAGTAGAACTCCCCTTTCTTCACAATAACCAACAGGCTCAGACCAGTGATGGGATCTGTGATACACCTCTCGACCAACTGGAGATAAGTGAGGTTCTCTTGTGTGTTCGGATCAAAAAACCCTTTTGTGTCGTCATCTGGGTCGGACAGAATCTGGTTCATTTCTTCATCAAAGTAGCCTCTTTGGTAAGCCACCTGCACGGGAACCCTGTGGCTGTAAACTGGGTCAATGATGCCCCCTGTGGCGATTTGAGCTTCCAGAAGGCGAATTCCATGATCTTTGACGATCAGGTCTTTCTTCAGCGCTTGGAACAGGGAGATTGTTTTTTCGGTGTAAGGGTCTTTGTACCCTGTGACGGCTCGTTCTGCCGAGAGCAGCTTCTTTTGCCATTCTCTGCCAACCACACCCTGAGCTACAGCCTCGTCTACTGAGAGTTTCTTGTTGTTGACTGGGTCAATGACAAAGCCAGTGGCAGCTTGGGCCTCAAGGAGCACAAGAGATGTTCCAGGAGTCAGCAGGCCTCTGGACTTTGCTTCAAAGATGCTCAGGGTCTCTTTGGTGGACTGCAAGTAAACTCCTGCAATGCAGTTGGTGCCTTCCAGATAGCGACGGACAGAGTCTATTTCACTGACTTCCTCAACTGTGATTGTTCCTGCATTCAGTTCTTTGTAGATGTCTTCGTCAATGATTTTAGATTCAAGCAACTCTGTAGCACTGACATCCTTTCTAATACCATGAAAGTTTTCGGTCTCTGTAACTGTGGTGGTGATGGTAGTCTTTGTGGTGCTACTGTCAACATTTTTTTCAGGTATTTGACATGTGATGGTTGATGCTGAGGTTGTGGTAGTGGTCTGCTGCTGAATAATCATTAAGATGATTTCCAAAAAGCGTTCAATGGTGATAGCACCAGACTTGAACTGTTGGACAAGCTGCCTCCTCTTCTCCTCAGTGATATATCTGGAGTAGAGCAGATCCCACAGTGACACCGTGGTACCTTGGTACTTTCCTCCTGCTTTAGTGGTTGTCCTTGATTTCAGGATAAGTTTTGTGGCCTCATCAACGAAGAAGTAAAACTCCCCTTTCTTCACAATAACCAACAGGCTAAGACCAGTGACGGGATCTGTGATACACCTCTCGACCAGCTGGAGATAAGTGAGGTTCTCTTGTGTGTTTGGATCAAAAAATCCCTTGGTGTCGTCATCTGGGTCGGACAGAATCTGGTTCATTTCTTCATCAAAGTAGCCTCTTTGGTAAGCCACCTGCACAGGAACCCTGTGGCTGTAAACTGGGTCAATGATGCCCCCTGTGGCAATTTGAGCTTCTAGAAGACGAACTCCATGATCTTTGACGATCAGGTCTTTCTTCAGCGCTTGGAACAGGGAGATTGTTTTTTCGGTGTAAGGGTCTTTGTACCCTGTGACGGCTCGTTCTGCCGAGAGCAGCTTCTTTTGCCATTCTCTGCCAACCACACCCTGAGCTACAGCCTCGTCTACTGAGAGTTTCTTGTTGTTGACTGGGTCAATGACAAAACCAGTGGCAGCTTGGGCCTCAAGCAGCACAAGAGATGTTCCAGGAGTCAGCAGGCCTCTGGACCTGGCTTCAAAGATGCTCAGGGTCTCTTTGGTGGACTGCAAGTACACTCCTGCAATGCAGTTGGTCCCTTCTAGATACCGACGGACAGAGTCCATTTCACTGACCTCCTCAACTGTGATGGTTCCTGAATTCAGTTCTTTGTAGAGGTTCTCGTCGATGATTTTAGATTCAAGCAATTCTGTAGCACTGACATCCTTTCTAATACCATGAAAGGTTTCGGTCTCTGTAACTGTGGTGGTGATGGTGGTCTTTGTGGTGCTGCTGTCAATGTCAGTTTCAGGTATTTGACATGTGATGGCTGATGATGAGGTTGTGGTAGTGGTCTGCTGTTGAATGATCATCAAGATGATTTCCAAAATGCGTTCAATCGTGATAACTCCAGACTTGTATTGTTGCACGAGCTCTTGCCTCTTCTCTTCAGTGATATATCTGGAGTAGAGCAGATCCCACAGTGACACCGTGGTTCCTTGATACTTTCCTCCTGCTTTAGTGGTTGTCCTTAATTTCAGGATAAGTTTTGTGGCCTCATCAACATAGAAATAAAACTCCCCTTTCTTCACAATAGGTAGTACTATAAGTCCTGTTTTTGGGTCAGTGACACATCTCTCTATAAGTTGGAGATAAGTCAGATTCTCTTGCGTGTTGGGATCGAAAAAGCCCTTTGTGTCGTCATCTGGGTCAGACAGAATCTGATTCATTTCTTCATCAAAGTAGCCTCTTTGGTAAGCCACCTGCACAGGAACTCTGTGACTGTATACTGGGTCAATGATGCCTCCTGTGGCAATTTGAGCTTCCAGAAGACGGATTCCATGATCCTTTACGATGAGATCTTTTGTCAGGGCCTGGAATAAGGAAATGGTCTCGCCAGTGTAGGGGTCAGTATATCCAGTGACAGCCCGTTCTGCTGACAGCAGCTTCTTTTTCATCTCGCTGCCGACTACATTCTGAGCCACAGCTTCAGCCACTGAAAGCTTTTTGTTGTTGACTGGGTCAATGATAAAGCCAGTAGCAGCTTGAGCCTCAAGGAGTACAAGAGACGTTCCAGGAGTCAGCAGACCTCTGGACCTCGCTTCATAGATACTCATAACTTTCTTTGTAGACTCAACCCTGACACCAGCGATGCAGTTTGTTGCCCCTAGATACTTTTGAACAGATTCCATTTTGTTGACATTGTCTACAGTCACTTGCCCTTGTATGATCTGTGTGAAAAGCTCCTTCGAGATGATCTTTGATTCATAAAGCTGACTTGCTGAGACTTGCTTCCTCAGTCCTTTGAATTTTTTTTCTTTGGAAGACACCTCTGTAATGATGACCGTGAGTATTTCAATCATCTCTTCAATTGTTATGGCTCTAGTCTTGTATTGCTCTATGAGCTGCTCCCGCTTCTTCTGTGATATGTATTCCGACAGCAACAATTCCCACAAGGTCACTTCTTTGTTTTGGAATTTGCCCACATGCATGGAAACTGTTGTGTTTTTTAACTCAAGCTCTATTTGCTCCTTTGTGTGAAAAACATTCGGTTTCTCCTCATGCAGTGGTAAAAAAAGCAATCCCGTTTTAGGATCTACTTCACATCTTTCCATCAACTCGAGGTAGGAGAGTTTTTCCTTAGTGTTCGGATCAAAATACCCCTTTAAATCTTCAGGTGGGTTTAGCAGAAGGATTTTGAGTTGGTCATCCAGAAGTCCCCTTTTGACTGCAATATTAATGGGCACCCTGTGACTCATGTTTGGGTCTACAATTCCACCCGTTGCTATTTGTGCTTGAAGAAGGCGAATGGCATCACTTCTTTGAATCAGCTGTTGATTCATAGCCTCAAAAAGTGATATTGTTATGTCGGTGTAGGGGTCTTTATAGCCGGTGATGGCTCGCTCGGCCAGCAGGAGCTGCTCACACACATCTGGCCCAATGACTTCCTCTTTTGCAGCCTCTTCAACAGTGTAGAGTTGGTTTGTGAGCGGATCAATGAGACATCCTGTAGATGCCTGTGCTTCTAGCAATAGATATGCAATGCCGTCTGTTAACATACCTTCCATTTTTGCACCATATATGCTCAGAACTTGTTGGGACGGATACACTTTAATCCCTGCTATGCTTCTCGATCCATTCAAGTATTGTTGCACGTGCTTACATTTCGTCACTTCTGCCGTTTTGCCTTGCTGTACCAGTTTGAATGTGTCATTGTCGATAATACCAGAGTCCAGTAAATGTTTCGCTGAGACAGGCTTTCTAAGGCCCATTATCATTTTGGGAGCTTCCTTTTTCTCCAGTTTTTCAATGGTAGACGTTACAGTGAAGATGATGGTGTCTGTGGTGACCTTTCCTGTTCGGAATTTTTCTATGAGTTCATTTTGTTGGTCTTCAGTGAAGTAGCCAGAGTGGATCAAGTCCCAGAGAGAAATTGATTTCCCTGCGTAGTGTCCAAACGATATGATCACTACTGTCTCTTCAAACACTCGTCTTATTTCACTGTCAGTGTACAACCTCGTATATGTTTTGGAAGTTTTGGGTGTGTTAGTCATCGGTAAGAGGAACAATCCCGTTTCTTTATCTTGCACACATCTTTTCAACATTTCCAGGTATGTCAGATTCTCTCTGGTGTTGGGGTCGAAAAAGCCTTTTGTGTCATCATTCGGGTCCGAAAGAATTTGATTCAGTTCTTCATCAAAATATCCTTTTCTGTAGGCAACATCGAGGGGTAAGTGAAGACATTTTAAGGGATCGATGATACCGCCTGTCGCAATTTGGGCCTCAAGTAAACGAATGCCATGCTTCTTCACGATGAGATCCTTTTTCAAGGCTTGGAAAAGAGAAATCTTTTGACCCGTGTATGGATCGGTGTAACCAGTGACAGCTCTCTCCGCAGACAGAAGCTTTTCATACATTTGAGGACTAATCAACATTTCCCGAAGCGCTTGTTCCACGGTTAGCTTTTTGTTCGTCAGTGGGTCGACAATGAACCCCGTGGCTGCCTGTGCTTCGAGTAGGCAAAGAGCCGTTCCGGGTGTTAGGATGCCAGTTTTCTGGGCTTCGTAGATGCTCATCTTCTGATTGGAAGGCTGGAGTATCACACCGGCGACGCAGCTCTTCCCTTGAAGGTAGGCCCTCACGCTATCCATTTGCAACACGTCAGTGCTCTTTAGTGTTCCATCAATCAAGTTACTGTAGGTTTTTTCATCTACTATTTGAAGCTCCAAAAGATCCACGACGGAAACCTCCCCTCTAAGGCCTGGGAAGCTCAGGTCTGCTTGCTGTTTTATCTCTTTGCTATCAATGATGACTAAAATGGACTCAATGATTTCCTCAATTGTGAGTTTCCTTGACTTGAAGAATTTGAAGAACTCCTGTCGTTCTGACTCAGACAGATACTCTGAATTGATGAGATCCCAAAGAGTTGCATGCCTGCCCTTGAAGCGGCCATACCGTACAGAAACGACTCTTGTTCTGAACAGTTCCTTCATGGCGTCATCAACGTTGACTTTTTGAATTTTGCCTTTGAGTGGCAGGAGACAGAGTCCCGTACTTGGATCTGTGACACATCTGGCCATGAGTTGCAAGTAGGTGAGATTCTCATGTGTGTTGGGGTCAAAAAAACCTTTGGTGTCATCAGTAGGATCACTCAGGATCTCGTTCATCTCCTGGTTGAAGTATCCACGTTTGTAGGCCACTTGGACGGGAATGCGATGGCTATTAACTGGGTCAATGATGCCGCCAGTAGCAATTTGCGCCTCCAGGAGTCGAATACCGTGATCCTTTACGATTAGGTCTTTTTGCATGGCTTGGAACAGAGAGATTGTGGTCCCGTAGTATGGGTCTTTGTAACCGGTCACCGCCTTTTCTGCAGAACGCAGCTTTTGGTAAAAATCGGGCCCAATAATCTTAGCTTTGATAGCCTCATCCACGGAAAACTTTCTGTTTCCAATTGGATCAATGATGAATCCTGTTGCCGCTTGAGCCTCGAGTAAAACCAGAGCTGTTCCTGGCATCAGTTTGCCTTTCTGTCTTGCTTGGTAAATGGTCAGGATCTGGGAGTCAGGTAGGAGAACACCTGCAATGCTGTCTTTACCCTGGAGGTACACATGTAGGTTTTGATCTTCAATTACATCCTGAACAGACTTCTTACCTTTTTTCAGATCATCTAGGATCTCCTCACTGATGATATCAGCCTCAACCAACTGTTTAGCTGTGACTGTTTCTCGAATGCCTTCAAAGGTGACTTTGGCGTTTTTGACAGATGTCTCAATGATTTGTAGAACTGTTGTGACAATCGTCTCGATAGTGAGCATCCTTTCCCGGTATTTCCGTATGATGTCTGTGCGCTGCTTTTCATCTAAGTATTCTGACATCAGCAACTCCCACAGAGATACTGTCATTCCTGAGTACTTCCCACAAGCCACTTTCACCTTCTTCTGTTTGAAGGATATCTTAGTTTGGTAATCAATGAAGGTGAAGTTCAGTACATCTGATTTGTCTCGAAGAGGAAGGAGGCAGAGTCCGGTAGCAGGATCGGTGACACACCTTTGCATCAGCTGAAGGTACGTTAAATTCTCCTCAGTGTTTGGGTCAAAGAATCCTTTTGTGTCATCACCCGAATCTTCAAGTATGGCTTTCATTTCTTGGTCAAAATAGCCTCTTTTGAAGGCCACGTCTGTGGGGAGCCTGTGGCTGTGGATGGGGTCGATTATTCCTCCTGTGGCAATTTGCGCCTCCAGCAGGCGGATCCCATGTTCCTTCAGGATGAGATCTTTGGAGAGTGCTTGAAAGAGGGAGATTGTTTTTTCCGTGTACGGGTCTTTGTAGCCAGTCACGGCTCGTTCGGCGGAACGCAGCTTGGCGTAATATTCAGGCCCAATGAGTTTGTTTTTGATAGCCTCATCTACAGTGAACTTTTTGTTTTCCACGGGATCGATCATGAATCCGGTTGCGGCCTGCGCCTCCAGAAGAACTAGAGCCGTCCCAGGCATCAGTATGTTGCGCTTCATGGCTTCATAGATGCTCAATCTCTGATTGGATGAGAGGATTGCAATGCCAGAAATGCTGCCTTTGCCCTGGAGATATTCTTTTACCGTCTCATTCAGCATCACTTGCTGGGTTGTAGTCTTCCCCTCCTGCAGGTTATCGTACATTTCTTTGTTAATGATCTTGGATTCAAAGAGTTCTGCGGAGGAAATGCCTCGTCTCAAGCCCTTGAAGGTGATGAAGATGGGGAGAAGAACCAGACCTGTGTCTGGTTCCACAATACACTTCTTGATCAGTGTTTTGTAGTTGATGTGCTGTTGTGTGCTCGGGTCATAGAACACCTTCAACTCTGACATCTGATCATCATCCAGTAGACCTTTCTCGTAGTAGCCTTTCTGAATGGCTGACTCAACTGAAAGGGTTGTCTTCTCAATTGGATCTAGCAGGCCGTGCGTGGTGATTTGAGCTTGAAGTAGTCTTAAACCGTAATCTCTGGGTACCAAGTCTTTTTGCATGGCTTGGAACACGGAGATGGTTTGGTTGGTGTAAGGGTCCACGTAACCGGTGACAGCCTTCTCTGCGAAGAGGAGCTTCTCCTTCAACTCAAGTCCGATGAGTTTTTCCTTGATGGCCTCCGTGACTGGAAGTATTTGGTTCTTCACAGGGTCTACGACACCTACTGTGGCAACCTGCGCTTCCAGAAGGGCCAACGCCGTTCCAGATTTAAGCAGGCGTTTCTTCATGGCTTCGTATATGCTGATCTTCTGCTTGGATTTTGCCAAGTAGACGCCCGCCACAGGGCCATGGATTTTGGTGTGGCCATTTTGCTTCTTCTCATTAGCATCAGCGGGTTCCATCTTGGCCTTGTTTCGCTATGTGAGGGAAATAATTGTATCAGATAGAATGAACTGTATACAGCAGTAATTCTCAACTCGTGGTTTAGTAGTTCATGGAACCATTAAGGACAGGAAGTTAAAAAAAATTACTGCAATATTTTTCCATCTACACAGTTTCTCAGAAAATGAAAACTCTGAAGCAAAACAGTATTAAAAAACCGACCTACTTAATTAGTCGGGTTTCGTTTGGTTTGTTGGCAGCCTTGACTCTTGCGTGAACTTCCACAAGCCCAAAATTCCAGCAGTTATATGGCTCAAGCTCCGCCTCTGCGGAGATAAGGTGTTCATGCCATCATTTAAACAGCAGTTAATCATTTTCACATTAATCCATCCCTGCATCTCAACTTAAAAGACTTCTCCAGCTTTTCATTTTAATACTAACTTTGCATATCAAGTTGCTAGTTAAGTACTCCAAATTCTTTTTAGTACTCAAACTGGCGTGACATCATCACAATGAAAACCTACAGGCCCGACGGGCCGCGAGTCTGCACACAAAACACAAGCGGCTTTTGTTTGCGCAACAGCAGCTTGCAGGTGTCTGACACACACACACACACTTTTCAAAATTTCCCCAATCAAACATTGCACAATTTCATTTTCACTTTCACATCAAACAGCAATAAATCTTTTACAACTGAAATACAGATAAGTCATCCACTATCTTATTGCACCGATAAAATTCAGCGGCATGATCTAATACATTTACAATTATTATAAGAATATGCTTCTTTTTTAGGTATTAAGATAAAGATTCATTTATCATCATTTTTATTATCTTTAATCATTAGTAGCTGTGCCAGCTGCCATCGTCAACATCGCTGTTTACTTCATTCAATGTGGAAAAATTGCACAAATAATTCATGATAACCTTGAACTTTTACTTTCTTCATTTGAATACACATTTGGAAGTATCCAATACTTGACTCTCTCGTAAATACCAAAGATAAAACAAAGCAGTGCTAATTAACGTCTCGCCTTCCTGTCATTGTGAATTACAACCGTCATGCAGTCGAGCAGAAAAATACGTCTGTGAGGATGCTTGTCGCGTCAATCAAAGAAAAGTCCAAAGCTATAAAGTTGTAGATATTGCATACAATTTGTTGACTACATTCGCTTTAAAAATTTCTGTAACGCTGCTTACCTTGTGTCAACAAGTCAGTGTCTCAACTCGTGAGACAGTAAGTGTGACATTCGTACAGGCTAAAGGTAACTGGGTGAGGAATGTTTGCTTTCTCTTTTTCTTTTTTTTTTTTTAATCAGAAAGGGTGTTGGCTCACCAAACAGGATAACATTTGGCTTTCAGCATCAGCAAAGTAATTGAAAGAGTAAAATTGAGTCAAATAATCAAATTGATGACATTTTTATTCATTTAAGGGTGAGACTTGACGTTAAAGATACGACAAGATAGGGCAAGGATGAGAAAGAAAAAAAAAGTGCTTACTTTTGAGTATTAAGTTCGACTTCCTCAGCTGCTGATGTGATCTGAAAAGAGAGAAATTCCCAAGGTGCTCACAAAATCTCCTCGGAAGTCCTGCGCAGCGGCCGTATTTAAGGCGAGTCTGGCTGGGCCAAGTCCCACCCCGCGCCCCCCACCCCCCACCCGGCTTCCTCCTCCCGGGGACAACCTCGGGCTGTCTCGACCCAGAGAGCGAGCTTGCAGCATGCCGAGAATTCTTATCCACTTCCTTTGAGCGCCTCCATTGTGCTCTGAAACAATAAAAGGGGAAAAATGTCTTATTACGCGACAGGTGCGGTTTTAAACGTACACCAGAAGAAGACATCAAATCATGACGGGGAAATAATTTACCTTCAATTGCCAGGCATTGTGATATTGCCCTGACTTTTTTTTTTTTTTTTTTTTAAGATACAATATGGGCCTTGGCTCAAAGGTTGGGCAACAATATTTTATTGCATCGTAGCGGAGATGTGATATCTTATCTGGTACGAGTAATCACACATGCACAGACACGTACACACTAGACTGAGAGGTTGACAATTTAAACTAGTGGAAACGTTACCGGAGAAGACATTACTCAGTCGGAAACATAACGGCTTTCGATGACGAGTCAGACGCGTATAGGCTTTTACTAGCTCGTCGATACATACCTGTAAACATGCACCGAAATTCCATTGCATCATCACTGAGTCAAACTATCACGTTCGTGTCACAATCCATTCAGATGGGTGCCAATTGTCTCTTAGTACCACTCCGATCTTGGGTTAAACCAGGGGTGTCAAACTCATTTTTCTCGCGGGCCGCATTGTAGTCATAGCTTCTTTGGGGCCATTATGACTGTCAACCCAAATAAATGTATGAGCACCTCATATTATATACAGTAAAAGCTACAAAACAAACTGACAAATAAGTCATTTTCAAATCAGACGAGTAAAAACTGGTCAAATATATATATATATTAAAAAAAAAGAGAGATATTATTAAAAGTGAAGACAATTTGCAATTCTAGTAATGACACAAGTATTTGATGCACAATTTGTCTTCGCGGGCCACATAAAATGATGTGGCGGGCCGTATCTGGCCGCCGGGCCTTGAGTTTGACACCTGTGGGTTAAACAATACAAGTTAATAAGAGGAATGTAAAGGTCGAAAAACTTTCTTGTACCAATCCAGTCCTGTAGGTGGCAATAGCCACGAAGAAGGGAGGTGACTGTGACAAATGGAATGGGAGGTTTTTCCGAAATTCCATTCCATATATAATTTCCATGAAATATTTGGGGTGAATGAGGAAAAAAAAATGCTGGGAATTAGCGAGTTTTCATAATTTTAGGTCGTAATTAATGGCAGTTCCGTGGAAGTCTCAGGCGTGAAAGTTGCTGGTTGACAAAGGTCCTCCCTTCAAGATGACGTCAATCAATCCAGCTGTGCTTTTGACTAACAACCGACTGAGATTTCGGATGGAAATCTGCCGTATCGGATTTAGCGCATGAGGTCATGTTAGTACAAAGGAGAAGGGAGTGGTTGCCACTGGCAATTTTTTTTTTTAAGGTCACTGGCTTAAATATGAACAGATCTAAACAAACCTCGGGCTATGCTAAAATCACACCCAACACATTTGTAGTATAATAAAAAAAAGCATTAAATGATTACCGCAAATCTACAATATTAACATTGACTACAGAAAGTTGTTTTTTTTTTGTCTCTAGGGCTTTTTTTGGCAACACATTGCGGGCGTGTTGACTAATTGATTTCCGCATAAAATGAGGCAGTTGCGAAAGAGTTTCATGGAAAGAATACGGTGCCAACACAAAGAGTCACCAATTAGCATTTTTGATCCAATCCAAAAATATTTGAAAATTATGCAACCGATATTATTATTGTATAAATCCACAGTTGGCTGACTAGAACAAAATTTGGCCTCACTTGATCAATACGAGGTGGACTTCTTGAGTTTGCCGACCCCTGCCCTAATGGATCCCACCCCAACCTTCCCTGGCTAGGAATGTTAGCAGCGGTGTTGGCAACGCCACACCCAGTTCATAACTCTGTGTAACGTCAGCTTTCTGTTTTGCCTCAAATCTTCAGATAGCGTCAGACAGCTTGCCAAGATTGTGTGTTTTAAGGCCCAACCCCTTTACTTGAACTTAATCGTGCTTCTGTTTGCACAAGAAAACTGCGGCAAACCGCAGAGGCTTACCTTACACTTATCTAAGCGTGAAGGTGTAAAACCCTCGCCCACATCTTCCACCGAAAAAGGGCGAAGTAGCCTTAAGCACATGCCATCACCCTGTGATTGCACGGGACAAGATTTGAATAAATGCGCAAACAGAGGCACGCCTAGTTTAGGAGGAACAAAGGCCTACTTGACAGTCGTTTGCTTATCTGCACAATTCAAGACATCTCACTGAAAAGGGGTGAAGCGTGTGAAACATGTCTGAGACACGGATTTGTTGCGTGTTGTATCTGGCAAGGACTTTAAATTGATGACTTGATGAATGACAGAAGAGTCAACGTGAGCGAAATTTTCCAAGGGGGGTGGGGGCAGTCCTGGAAAACATATGATGTGTCAAACTCAAGGCCCAGGGGCCAGATACGGCCCGCCACATCATTTTATGTGGCCCGCGAAGAGAAATTGTGCATCAAATTCATGTCAATATTAAAATTACTCATTGTTTTCACTTTCAAAAAATAGCTCTATCGCTAGCAATTTTTATTCCCATTCATATTTTTAAAATATGTTAACAGTTTTTCTTAGTCTCTATTTTGAAAACTAGTTATTCATCTAGTCATTCACTAGTTTGTTGAGTACCGGCCACTATATATGATTTGAGACATTCAGACATTTATTTGGGTTGGCAATTTCAACGGCCCTTTAAAGGAAACCATGACTATGACAAAAATAAGTTTGACGCCCCTGTTCTAGCCCTTTTCAGGCTGATGAGAAACAGTCACAGAATCACAAAGTGTTTCTTGTCCTTATTTATTTACATAGCAACTCAATTCCTTACCAGCGTTTTTTTTTAATATAAATACACCGCGCATCAAAATATATATCCTTCAAACCCCTTTGGTGCATCATCATCATCATCATCATAATACAACAAATGATTTAAAGGGTACAACCCAATTCATATTGGGTTTTTTATATGTTAGTAAATCATGCAACTCAGAAATATAATGTGTAGGAAAATAAAAGGATATAGGCTAGATAATTAGGCTTTGTTTTACAAAGAAGCTTTAACATAAAAAAAATACAAACATGGAGGATGGTTGTAAATAAAAGCTGAAGAACTGAATAGAATCTGTTATTGGCTTCCAGCA
This sequence comes from Syngnathus scovelli, assembly GCF_024217435.2. Taxonomy (NCBI): domain Eukaryota; kingdom Metazoa; phylum Chordata; class Actinopteri; order Syngnathiformes; family Syngnathidae; genus Syngnathus; species Syngnathus scovelli. The sequence continues at coordinate 6,284,028 of NC_090865.1, forward strand.
GTGGTGCGTATACAGTACATACAGTCACGTCAATATGAACATTCATGTGTGAGTCATACCTGATCGCATCCGGTTCGTTCAGTCATGCAAGCGTCAAAACCGTCTTATGATACACAACAACCGCCTCAAACATCTTGGCGCATTTTTTTTTTTTTTGCAGGCACTTCAAGGGTTTTTCTAACAGCTCAGGGTTAGTCGCGAGAGTAACTTTTGCATAAATTCCGGCTACAGTGAAAGTTCAGTCCAGGTGAAGATCTCTGGAGGTGCGGTGTCTAAAAAAAAAAAAAGGAGAACATGAAACATCAGGACAAGTTGGGAAGACATTGCTAACTATTGGGTCATCACGTACCAGTCGAGAAGGTCCGAAGAAGCAGCGACTACTTGGGTTACTTTGGTGTCAAGAGTCTATAAAGTCAGGTTGCTGTGTTGACGGTCTTCCAGTGCATGGGAATGTGCTGCTTTCTGGTTCCCATGGGGTTCAAAGTCCAGGTTTTAGGTTAGATGTTGGAAATGGGGGTCAAGCTGTTTAGTAGGTGTACAGCATCACGATCGAGGACAAAGATCTTGAAGCTTAGCGATAGGAGAGACATTCTTCATGTCAGCGGCCGTGCCGAGATTCTCGATTCTGCTCTGCGAAGTGGCCGTTCACTTTCAATATTGGAGAAATGAGAAAATTCGACTCTTATTTAAAAGGCTCGACTAACGACGATCAGAGTATGTTCTTTCGGTTGTAGTGTTGCACTCAAAGCTAATTTCTTGTCAATAACAGTGATTAAACAAAATAATAAAATGTACACAGACGAACGTATATAAAGAAATCTAAGTTGTACAATAATTAAACATCTAAAAACTTGCAACGACCACATGCAGAGCAGAAGGCATCTCGGTGGCTTTATAATTCATCCTCAGTATCTGCGGCTGTAACTTGGTGAACTGTATGAGGAGGATGAGGAGAAGGTGGTGGTGAAACTGGACCCAGTTGCGTCAAAGCTTCCTCTTCTGGAGCCTGATCTAGAACCGGTTCTGGAGCCCGAGCGTGAGCCAGTAGCCGAGCCCGAGCCGCTGATGCTGCTGTACGGACTGTAGAGGCCTTTACTAGACTGGGAGGACGCCTCCAGAAGCCTGAGACCAGTACCCTCCTCAATCATGCTTCTGTCCAATGCATCCTTGTAGGAGATTTTAAGTTTGGTTTTGGGGCATGTGAGGTACTTTGAATGCGTGTTGACATCACGGAGTTTCTGTGCGGTACGAGCATCCAAGGTGCCCTTTTTCAAGGCATCGTCCAGTGAGACTCTGCTGGTGATGTCTGGTTCAATTAAACCACCAGTCAGATATTGGATTTCCAGGAACCGCTGGCCGGCCTCATAATACAACCAGCCTTTCTTCAGGGCTTGAGCCGCTGACATTTTGGTCTTAGTCCGAGGGTCCTCGAATCCATTACAAGCCTTCTGCGCGAGGCTAATTCGGTCCACCATGATCTTGTCTACGAGCCCTTGGTTTACTGCATCTGTGACCGAGAATTTTTCACCAGTGTTTGGGTCGATGATTCCTCCGGTGCAGGCCTGAGCTTCCAGCAACCTCTGACCAGTTATGTTGTCAACAAGGTTTCTGTGGATGGCCTCAGTGACAGACACCTTCTCGAGTGTTTCCGTGTCCAAGATTCCAGCAACGGGGCCGCTTTCCTCGGTGGGGTCATTCCATGGGACAGCGGGTGTTTTGATGGAAGGCATCGGACTTGAAGCGTAAGAGGAGGAGGATCCAAAGGAGGATGACCGTGATCTAACTCCACTGGAATTTCCAGATAGCATGTCTGCGAATTCTGTGATGGATAGAGTTCCAGAGCGGTACTGGTCCAGAGCCGATTTCTCAATCAGGCCGTTTGCGATGGCATCGTCGATATCGTACTGTCTTCCAGACCTCCTATCAATGATCTTGGATTTTACAACTCCATCAGATGAAGTGCTGGTAATTTCCTCCCATTCACATTCCTGCTCTGCTAGCTCCAAATAGGTCTGGTGGTCAATGAGCCCTTTTTGGTAGGCCTCATACACGGACATCTCCTTGCCAGTCTCCGGATCGACGATAACAACTCTGCGCTTGCGAACTGATGACTTGGAGGAAGTCTTCCTTTCTTTCTTCTTTTCTTTCAGCAATAGGAGAGCAAGCCCTGTTTGAGGATCCATCATGCATCGTTCCATGAGCTGGAGGTAAGTGAGGTTTTCCTCTGTGTTCGGGTCAAAGAAGCCTTTAGTGTCGTCGGATGGGTCCGTGAGGATTTGGTTCATCTCTTCGTCAAAGAGGCCACGTTCATATGCCATCTCCACTGGCAAGCGATGGCTCTCCTGTGGGTCAATGATTCCACCTGTAGCAATCTGAGCCTCTAGCAAACGGATGCCATGGTCTTTCAAGATCAAGTCTTTCTTCATGGCTTGGAAGAGTGAAATTACCTTGCCAGAATAGGGATCCCTGTAACCTGTGACTGCTCGCTCGGCCGACAGTAGTTTGTCTTTGAACTCTGGACCCACAACACCCATCTTCACTGCTTCGTTAACATTTAGTTTCAGATTTTTGATGGGGTCAATCACGTACCCAGTCGCAGCCTGGGCCTCGAGAAGCTCAAAGGCAGTTCCTGGTCTGATCATGTTTTTCTTCATGGCTTGGTAGATGGACAAGCAGTCTTTGGTTGACTCCACAAAGACACCGGCAATGCAGCTGACACCTTCGAGGTATTTTTTCAGTTCCCTGCTGACCTCCTCCACGCCGATGGTACCCTGAATGAGTCCGTTGTACGTCTTTTGGTCAATAATCTGAGATCGAAGCAGCTCATCCACAGTGATTTGCTTCCTAAGACCCTTGAAGAGAAGTTTCCTGTCCGCTAGCGACAACAGCTTCAGTCCACTGTCTTTGTCCAGCCGACATCTTTTCAGCAGCTGAGCATAGGACAGGCTTTCGTCTGTGGTGGGCTCGATGTAACCTTGCACATCGGCGGTGGGCTCAGATATTCTGTCGAGTGTCTCTTTGTTGATGTACCCGCGCTGCATGGCAACATCTGCGGGCAGACGGAAGTAGTATTCAGGATCCATTAGCCCCCCTGTGGCATTTTGGGCTTCCAGAAGCCTCAAAGCGTAATCCTCAGGAACCAGATCTTTCTTCATTGCCTGGAAGAGAGAAATGACTTTTCCGGTGTATGGATCTTTGTAGCCTGTCACGGCTCTTTCTGCAGAGAGAAGTTTGTCGTGGAGTTCGGGCCCTACGAGCCCCTTACGGACTGCTTCATCCACCGTGAGAAGTTCATCTTTCACCGGGTCGATGATAAATCCAGTCGCTGCTTGGGCTTCGAGGAGCGTCAGCGCAACTTCAGGCTTAATCTTGCCATTTTTCATGGCTTGATAGATGCTGATCTTGCTAGGAGTGTCCGACATGATGCCAGCAATGCAACCAGTTCCAAAAAGGTACTGCTTGACCGACGGCATTGCCATGATCTCACTAATGGTCATTTTTTCTTGCTTCAGGAGATTGTAAGTCTGCAGGTCTATAATTCGAGCGCTGTAAAGCTCCTCGATTGTAATTCTCCTTCTGATAATGTCGCACGACATGCCTTGCTCAGCCTTTTCAGCCTCCCTTTGCTCAATGATTTCAATTATAATGATGAGCATTCTGTCCTTTGTGATGGTCCCCAAGCGATACTGCTCCATGAGGCGGCGTCTCTCCTCCTCAGGAAGCATGTTTGAGTTCATAATTTCCCAGATGGTCATGGTCTTGCCTTCAAAGTTCTTATGCGGGATTTCAATTTGAGTGTTTGCTAAATCAGCCTGGGCTTTCTCCTCGGTGTACTTGTAGGTCTTCTCAGCAGTAGGAGCCACTTCGGCTTTAGACAGCGCCAGATAGCACAAACCAGAGTTTGGATCTTTGATGCATTTCTCTAGAAGTTGCTTGTATGTGACACTTTGATTAGTGTTGGGATTGGTGAAGCACTGGACGTCACCGGATGGTTCGTTGAAAGACTTAACCATTTGTTTACTTAAGAAGCCACGCTGAACAGCGATGTCAGTAGGAACGCGATGGCTGCAGACAGGATCAATGATGCCTCCTGTACTCAGCTGAGCCTCCAGGAGAGGAATGGCATGCTCCCTCAGCACCAGTTCTTTCTTCAGAGCTTGGAACAGAGAAATCTTATTGCCCGTGTATGGGTCCTTGTATCCCGTCACTGGTTTTTCCGCAGCGAGAAGTTTCTCATGAAGCTCCGGGCCAACGGTTCCGGCCTTGACGGCATCATCTACAGAATATTTCATGTTCTTGACTGGGTCTGTTATGAAACCAGTGGCAGCTTGAGCCTCAAGCAGCGCAAGGCCAGTATTTGGTTGAAGAATGTTACTTTTCATGGCTTGATATATGCTTAGTTTTTCATTTGTTCCTTCCATTGCAATGGCGTCTATGCGCTCGGTGCCTTGCAGATACCTCTTGACTTTATCATCTTGACTCACTTCCTGAGGAGTCTTTGTGCCTTGTTGGAGCTGATCAAACGTAGCCTGGTCAATTATGTTAGCATCCATTAATGCGCTAGCAGGAACTGGTTCCCTCAGACCTTCAAAACTGAGTTTTTCTTTTGCCTGAGACTCTTTTTCCTCCATTATGGTCATCACAACTGTTATTAACTTTTCGATTGTCACATGGCCCATTCGGTACTGGCGGATCAGTTCGATTCTCTTCTCCTCTGTGATGTACTCGGAGGTGATGATTTCCCAGATTGTGACCTTTCTTCCTTTGAAAGGTCCATAGTCCAGTTCCACGGTACTCTGGTTCAACACCTCTTTGGTTTTGGCCTCTGTAATTTGTTGATCCTCTTTGGGCTTGGGAGCCTTCTTTGAGAGGGGGAGTAAGGGAAGTCCAGTTTCCTTGTCGGAGATGCATTTCTTCATCAACTGTGCATAGGTGGCATACTCCTGCGTGTTGGGATCGTGGAAGACCTTGGTCTCGTCGGCGGTCTTGCTCAAGGTTTTGCTGGTTTCCTCGTCAAAATAGCCACGTTTGCAGGCAACCTCGTGTGGGATGCGGTAACTTTTAACCGGGTCAACAATTCCGCCGGTGGAGAGTTGTGCCTCTAACAAACGGATGCCGTTGTCCCTTTTGAGGAGACCTTTATTCATGGCTTCAAACAGAGACACCTTCTTGCCGGAGTAAGGATCTTTGTAGCCACTGACTGCTCTTTCCGCAGATAGCAGTCGCTCGTGCAGTTCTGGGCCCACCAAGCCGGACTTGACGGCTTCGTCCACAGGCATCCGTTCATTTTTGACAGGATCGATGATGAAGCCAGTAGCTGCTTGAGCCTCCAGATAATTAATGGCTGTCTCGGGTGAGAGCAGGTCTTTCTTCATGGCTTGATAGAAAGGCATTTTCTCCTTGGTGGGTTCGTTAAACAGTCCTGCAATGCTCGGTGTTCCTTGGAGTGCTTTCTTCACAGGTTCCATCTCTGAGATCTCCTTGATGGTGATTTTGCCGTTGCTTAGATTGTTGAAGACGTCTTTACTTATAACCTTGGACTCCAGAAGTTCACTGGCTGGCACAGAGGTCCTGAGACCATTCAACACGTTCTCATTGTTCTTCTCCTTGTCCTCCACAACGGTGATAACAATTTTGATGATCTTCTCCACCGTGATCTTGCCTGTCTTGTATTGGCGGATCAACTCTCGTCGTTGCTCTTCTGTGAAATACTCAGAGTTGATCACTTCCCAAATGGTTACCGTCTTTCCTTTGAACCTGCCAAAGGGTACGTCCACGTTGGACTTGCTCAACACTTCTTTCATCTCAGCGTCCGTGTAGGTTCTCTCGCTTTGGGATGCTTTTTCAGTCACGGGTAGAATCATTAACCCTGAACCTTCATCCTTGGTGCATTTATCCAATAGCTGCTTGTAGGTCATCGTCTCCTGGGTGCTTGGTTCTACAAACAACTTGTAGTCCGGGATTTGTTTGTTCATGTCGGCATCAAACTGCCCCTGCTTGTAGGCGGTCTGCAGCGAGACTCGATGGCTGTTGATGGGGTCGATGATGCCTCCGGTGGCAAGCTGCACGTCCAAGAACTTGGTGGCTGGCTCCTTCTCAATCAGACCTTTCTTCATGGCCTCAAATAAGGAGATCTTGTCTCCTGTGTAAGGGTCTTTGAAGCCCGTGGCAGCTCTCTCAGCAGACAGCATTTTATCGTGAAGTTCGGGGCCGATCAACTGCTCCTTAACAGCCTGGTCTACAGATAGACGTTTGTTTTGAACGGGATCGATGAGGTAGCCAGAAGCTGCTTGAGCTTCCAGCAACATTGCGGCTGTCTCGGGCGTGATCTTGTTGTCCTTCATGGCCTGATAAACGCTCACTTTCTCCTTTGAGGGAGTCAAGATGCCACCAATGCAGCTCTGACCCTGAAGGCACGAGTGGAGCTTGTCTGTCTTTGCGAGATCTTGCACTGAGACTTTACCCTTCTTCAGTTTGTCCAGTTCTTTTTTGGTCAGGACACCAATCTCATGAAGCCTCTCAGCAGGAACTTTATCTCTTATTCCATCAAAGGCCCAAGGTGACTCTATCTTCTTCCCATCAACTTCAGAGCCGTTGAATACTTTCTTTGTTGTGACCGACACTGTGGCAGAGACTAACTGTTCCCCGACGTCCTTCTCCGGCTGGACCTCAATTTCATTTCTTTTGGATACAATTTCTTTGGATGCTACTTCAAGATTGTTGAGTTTCTCCCTTAGCTTTTTGTTCTCCTCTCCCAACAGCTTCTCTTGTTCATTGCTTTTCTTTTCAAGGACCTCCATTTCCTTCTGCTTCTTCTTCATCTCTGCCTCAGCTTCCTTCTGCTTCTTCAAGGCCTCATCCATAATGGCTTGTAGCTTCTTCCTCTCATCTTCCATCAGTTTTTGTTGGCGTTCCTGCTCCTCTTTAAGCGCCTTGGCCCTGCTCACTTCATCCTTGAACTGTTTTTCCAGCTTCTTTTTCTCATCTTCTACTTCCTTCTCTCTTTTTAATAGCAGTTCTTTCTCGGTGAGGAAGGTCTTTTGGAGAATGGCCTTCTGTTGCTCAATTTGCTCTTGTTGGGCAATGGCCATCTAGAAAAACAACAAAAGAACCAGTCAAACAAAACAGTGACTTCAGTATTGAGTATTCTTTTCAACCTTACCTCTTTGGAGTTCTTCTGAAGCTCCTCTGCCTCTTTCTTCAGCTTCGCTCGCTCTTTCTCCAGGTCGGCGATGGCTTTCTTGAGGTCGTCGGCCTCTTTGGTGCTCTGCAGCCGCTGAGTCTCCAGCTTTTGCACCACAGTCTCGGTGGCTTTCTGTTGCGAGTCCTCCAGACGAGCTTTGGCCTCATCCGCCTGCTTCTTGAACTTCTTGACCTCCTCCTGGGCTTTGGCTTGAGCGTCGCTGAGCTCTTTTACCTTCTGCTTCAACTTGTCCGCCTCGGCTGACACTTCCTGTTTCCTTTTTCTCTCGGCCTCCAGGGATTTCTGGAAGCCTTCAGTCTCCTGGTCAAGCCGCTGCTGGATCTGCTGCTTGTCCTCCAGGAGTTTCTTAGCCGCCTCCTGCGCCTTATCCTTCTGCTTTTGGAGATCCTCGGCCTCTGCTTTCAATTTTGTAGCCTCTTGGATGGCTTGCATTTTCTCCTTGAGCATCTTCTCTGCGAGCGCCCTTTGTTCGGCCAAGTCCGACTCTGCGGTTTTTCTGAGTTTGGAGGCTTCCTCGGCCTCGGCACTGAGGCGAGCCGCTTCCTCGGCTAAGAGCTTCATCCTCTCGGCTTCATCGGCGAGCAGCTTCTTTGTGTTATCTTTGTCCTTCTGCATCAGACGTTTGTTTTCGCTCTCAATTTGAATCTTAAGCTTGAGAAGCTCCTCCATCTGAATCCGGACTTTGGAAAGTTCATCCTCTACCTGCGCTTTCTGTTTGACGGCGTCGTTGACCTCGCCCTTCACCCGCTGGAGCTCCTCGTCCAAAACTGTCTTCTGTTTGTCGGTTTTATCCAGCTGCAGTTTGATAGTGGACAGTTCCTTCTCCACCTGGGACTTCTGCTTGAGTGCTTGCTCCGCCTCCTTCTTGTGCTTGTTCATTTCGGCGTCGGCTTGCTGCTTCTGTTTGAGAGCGGCCGCCTCGGCTTCCGCTCGCTTGGTGGCCTCCTTTTCGGCTTCTTTCCTCAGTTTCTCGGCATCCTTCTGAGCTTTGGCCTGCTTGGCGGCTTCGTCCTCGGCGGCTTTTTTCTTCTTCTCGGCCTCCTCGGCTTTCTGGCGGAGCAGCGCCGCCTCTTTCTCTGCTTTCTCTTTAGCTTTCTCAGCTTCTCGGGCAAGTTTTTGGGCATTCTCAAACTCTTCCTTCAGCTTCTCCTGAGCGAGGTCGCCCTCTTTGTTTTTGCTGAGGACATCTTGAGCTTTTTGCTCGGCGGCGCTGCATTTCTGCGCGGCTTCCTTGGCCAGGATCACCTGCTGCTTGGCGTCCTTCTCTGCTTTTTCTCGGTGCTTGTTGGCTTCCTCCGCTTTCTTCTTCAGACGTTCTACCTCCTCCTGGGCAGCTTTGCATTGCCGCGCCGCCTCTTCCTCGGCTGCTGTGATCCTCTTAACCTTCTCCTCAGCTTCCTTCCGCTTCTTCTCCTCATCGGCGGCGAGACGTTTCAGCGTTTCGGCTTCCTTCTCGGCTTTTAGTTTGCTCTTCTGCGTGTCGTCTGCAATTGCTTTCAGCTTCTTTAATTCGTTCTCTAAATCTGATTTCTCTTTTGAGGCCTTCTCAAAGTTGATCCTGATGATGTGGATCTCCTCCTCCACCACTTTTCTCTGCCTGAGCGTTTCCTCAATGATGGTCTTCTGTCGCTCCAATTCAGTGTTTGAGGAGCTCTGCAGATGTTGCATCTTCTCGGTAATATCTTGTTTGTGCTGAGTTGCTTGATCCTCCAGAAGCTTCCTCTGGTAGGCTTCATCCTCAGCTTGTCTCTTCAGCCTTTCATTCTCAGCCTCTTTGGCTTTCAGGGCAATCTCGGCTTCCGTCTTGAGACGGGTCGCCTCGTTGATGGCGGCGAGTTTCTCCTTGAGGATTTTCTCGGCTTCGGCCCGTTGTTTGGCCGCCTCCTCCTCGGCGAGCTGCCTCTGCTTCTTGGCCTCCTCGGCGACAGATCTCAGCCTGGTGGCTTCGTCCGCTAGTTGTTTCATTTTCAGGACTTCCGACTCAAGACGTTGCTTGGTCTTTTCCGTGGTGGACAGCGTCTCCTTCTCTGCTTTCATCTTCATCTGGAGAAGAGCATCCATTTCGCTTCGGACCTTGGCGAGCTCCTCCTCTAGTTTCTTTCTCTGGTTTTCGGCGGCGTTCACTTCATTCTTCAGACGTTGGAGCTCACTGTCCAGGAGGTTCCTCTGTTGCTCTGCGTGTTCAAAGTCAACCTTCAGCCGAATGCATTCTTGCTCAGCTGACAGTTTCTGTTGGGCGATCTGCTCGGCGAAAGTCCTTTGCTTGTCCAGTTCTTTCTCGGCGTTCTCCTTCTGTTTCAGAGCGGCCTCCTCGGCTTTTGCTTTTTTCTTGGCGTCACGCTCGGCCTCCGCTTTTTGCCTCTCTGCTTCCTCCTGCGCCTGGCTCTTCCTCTGGGCCTCCTCCTCGGCTTGCAACCTTAAGCGTAGAGCCTCGTTGGCCTTTTGCCTCCACATCTCCAGCTCCTTTTCCGCCTCTTCCCGAGCTTTACTGGCCTCCTCTTGCTGTTGGCGGAGCTTCTCGGCTTCCTCCTGCAATTGGAGCACGGTACCTTGCTCTTTCTTGAGGGACTCCTCAAGTTTGCTGGCTCTCTCATTGAAGGTTTTGGAGGTGCTTTGCAACTGGGCAGCGGCGCTCTTCTGCGCCACCTCCTCCACCACCTTGACCTGCCGGAGCTTCTCGTCCTCTGCCTGCTTCATGCGCCGCTCCGCCTCCTCCGCTTGCATCTTGAACTTGTTCAGGTCATCCAGGGCCTTCTGCTTCTGCTTGGAAGCCTCCTTCTCCGCCTCGGCTTTGCGCTTCAGCTCATCTTCTGCATTCTTCTTCTTCTGAGTCTCTTCGGCTACCTGCTTGCGAAGCCTCTCGGCCTCCTCCTGAGCAGCTTTACGCAGCTTCTCGGCATCGGCGGCTCGGTCGCGAAGCTGCTGAAGCTCCACGTCGGCCGTGCTCTTCTGGTTGATGGTGGTCTCCAGCTGGAGTCGGATAATGCGTATCTCCTCCTCAATTCTCGTCCGGCTTATCAGAGCCTCTTCTAACTGAAGGTTCTTAGTCTTGATCTCCTGCTCCGACAGACTCTTAAGCTGTTGCAGCTCCTGCTGAATGTTTTGCTTCTGCTTCTCAGCGTCCACGGCGACGTCTTGTCGCTTTCCAGCCTCCTCTTTCATCTTCAGCTTGAGAGCCTCGGCCTCTCGCTCGGCTTTGGCCACCGACTGAGCGTGAGCCTCAGCCAGCTGCTTCTGTTTGTCCAACTCAGCTTGGATCTCGGCCAGCCTCTTCCGCTCGGCTTCTTTCAGCTTCTCAGACGTTTTCTGCATTTGGAAACAATCGGGCGTGGAGTTACACAACTATTTAAAAACAGTGACGCAAAAAAGATTTTTTGTCAAACAAAAACAATTTCAGGACACACAATCACTCCACAAAATAATCATGGATGTAATGAGGCATAAACCAGATGATTTTAATTTAGTCCATGCTCATTTGACATTATAAAAACGATATGAAACGTCTAACACGCTAGTTAAATAGCTAGTTTGGAAAAGGGTACTGGAATGATACTAAATTGTAAGTAAAAACATTAAAAAACGGATGTAAAGCCAACACAAGATGTTTCCATGTCAAACAAGACAAATGATTGGAAAGACATGATTGACAGCTCAAAGAAGGTTCAGCATTCAAATTAATTGGCAAAATTAGATGGGGGGGCTAATAACCACTCAGAGGTAAAATCACGTGTCGGCTCATTTGAGCATTCAAATCCTGAACCTTCCCCTCTGGCAACGAAAGATGTCTTTAGAAGTACCTGCTTGATCTCTGCGGTCTGGTATGATTAGCATTCATCGTGACAAAGCGCTGGCAGGGGGGTCAAAAAAAGAAATGAAGATTGAAAAAAAAGGAGTTAAAATGTTAGGAGAAAGTCAAAGTGGGAAACAAGCAACGGAGCAGGCAAGTCAAGCAAAAAGAAACAAGCCGGTGAGTGAAAAGGACATTTTTGAGAGTAGAAAAGTCAAGCGTGAGGAGTCTGCGTGACGCCTTGAGAGTGAATGAAAAAGTTGGGATGTGATGTCGGAGATTCTGCTCTTTGGATTTCATCGTGCAAAACAGATAAGCCATATTTGTAAATGGAGCAATCGCATTTCTCCAACGTCACATGAGAGCATGTCATTACCTCGTCATCCTCTAGTCGGCGCCGTGCGTCCGTGATGAACTTGATGTACTGGGTGACGAGCGTCATGAGCTCACTGTAGCGGGTTCGCAGCGTCACGTACTGCAAGAGACGCAAAGCGGGGACAGCGTTGAGCAACTTTCACGTTTTGTTGATTACACAATGAAAACCTGCCTCTTGGATGATGTCATCGGAGGCGCACTCCATTTTGGGCTTCTTCATCGATGAGGCAGGGGGGTCCTGCAGGGCTTTGTAGGTCAGGAGCTGAAGCTCGTAATCCTACCAGGACAAAGGAGTCGTTTCATTCTGACGTCACACACCAACCGCGTCCACACACGCACACACCTTGACGGAGTCAATGTAGTCTTTGGCATTTGTCTGACACTTGTCGATCTTGTCCTTGTTCTTCTCGATCTCGTCCAGGAGTTTCTGCACGAGTCAAAAAGTAAACCCGATGTATCAAAAAGCGTCCTGTTACGATAGACGTGCACTTTTTGGTATGGATGGCCGTCGAGAGCTGACTTTTGAAGTACCTTCTCCTCGGCGAGTTGCTCCTTCAGCGCCGCTCCGTCGCCGACGGGCAGCGCCTGGACTTGCTCCTGGCGACGCCTAGCATCTGCCAACCATCGCATGAGCCACTCGTAGCTGTCGCGGTAGGAGCTCATGCGTCGCCGGAGCAGCTCCAGCTCCTGTTTTCGGATCTCCAGCTGAGCCAGCACAGACTGCCAACGCTCCTGCAGGCCGGCCACTAGCTGGCGGTAGCGTTCCAGCTCGGCGTCGCGCTCGCTATGGACGCGCGTCATCTTATCGTGGACGCCTGACGCCCGCTTGAGCTCATCCGCCATACGGTCGAACACAGCCTGGTCTGCTTCAGATTCCGTTTGCATTTTCTGGTGGACAAGAGTCGTCAGAATTAAAGCTAAAAGATAAACCGCCAAGCAGATATTCGGGGACTACCTTGATCTGGCTCTGCTGCTTCTCCGCCTCCTTCTCCTCGGTCGGGACTTTGTGGACAGCCAGCAGTCGAGTCTCGTAGCTTTTCAGCGTCTCCTCGGCATCGTTGGTGTTCCTGATCACCACGTCGATGGCCTTCAGCCTGAGAAAAGGAACGTCAGTGCCGGGACGACGCTTTTTGGGACCGGGGGGCTTACTTCTCCAAATAGATGGCCGACAAGCTGTAGACGTGGTCCATCTTCTTTTGCGTGCTGTCCAGTTCGGAGCGCAGCAAGGGGCCGGACGCTTGAGACGAAGCAAGAACCTCCTCCGTCTTCTCAGTGATGGAGTTCAGTTCTTTCTTCAAGCCTTCCAGCTCGGTTTGGACTTTCTGCCAGCAGGATGGAGGATTCTTGAGGCGGTCAAGAGAAGAAGTCAATTTAAGATTCTCACCATCTGCTCAGTGGTCTTCAGGGCGCAGGCTTTGAGCGGTTCTTTCTCGGCGAGCTGGCGAAGTCGCGTCACCGTTCGGTTCTCGCATCCCTCCAGCCTCAGGCGGAGGTCCTTGAGTTTGTTCAGGTAAATCCTGCACACGGACTCGTCCTGCTCTCCTGGTGGGATGGAAAAAAAAACGAGCACTTCAGCATCCGACGATCAAATTCATCCTGACGTTGAAGGAAAAAATCATTTGAACGGGATTAAACATGCCCTTCGTTCACGTTAAGTCATGTGAGAGATTCAATCCGTCAGTCGTCAATTGACTTCATGCGTGATTAGACGCTCCTCCGTCTGGAGGTTCTTTGACATTCAAAGCCATGACGGGTGCGGTTAAGAGAAAAATCAGTGAAGATAATGATGATGATTGGAGAGGAATGCATGAACTTGGAAGCACAAGAGGGTACAATGGCAATCACAAGATACAACACACACACATTACTTGTACACACTGACACACACCGGCCCAGACAAGAACACACACTGACGAGGACACCCACTGGGTGACACTTGGATGTAGTCAAGCACCTTACCTGTCTTGGGTGGCACGTAGCCTGTAATTTGAAGCCAACAGTCGACTTAATCATCAATCATAAATAGTCATTGATTGATGCCTTTATGGTCTTCAGTAATAATAAAAAAAATGAATTTGCAAACAAAAAGCAGCCAAACGTGGAGCAAATACGAAGATGCGCTCACCTTGTTCGGCGGTGGTGACCAGCGTGTTGTAGTGCTGGTTAGCTTTATTGTAGCTGGACTCCACCTGCATGCGGTCCTCGGCCCCGAAGGCCTGCGAGTCCTGGCTGTCTCTCAGGAAGTCCTGGTAGTGCAGCTCCAGGTTTCTCAGGGCCAGCCGGTACTCCTCCACCGTCAGCGTCTTGAACTGGCAAAAAGGTGGTGATGAGTACTAATCAATATTCTTGGTGGAAGCAAATTTAAGTTGCCGTTACCATGGAGATGTTCCAGGTCTTGATGATATGGATGTCTCGCGTGAGGTACTGCCAAGACAGCAGAGTCCTCAGGTCCACAAACAAGCCCTGCCACATTGTCTGTAGCTTCTGCAGATTCCCATCCAATCTGAGAACAATAGACGCTATAGGTCAGCGCTCATCGGGTTTGAAAAGCCGCCTTGGCGACTCACCCGGCAACACTGTTGATGGCGTCCTTGTTGGTGGGCGGCACCAGGAAGCAGATGGACGGCACCGTTGCTTCGCTGCCTTGGCGGTTGAGCACTCGCCACTTGTACGGCTGTGAGTTGTTGAGGAGGGCGCACTCGTCTCCCCGGTGGACCGTGATCTGCAAACACATAACATCAGCGCTCTCTGCTGTTTCACAGGCACCATTGCAGGTTGGGACATGCACTCAGGTCAACTCATTGGACCTCTTGGGACAATCTGGAACCCATTCGGCCATAGTGTGGCCCCAAAAGGTCCCAAGACTTTGCTTACCTCCATTTGCTTGAAGTCACAAACCGCCTGGATGGGCAGCTTGCTCTTGATGGCGGTGGCGGGGTTGCGTGGTTTCAGCTGCACCACATTCTTGGCTCGCCGCTTCAGACCTTCCAGGTGAGTTTGGAAGTCTGCCAGCTGCTCTTTCTCATCCTGGAGACCGATCGGCAACGCCGTAAGAAGCCAAGATACTTGCATTTTGAAAGGGAGGAAGTTCTTCAAACTATTCACGCACGGCAGCATCCTGCAGAAGGTCCTCCAGCCTGGTGACGGTGACTGAGCGGTCGCATGTGTACTTCCTCTTCATGGTGTCCTGCATCTTCTTCAGCTTGTCCTCAGCCTCTTTCACATCGGTGAAGAACTACAAAGATCATTTAAGACTTGAATGCAGATGATCATAATATAAATTTACAATTGAGCAAGTGGACGGATGTTCCACCTGGAAGTAGGCGGTGTTCTCCTTCAGGTGGCTTTCAATGCAGCAGCACAACTGGAGGATCCAGCTCCACTGAGTCTGCAGGGCGGCGGTGAAGGCCTGCGGAGGGACGACCACAGCGTGTGAACATCACCGTGTTGGTGTTTCGGGGGCTGAGGCGTCCTTACCTCGATGGTCTTCCTGCCGGGGTGTCCCTCTTTCAGCAGCTTGTCTCCCGTCACCTGCACGGTGCCCATTTTCTTCTCCCGCAGCTCCAGCTCTCGCATCAGACCCTGCAAATGATTGCAAAGGCAGTGGATATAAAAAGTCTACACACCCCTGGTTAAATGCTTAGTTTTTGAAATAAAAAAAAACTATTGGTCACGTGATTATTTGTTTGTAATTGTCGTCCTTATTACCGAGTAGTTGTCCTTCTTGGCCGCCATGTTGGTGTTGCGCTCGCTCCAGTCATAGTTGACCTCCTCCTCCTCCTTCTCGTTGAGCCACATCAACTCTTTGGTGGCGGCCGTGACAAAGTTGTGCAGCTGCTCCAGGTGGCGCAGGCGAGACTTGGACGAGTTCTGAACACAGAAGTGTAAACAAAAAGATAACATGAGCCAAAACAATGTTAGATTTGAAAGCAGAACATTGTGTGTGTGTGTAAGGTGTGACCCCCGACTCACCAGGAGCTTCCCGTACTGCTGGTCCAGTTGGCTCAGGTAGTCTCTGTAGGCCGACTTGCTCACAGGTGAAACCTGACTCTGCAGCCGAGAGTTCAAAGTTGAACGCCAACGCACATGCTAGCATAAAGGAAGTGCTGGAAGGAGGTCGCTAACCTCATCGGCCTTGGCCCGCTCCACCTTGGCGCGGAACTCTTCCACGGAGAGATGCAGGCCGCGGTGGCTACCGAGGTGAGACTCGACGGCGGGCAGGTCAGCACCCCACTCGCCTTGATCCACGCGCCGCTGGTTCTCCTCCACCCAGCCTAGCAAGTCTTGGACGTAGCGCAGCGTGACCTCGTCCAGCTCGGGGCGGAGCCTGACGGGAGCCTGCTGGAGGACTTGCGAGGTGTGCACCTGCGTCATGGGCACCTGCACTGGCGCCACCTGTGACAAGGTCACGCCTGACTTGAGGCGCAGGTTGTACTCGCTGCGCAGGTTCACTAGGCGCTCGTGCAAGCGGTAAACCCTGCAAAAAAAGATTCATTTAAATTAGATATAAAATGACTGCTGACAATAGACTTTTTCATTTTTTTTTTTTTAATACCTGCGATACATCTGTTCAGCCTGAAGGTGACGCCCGTCTTTAAGCGTCTGCACGTCGTTGAAGAGGAAGCGAATCATGCCCTCGGCTTTTTCCAGATCCGCCTCCACCTCGGCCGTGTGCTGGGCGGGCTTGCCTGAATTCAACAGCCGCACGTCCTGCGACAGTCCCACCATCACGTCACTCTTTTTCACTGTACAGTTTTTTTACATGTCTAAAATAAACTGAATTAAGATAATTATTTTGTAACTTCTGAATTGATTATATAATTGTTTTTTTTTCTAATGCAGATTTTTCTTTACTTTAGAGATTTTCCCTTTTCTTGCATTGCCTTTTTCTCACTCACCGTTTGCAAGAGCGCCTCCACCTGGTTGAGCTGCTCCTCGCACACACCCGACTCCATCTGCACCTTGCCGACGATCCTTTGCAGACGCTCCAGCCTGCCAAGCGAGAGAAGGGGGTTAAAGTTCACAGGTCACACCAAAACAACCTAGAAGAGAGAGAGAGAGCGCTCACTCGGTCCTGCGCCGGCCTAAAAACTTGTAATCGTATCCCTGATGCATGAAGGCCATGGTGGATGCTCGTGGAGTGAAAGCCCAGACGATATGTTTGAACGTGAACGAAAGTAAAGCGAGGGAGCTGACTGCCTGCTCAGCATGTGATTCTATGTGCAACTGTCATTATGATCGCGTGTTTGGTGGACGCTTGCTATGCCTGCAGCAATCATGTGGTTCCTCTCCTAGTTCTTGCCAAAGTGGAACTGAGTCATCCCGGTGGTCACACTGTGCCACGCGGCTCATGATTTTTTTTTTTTTTTTTTAAGTATCGCTTTAAGCTTTTGTTGAGGGTAGTGGGAGACTCGCCTCTCAAACTCGGTCCTCAGCAGACGCTCCCGCTCCAGGATGGCCACGTGCAGGCGACCCCATTCCTTCTCCACGTCCAGTGGGTGGTAGCCCGGCGGCACCTTGACGTGGCCCGCCTGCACTGCGCCCTGAAACACAAACAGGGCAAAGGGGTGGAAAAAAATTCAAACTCAAATTGCCATTTATCTGCTCATTAAGATGCAGGAAATGTATCCATTTTGTGCAGAGGATAAAGAATATATGACTATTTGTCTGTTTTGTGTTTGAGTCTCAGTTGCTTAAAAGGTTAAAAGCACCGCAACATCCTTGCTAATTTTGTTAGCCTGTCTATATGTTTTGCACTGTGCATTAGCATTAAGCTAACAAGTGCTACATGTGACTGGTCCGTTACCTTTAAAAGCTTGTGCAAAGACTCACCTCAAGGGACTTGAAGATGTGTTTGGAGCGATTCTTGTCAGACTCCTTGGCGGGGAGCTCAGTCTCCTTGAACTTGAGAAACTGACGCCAGAGAACCTGCGGGATGCAAACATCTTCAGTCGTCTAAGTTCTCCAAATGAGCTTTCAGGGTCATGGGGTTCCCTGACCTCGATCTCCTCGTAGCTGGTGGGGAACTTGCGCTCCTCAAAGACCAGGATGTGGTGTCGCATCCACTGCAGCAGCATGGTGACCAGCTCGTTGTACTCCTGCCAGCGTAGTTCCAGTTCCTACAACGTTTCAGGTGAGACGTGGTAGAGCACCGAGCTCATGTCGGAACTTTTCCTGTACTCACGTTAGCCTTGACGCCGTCCTGCACGTCGGGCACCCTGGGCATGGCATCGTACAGCGACGACACGTATGTGATGATGGATTTCTCGTCGGGATGCGGCACGTCCACATCTGCCGGCAAACGAGACATTACAGTTGCCGCTCTCGTTTTGTTTGGGATTGGCCGACGACGGGACAGCATGGCTCACCCTCGGGGTCCAGCAGTCTGGTGACGCCCAGCTCGCGCTCAGCCACGTTGAAGGCCTGCTCCAGGTTCTGCTGGTTGTTCTGCCGCCCAACTTTCCCCATGTCGATCAGGTTGGGCCTGTCGGGACAGCGAGCGGGCGTCAAACCTCTACCTTCTTTTTTTAAATGAACAGTTAGCCTAACTAGCGACTGCATTTTAATGTTGCTCATTCTGGTGGTCCTTAAAGTATATATTTTTTTGGTGCTGTAAAAAGTTGAAGCTGTCACACTGTAGCTGCAGGCCATCAAAGTACGAGCCAGGACACGAGCGCTAATACCACACAAGCTTCACATTCCCCAAATCGGAAGCGATAAGCGGCGACGACAACTAGCATGCAGCCACAAGCTCAGCTCGGGAAAAAGATTCTTCGTGTACATGTGCAGGGTCCAGTCCTGCTCCAGGTAGCAGGCACGTCTGTAGGACAGCCTGTCCCTGCTCATGTGAATCTCATCCGTCTCAGGACGCTTTTCACGGTCTTGGCTCTCTGGGGTGGCGCCCTCTTGTGGCTCCTTGCTCTCCGGTCGCCTCCTGGACCTGAACCTCTTCTTCAGCTTCAACATGACGGGGGTGACAGGCGACCGATCCTCGTCGAAACTGCAACCTTGTTTCGAAGGCAGACGAATTGGGGCGAACTGGAGGTGGTGCTCGAAAAGCCGCGTGAAGCAACACCAACCAGAACCGTGCCAAGTCCAGACCCCGCCCAAACGCGCTCAGTAGTTGGATGTTAAACATGGATTGGATTCTATTAAACCGGCATCATCTCACCTGTGTTTGTGAATGATGGCGTTGAAGAGTTTGCCGTCGCGCCAGTTGCTGGTGAAGTTGTCGCAACGGAGACCCGGGTAGCCCTCCACCATCCGCTGGGACCACAGCAACAGACGCTCCTTGGCCGTCATATCGTCCGACTGGCCATTTACTTGGATGTCCGAGATCTGTGCCAAAAAAAAAGTTGGAGATTGCAGGTGTACCTAATAAAGTGACTTGAAAGTCACCATTTCTGCTAATTTTCTTCCGACCAGCGTTGGATGAGTCAGTCGAACCGAAATTAAACTCTCCGTTTCCAGACTCACCAAATTTGCAACAAATGAGTCACAAATCCAGATTCGACTAAATAAACTCTAATTAACGTCAACGAGGGCAGAGGAATGTTGGCATCGTCTTTTCCGATGCCCTCAAGGGAAAATTCTTTTTGAATCACACATAAAGAGAAAAATGGAAAAGTCCTGCGTGATATTTTTACGTGTTTGTTTTGCTTGGCAAGGTCGATGGCGACCTAACAATCACAGGATATCTGCTTTTTGACTACTTCTTTGTGGTCTTTGCCTATTTTCAGTTTAATTGGCGCTGCTTCGATGACTCATGACCAACTTTTACCGACGGGCTCTTTTTTTTCATAGACAAGCAGAAGACCACGGGGGAAACCCGAGAAGAATGACTCAGAGCCTGAATGGAAAAAAAGGACCACCACCCAGTTCCTGCTAAAAACCTCTGCGGGAGGATTTTTTTCTTCTTCTTCTTTTTGGTGCCTTTTGGTCTTGAAAAAAAAAAAAAAAAAAAAAAGGAAGTTGACTAATAAATGCCAACCAGGGTATTCGTTCCCACCACTGTTGAAAGCGATCACGCCCACGTCCTTGCCCAGGCTTCCCTCCCCCGGGGAAGCACTGAGTCACTAAAATCAAACCCCACATCCCAACATGACCATTACAGCTTCAAAGAAATTCCTGCAACTCCCACTCCTTTGGACTCAAACTTTCCAAAGTATGCTGCCCCATGAAACAGCTCATTCTGTTTTTTAATCTAAAAAAGGTTCCTCCTCCTCTTTCCTCTCTGAATTCTTGAAAACCAGCAGTCTGTTTAACGAGGGTCCAAGGGGTACCTGGAAGTGCAGGATGATGGTCCAGATGAGGCCCAGGGTCAGCTTGGGGTTTCCGTCGGCAATGTCGTCGTTCCTGATGTTGACCAATTTGACCTGTGATGGTTTCAAAGCGACCCGTCGGTGAGATAAACGAGGACATGCGAGCTCCAGGGATGAGAGTTTTCGACCCACCTGTCTGCGCTTGAGAAAGTCCAGCGCGATCTGGACGTTCTGGAGCTTGTGGAAGCGCATGCGGCCCTTCTCCCTTGGCTGAAAGAGAAACCAGAGGACATGCATGGTTGGCCAACGGTGAGGAAAGCGCTGTGGATGACTTGGATGAAGGTGCCGGGCCACATGTGACCCCGAAGTCAGATCCACATGGGAGCACGCGTGACCCAAGCAGGACGTCGAACAGCCGACAAGTTGCGATCGCTGTCCGTTTATGATCATGCAGCACTCAAAAGTACAAAACCACTTAACTTTTCAATTTAGTCAGCTCCAATTTTATCATTAATTAAATGTAATTTTCAATTAAAAAATAAATACATTTGAAATTGTTACACAAGACTATTTAATTAATATAATTAATCAAAAGAAAACCAATTGTGTTTAATAAAATTGTATCAATATTTGACTAATTAATATAATTAATCAAAAGAAAACAATTATATTTAATATCATTGTATTAAAGTGGTTTAAAATATTCCACCGTATTTCTTTAGTATATAAAAATAGAAGATTTTTTATTATGATAATAAAATAAAATCCTGAGTTGCATTTGTCTTATCAAGAGCTGAAGCACACCGCCGAAAAGTGAGCTCCACTTGTCTCACACTTTGTCATCCACTTGACAGCAAGTGGCACCTGACGATTAACATCCAAACATGCAGTTGATGTCGGAGTGCGGGGATTTTTTTTTCTGGGAGGGGGCGTGGCTTTGCTGGTGGCGGTGGGGTCATGGTGGAACGCATGCCCTGCCAGAGCCAGGCAGCACTCACCAAGCGCACGTTCCTCACGAGGTCACGTTCCCTCGGCTAGCACGGCAAGAGCATCACGACGACGAGGAGGGGAGGGGGGGTAGGAGGGGTGTAAAGTTGTTAGAGCCCCCCCCAAAAAATGAGTGAAGACGGCGGCCAAGAATGAAAATTAGTGTAAGAGGAGAATCAACACATGCCACACAACAGTACAACAACAACTGGAGAAAACAGCACAAGAAGCGAGGGAGGGGGAGGAGGAAGGTAAAGGCGGGTTGAAAGGTCAAAGGTCACTTACCAGAGTCTCTCCGGAGAGAACCTCCAGCAGGGAGATGAGGTTGTGGCCATCGCGCAGGTCCTCGTATAGATCGCTGACATGACGCTGGGCCTACAAAAACAAACAACAAAAATGCTACAAAATTGAGGGCAGCACAGTGTATTAGTGGGTCGTATATCTGACTCGCAGGCAAGGGGTTCTGGGTTTGGACACACATTAAAAACAAACAATCATGCGTGTTAGGTTCTTTATCGGCGCTAAATTGTCCACATATGTTATTTGTCTAGATGCGTCCTAATGTTCATTTGCTTCTGCAACATGGGTCACAATATTAGGAACAGCTGGAATCGGGAAGACAGCACACTGGCAGACTTTTTTTTTTTTTTTCTAGCACCGCACTGCACTCCATGCGTTTAGCACTTAGCAGTTACGTCAGAGCCAAACACGAAGAACCTACCTCAGCCTTCCAGTGCTGACGGGATAAAGGAGAAAGGGCGTGTGGTGGAAAATGGAGTGATGAGAAAGAAAAAAAAAAAGATTAGGGAAAGAATAGATGATTTTTTTGGGGGGGAGGGTGGCTGGAACCTAAAAATTAACAGGTTTTGCATTTCCTTCTTTAGCAAAAAAAAAACCTGTCAAGTTGGTACCCCAATGAAGGATGCTTAAAAAAAAAAAAATCATGAAAATGAGTCAGCTCCCGTATAGCCTCGTTTCCATGGACGCGGAGTCATAAAAACACAAATCAAAACCACATCCTGGCCACCCTGCCAGACTGATGCTATCGCAGGACCCACATGGCAACCCGTGGCGACGGTGGCAGCAGCCCGCTTGGCCCACTTTCGCTTCCTGAGCATAACAACCCGCATCTCTGTAACCATGACAACTGAGCCGGCAGAGTGTCAAGTGATTTTCAAAGTGCGTTGTTGTTACTGAAGAAAAATGTGACTTTGTCATTGCAGTCTTGTTTTTCCTGTGACTTGTGTGTCACAAGACTTTCACTTACAGTCAACTCATTGATATTGTTGGAGCGGAAAATTAAGTAGCGGCGAGACAACAAAGCCGCGCGTTGTTTCGGAAAACCAGACGAAAGGCATCGCAGATTTGATATTTGCTATCTCAGATGAGCAAGTGGCGTTTCGTACCTTCACTAGATGCTTGTTGACCCATTTGGTGAAGGTCTTCTTCTGAACTCGGTCTCGCTCGTCTGGTAGGGGACAAACAATGAGGTCAGTGAATAAGACCAAATCAGAGGAGATTGCAAAACAATGTCACGTCGCACGGGAACATGTTGCACCATGTGCGCATTCCTCAGCATCAGGACATCAAAGACGCAAGATCTCCGAGGTGGATCCCAAAATTTGTTTTTCATACCGGAGAAGCAGTAAAACGTTTTAATGCAAAATAGAGACGAGCTGCACAACAACAAAAAACAGTTTTTTTTGCTATTGAATTCATAATTCATTTACGATAATCATCCTCCAAGAGCAGAGTTCACAACACCTCAGGGGGCGTGGCCTGTTGAAAGCCCACCACCACCGTCAACACGCAGCACACTTGTGCTTCTCCAGCCCGAGAAGAAAAGCAGTAAGACTCTACCTTTTCTGTTGCCCATAGACTTGAGAACGCCCTGGTAAGGCGAGTCCTCGATGAAAACTCCATCGCTGCTGTCCGACGAGGACTGTCGCAATTCAACCTCCATGGCGAGCTACCAAACAACCTTTGACTACGATGAAAGCGACTGCCTGTTGCTGCTCCTCCGACTTCCTCTAAGCCTGAGCCGCCACGCTTTTTGTTCCCCCGCACGCGCACACCAAAGCGTGCCTGCAGGCAACCGTGTCACTCCAGAAAGAGAAGAGAAGAATCTCTCTCTCCTGGACCGGCACGGTAAAGGTGCGACCACACCCTGATTCGACAACAAAACCCCTCCTCCTCGGGTCTACTAAGACATGACAAGTGATGACTTTGAGGTTTTGGTTGCACAGGTGAACTGCGACAACGAAAATGTGTGACTTAGTGGAGTGCTGTCAAAATTTTGGGTTTCATCTCATGACACCAAATCACAATAAAAATTGAATCACATGTTAAAGTCGTTAGAAGATAACCGGCTCTTTGTCTGCAGTGGAAAGAGTGACTCGAGCGGGGTGGCCATCCTCTACCGCTCGGGCGGCAAAGACCACATGACGACCATGAGTCAAAGAACAAGAATGGACTCAAGCGTTCCGGTAGCAGCATTGAAGTTGGAAATTCTGAAAGGCTTTTCCCTAATTTTTCTTGGATGGTGTTCAGTCTTTTATACAAGCTTTAATTGTAGGGCGCTCCAACAAACCAAACAAGGCAGCCATTGAGTTTCATCTTCAAGTGTTAGCGACTTGTCGATTGGGAGCATTTCACAAAAAAAACATTGGCTAATTCACGTCTTTTAAATTCCCGCAAGAGAGCGTTCGGAAAGAAAGGATTCTTGGGATGCTTTGTCAGGGAGGAAACTTGTCGGGACAAGAGAAGCAAGACGAGGGTGGGGTGCTTCCACCCCATCCACTCGACCCTCAGCCCACCTTCGACACACACCTGATAGCAGAAAAAAAAGGCCACTTAATGAGCCAGAGCAAAGACCCATGTTGAATACCCGCATCAAAGACCCTCTTAACAAACCTACTTTGAAGACAAACCGCTACGATCCATCTCAAAGCCCAACCTCAAAGACCATCTCAAAGACCTTCCTTAAAACCCCAAAGGACATCAAATACCCAAGTCTAAGACACAACTCACCAACTGTCACCCAAAGGTCAACAACCATTCTTAAAATATCCCCCTTAAAGATCACCCTCAAAGACTCACTTCAAAGACCCCCTAATTGCAACACAGGCAAACGACAACTAATATCCATTAAGGACTTTTGTTCAACTGTCTACAAATTCACATCAAATTAATAGAATGCGTCTTTGCGGATGTCATGGATGTTTTTGGTGTTGCAGACTGCCACGCTTGTGCATTCTAGACGAGGGCGCGGCCGCCAGACCCCCTCTCCCGCCCCCTTCTTCGGGGGGCCCTACCATTTGCCAATATCACTCCAACCATGTCAGAAAAAAACAAGTGCAAGTGAAAGCATGCATGTCCATCACAGAAACAAGAATGCAAAGCAGCGCCAGGTACCATCTGGCCCCTGCGGCATTATGGGTCAGCGCCAAGCTGATATACAACTACTGCACCAGAAGTTCTGTTACTGTTCAACGGTGTGGAATGTGCACTCTTGTAAACATTACTCATCGTAGGTGAAAAATTAACTCATTCAGTCAACAAACCTTTTTTCTTTTTAATGTGTTGTTTTTGTCGCCCTCTAGTGGCAATAGACTGCAATAACACTTGAGGTTAGTTTAGGAAAAAAAAGGGGAAGGGCAGGGGCGTTGAGGTTTGGTGGTAATCATGGCAACACAGTGAAAACATGATTCTGTTGACACGGATGTACGCCACTTAGCAGTTGCAACAGTTTACTGATGCAAAAAAAATATATTTGTTGTACACGTGTTTCTAAACATAATGACATCAGAGTAGAAGACAATGAATCGGACCAGGCTAGAAAGGGAAATATAAAATAGGAATATCACAATATTAATAATAAATAGATAAAGTGATATGTCTAGCAATATTTCGAAATAAGTGGAATTTTTTTCCAACTATAAATAGCTATAAATGACAAGGCATCATCAAATCTGCATTTCGCAAGCTTTTATAGGACAAACTTAAAACTAAAAATGAAATGATCTCCATTACCTAAAGCTAAAAAAAATAGACGTTTTTTGAATTAGCAAAAAATGTGTAAAGGGTCACATAAAGTCATCTTTGATTAGAATTTACTGTTTTAATTTATATACCAAATTATCCCTCTGTTAATTGTAACAAGACATGACTAATCGAGTCCACTCAGTGCTGCAACCAGATGCAAAACAAATCAACGCACAGTGCGCATGCGTGCGTCAATTCTCCTCCTTCGCCTCCTCCTCCCTAATAAAATCCGCCTGCGGGGAAGTCCGTGAGCGCGCGCGCGCAAACATACCTGCGCAACACATGCGGCTATAAAGGTGCGCGTCCACGTCCTCGCATCTCATCTCATGGATATAATTCATCATGCGATAAGTGTAGGCGCCCCACGCCACCCCGCCGTCTTCCACGCGAGCCTCCATGCTGCGTGGATATTTTTTTTCCTCCCCTCGAACTTTTTGTGTCTACACGAGCTCCATGGAGGAGGAGAACCGAGCGTAAAGTGTCGTCTCGGATTGCACCCAAGTCCAACCCACTCCTGCTGGTGCGTTCAGTGGCCGTGCGTAAAAAGATGCCATTTACGCACAGCCCCGCGCACGCGCCCGAGGGTTTTTCTCCCCCCCCCCCTCGCTCTTTTTATTTTCCGTAGCCATGTGTGACTTCTGCACCGCCCACCACTTGCATAATCCACCCCAGTGCGCCAATTAAACCCACACACGCAACACACACACGCACATTTCCCATAGTCGTAAATTAACTGTGTGATAAAAGTCTTTTAGAACGGACACTTTTCAACAAACAGAGATGTGAGTGAATTTATCTTGCCACCAGCCACCGATTGAGCAACACTTACAGTACAGCGTACACATTTAGCCATGTTTGCAACAGCTGCGCGTCATAAATAACCCACGCACACGCACATGCACGCTGAAGCTAAGCTATTGTTGTCTTGTGAGCAGTAGTGCTCAACCATTCATGTCCTTCACGGCGTGTGGAGGAGAATCTCAGAAGACGTAGGAGGACTCTTGAAAGGAGCCGTTTGTCTGAAGTAATTCTCTCGGGCATGTTTCAAATTGTGTGGTCGTAGACCACCGCAAAGTATCTCACTGAGTGTTTATGATACAGTAAGTTTCGGAAGGAAAACCGGATTTATTGGGTCCTTATGGCTAAGAACCCAATGGACAAAATGAGCCTATAAGAGGCAGCTTCAAACCAAAATGGCGGACTTCCTGTAGCTTTTCGGGCATAGTCTTGAGATTTTTTTTTTGTGGGTCTTGTCATGGTAGACGTGTCTAGCAAATTTTATGTAGTGAACTGAAACGGGCTTCAGGGACTGAATTTTAGTTAGTCACGATTTTTTTGCAAGTCAGCAAAAAACGTGCATTTCAAACCATGGTAGATTTCCTGTGGTTTTTCAAGAATGGCTTGATCAAACTTTTTTGTGGGTTTGCTCATGACAGACACGTCTACCAAGTTTCACGTTATGAAGTGAATTTGGCTTAAGGGGCTGAGGATTTTTGGGGCAAGTCATCCCAAAAAAATGTCATCTTCCCAACAAAATGGGCTTTGCTTCTCTGGAATTTTTTGTGGGTCTGAAGGAAACATTGTTCTATAGCAGTCTTCGTGTCTGTGTGCAGTAAAAGTGGGCTCCTCTCCCATCATGAAGTCTGTTATTAGAGAGTGAGTGAATGACTCACTGCAGTGTGGAATATAAACTGCACTGCAGTTTTGGGCGCGGCTGGCCACTAAATGGAAGCGGCCTTTAATGGACTACGTACTTTGCCGCAGGACGATATGAAAACTGTAAAAATCCTGAAGACTACTGTTGAAAAATTTGCAGGAGAATCTTTTGTTATGATTATGTCTCCGGGATACGACGTCTGACAACGACCGGTGTCAAGTTCGTCTCCTGGCTTGGAACTTGCCGAGCTTTTTTTAAACGCCGCCGCGCACCTTCCTAATGACCCAAAGGCACCTTGGGGCTCCAACTTTAATTACCGAGATTAAATTCAGCCCGCTGGGATGATAAGTATCAAACAATATGATTAATAATTATCACAGAGCGGTGTCATGTTCTTGTGCGCTTTTGAAGCTATCAAATTCAGACGTGACATCAACATGGTGTCGTCTGTAACGCGATCCCGTCTCCAGTGCAGACGCAGTATTGACACTGGCCTTTCAAATTTGCATGCCATTTAGCAGTCAAAGGTTGTTAGCAAGTCCAGATTCTGCAAACTATCATCTTGCTAAGAAACTATTTACTGTACACGGTTAAAAACCTCTTAGGTGGAGGCAATTACGAGGTCGATCTTGTTATTGTCGTTGGAGTATGTACGTCAAAAGTCAGCTTTTATCGCGGCTAAGGTGTGTCCCGTCCTTTTCCTTTCTTTTTATGACCCCGACTGCACCACTGGGGCCCGCTAAAGGAAAAGCACACGGCCTGGTTGGTCGGGAAACAATCGCACCAAGATGGCTGCCGTGCTTTGACAGCGGCATTTCAAACAGGTTTGTCCGACATGCAAAACAAACAGCCTAGCTTCTAGACTTAGCCTCAGGCGAGCTTTCAACGAGTCTGAGTTAGGCGCGTCCCCACTAACGTTCAACTGATAGCATGGAAAACAATTTTCAAACAAGTTGAGCAGGTCGTATGTCAGGGTAAGTTTGATGTCTATTTTTAGAAGTTTTCCGAATGACAGCGATTTTTTTCATAAGCACTATAATGTTTGCAACAATAAGGCGCGTATGTCACTACTTAAAACTTTAAATTGGAGTAAGAAGATTAAATTGACATTTTAAAGTTAAATACAACTGAACTGAATCTAATAAAAAGATTTAAATAGCTGAATTGTGATTCTTTGCGTGCCACTAGAGGAAGCCAGCGGACCACGAATGGGACCCCGACCGCACTTTGAGAATGACTTAGCGTATAGCATAGCGTAGCGTAACTGACAACACAAGGTTAGAATTTTGTTGCGCAAACTATGATGAAGTCGTAATTTTCAGGCGGGTGGAAAAGAGCTGAATGAAGTTGAACTTTTTTTAAACATGCCATGTTTCATTTTGCAGTCAACTTCAACAAATGAAGACACGAGCGGTCTTCCGGAACCTAACTTGCTTCGAAGTAGGCGCCTGTTGCCTTGACAACGCACCCAAAGAAACTCAGCAGTCTGAGCCCCAAGGAAGAAAAACTGACACGCGTCCAAAACCAAAACTAAAAGCAGCCGGCGCCTTCTCGCTGGCAATCACGGGGTTAACTCCAGCACTGTCAATCCTCAGGAAACTGAGCTGAGGGAGGAGCGGGGAGGGGGGCCGAAGGGGGGGTGGTGACGGCAGACGGGATAAGAGCGCAGCGAGGACGGCGGCGAAGACCGAGACCAGCCAGCATGCAGGGAAAAAGTTTCCGTCCTTGGACTTGAAAGCGGCAAGGTCGCCCCCCTCCCCATTTGAGTTGCCCTTGAAAGTGGTACAACGCCGCTTACCTCGCTTCCTGCGAATTCTCCAGTGCCACACCAGCAGCAAGGTGACCAGGTGGCCTGTCGCCACCAGCGAGGGGAACAAATTTCCTGGGGGGCTCGCCGGCATCGGGCCTCGCGTAAGAGTGTGGCGATCGCGGCCGATTTGCCCACACGTGGGAGGGCGCGTGGGTGGGGGTGACAGGTGAGGAGGGGAGGGACAGAGTGGGAGGGGTAGTGGCGGGGGGCGTTAGGGGTGTGGTGCCATCCGGGACGTTTGCGAGCTGCAGCCAACTCCTCCGGTAGTTTTTACAAAGAGAGAGAAGTCGCGGCAGGAGCACGCCTCCCTCCCTCCCTCCGTCGCTCTCACTCACTCCCCCTCCCTCCCTCTCTCACCCCTAACCCTCCCCCTGCACTCACTCCTGCCGCAACTTCTAAATGATAGCGAAAAGACACTCACGAAGGAGACAAGTTGGAGCGGCCACTCACTTCCTGCACTACTTTGCCCAGAACTCCAGTCCTGCCTCTGCACAGCTCCTCAACATTTATAAACAAACAAGAATGCTCCACCTGTTTTAAAATAAGAGACAAGTCAGAGCAGGGGAGTGCCTTCCTCCCTCCCTCCCTCCCTACACCTGCTCCACTCCTGCCCGTCCACGCAACTCTGCATGGAAATTACCTCCAAATTAAAACAGTAAATAAAACTTGAGGAAAATGAGCCACGAGGAGTCTAAACTCTGAGCAGGAGTGAGACCTCCTCTCGTTCCCTCCTTCACCCTGCACTCCACCATGCCCCTGAGCTGCAGGGGCATGGTGGAACAACTTCTTAATTTTCCAGAATAAACAAGACTCCTCCAATAATATTCACGAATCCATCAAGTCAGTTACCAAGCGGGACTCCCAAGCAAAAATCCCGTGCTTGCCCAACTCGCCCGCTGCAGTCTGACATGCCGCCATACATACACTGCCAAGGCCCGAGCTCAGTTTTCCGCACTGCCTTTCCCATTGCAGGATCATGCAACCTTTTCCTCCCTTTTCTGTAATGTTTACAATCAAGCCTGAGCCATTTTTTTCCACTCCCGCCCCGCTTAACGCCTTAATCCCGCTCAGCGAGACTCATTATGCAACTCCCGTGAAGGCTAATTGCAAACTTATGGGCAGAAAACTCTCCTCAAATTCTTCACAGCTTGTTAAGTGATAAGAGCTGAAGCAATATTTTTAGCCTCCTTCGCACCACATGTCAAGCGGGAACAGTGGGGCCGATTTCCTGGTAGCATCAAAAGCGCCGATTTGGCAGCAAGTCAGCATCAAAGAGACGTTTTGTCTGCAGTGTCACAAGCAATCCACTGCAGGCAAAAATAAGGGGCGTTGGCGCTGCTCGGATCGATCCAGGCAAGATGAAAACATGGCGGAGGCACGATGATGATGATGCAAAATTCTATACACACAATGCAAATATTTACTGAAGTACTGCTGCCCCGTCATGACTGACACGTGAAAGCGACCAATGGCAGCAGTGCACTGCCAGAGATGCAAATCGGGCTCAAGTCACGTCAAAGAGCTGCAAGTCAATTTCAATGAAGTTGTGCTAACCGAAATATTCAAATTGAAGTTTTAAGAATTCATTCAAAATATTTGTAGATGTTCTTTATTTTAGACTTGAGGGGGATCATTTCAAAATAGAGATTTCATGCCAAACCTAAAAAAGCAGGGGAAAAAGTCCTCCAACCCCCCCGAAAAAACGTGTTTTGTTTTGAAAAAAAGTTCACATATTGAATTAGAACCACTTCTCGGGTGAAGCCGGTCCACATTTGCATGGAGCGCCATTTGTATGTGGGTGTACCTAATCAAGTGACTTGTTGGTATTAAACTCCAACCCGTGACATGAAACCACAAAAAAGTTGCGTGACAACAAGGCAAAGCAGCATTGACGCACAAAGTTCTGGCCAGCCATGTGAGCGGAACAGATGTGCGGAATTCCGCCCCCCCCCTTGTCCGCTCCAAAAGGGAGGAGTCGGCGACCGCTCCCACACGTGCGACGACGCACAGACGCTCAGCATCCTCAAGTGCCCGTTCGCTCCATAAACACTTCACGCCTAATGAGTTCCCGTAAACACCACACACAAGATGTCACACCAAAAACAACCATGTAAAAGAACTTTAAAGTGGACCGAAAACGTCAAAACAGTAAATAAAAACGTACCACGTGGAGATCCGGGGCAAACACAGCAGCACAAGTCCATCCTGCCTTCTTGCGCGCTCGCCACTTTTCCTCAGACCTGACCTCTCCACATTGTGTCTTCTAATCAGAAACCAATGGGAGGCGGAGGGAGGGAGGAAGGCAGTGAGAGAGTGTGGGGAAGGGGGGGGGGGGGGGGGGGGGGGAGCTAAGGGGAAAAAAATAACGGAATGAGAAAAAAAAAAAAGTGGAGGCTCGTCAGCCGGGGAAGTGAAAAGCAGACGGGCGCTGTGAGCCGAGTGGAAAGAGCATCTCATGCGTGCTGCTGCTTTACCCTGGATGGCTTCCATGTGTTGCAAAGGACGAAAAAAAGAAAAAATGGACAAAGGGCGGAAAAGTAGCCTGACAAAGAGGCCTCTGTGGAGGTTGTTAAAATATAAATAAATAAATGCTGCGCCTCATTTTTTCCCCCCACAGCTTCCGTCTGGGCGCAAGCAGCACATGAGCGCTAGATGCTCAAATTGCGAACTGACAAACTCGATATTACGCAAAAAGAATTGTGCAAACTACACCAACCAAGTCCAATTAGCTTAATGCTAACAAGAATGCAAACTGCCATAGAAGGGCTAATAAAATAACATCTGCGTGTGACCATTCTAAAAGTAACAGATATTTAAAATAGAAAATGAAGAAACTAACAAAATTGCATTTTTCAGACCTAAACTAACGAAAAATAAGAAACTAAACGATTATAATAGAAGAGACAGTGCAGCCAAGATAAACAGAGCGGGCCGCAGCGGCCACGAGAAAGCATTTCCATGCTGACACCTTTTGGTAAAAAGGATGAACTGTCGGCGCCCGCCTACCTTGACCGTTTTGAATCAAAAGCTCCATGAAGTCTCGGTTACGTGCGGGCTCCATCTTAAGGCTCCCTTGTCACGTCTGAACGCATTGCACGGCAACGGAGAAGACACACCAAAAAAAAAAAAAAAAAGGCGGCAGAGGGCAAAGCAGGCAGTCCGGCCCGAGAACCGCGCGGAGGGGGGCCGCCGCTTGCCACATGTTACACCAGCGTCTTCACGGAAAACATGAGCCAGCCTGCCACCACACCAACCATAATACACCTTAAATATGGCAGCAAATAGGAATTAATAGAATGGAGCGTCTCATCAACCAAACAATTTCGACCCTTGGTTATGAATCTTAATTAGACATGATGAGCGTGCTGGGTTTCCGCCTTCATCTCATTTGGCCGCATTATTGCGCATTTCACAAATCGCATTATCGGCTCGCCTATATGAATCAAGATGGCTGAGATGACACAAATTAGTTTATAAACCCGTAAGCAGGTTAGCGGGCTGTGAGCGACATGTGAAAATCATAACATGTCTAATGCAGCTCACCCCGGGGAAGGTTCGGGTTTGAGCGTACGGGAGGACAGTAGCGGGTGGTTGGAAACATCTGGAAGCTATGCGGGACGGGAAGTGCGGCCAAAAGGCTCAGACGGCTTCTTGAGTGTGTATTCAATTATATCGTCCAACATCTTAGTATAGCCAAGTCAACATAGTTTACGTTTTAAATTTTTCACCAGCGAGCTCTGCGACTTCTGCAAGCTACAAAAAGTTAAACGAGGATAAACGAAGCTTGTCAATTGCGCCGTTGTCTTGGCAAGGTTGACTCGGAAAAAAAGCGCGGCTTCGAGGAGGTACCGCGGTTGTTGGCGGGGCCAAAAATATACACACGAGGTTTGGAAGATATTTACAAATTTTTCTATTTCTCCTCCGCCGTAATTTGACTTAAACACGCTGGTGGAAGTGCGCCATCCTTTAATTTTCAGACGCCACAGTGCCACGCCATCACAGCGTGCTGCTTTCTTTCTACGAGCACCACCACAAAAAAGAAAAAAAAAAAAGAATGGCAGCCTTCCTGTGTCTTGGGCGTGGTTGATCTACTTTTTTGAAGATGTACTCATGATAGACGGGCCTAACAAATTTGATCAACCTGTCATACCTCACAAAGCCTCTCAGACCAACCCGAATTCCTGACAGAGTTTTATGGCGAGTGATTTAAGACGCCTGGTTGTCTTCCAAGCCGTTGAAACGCAACCCTGCAGTTTAGCGGCTGGTGTGGAAACATCTGGGAGTAAATTGTTGGGAAAGTTCCAACATGGCTCACCTTTCACCCAACATACAAGAGAACAGTGATTGGTTTGTGCGAGCAACTACATTTCGAGCAACAGTTAGCTTGTAAAGTATCAATTACAGTGGATTCGAACATGAGCCCTGCGGCACTCCACGTGCACTTGAGTCTCTCCAGTGTGAAATAAGATGCTCCATATAATAATCTGACAGGTTATATGTGTTAAAGACTAATTGCTTCGGTATCAATATTTCAACAATAGCAAACAACTGGTTTGAATGTCATCATGGCAAATTTAAGCAATTGAGCACAAATGGTCCAAAATGGCCACCGGTGGGAAAGTGCCCTCTGACTGCCTCAAGAATTTTGTGTAAAGGTGACTGCACTCGAGTTTAAGGGAGTGTGTGATAAACCGCTCGTTGCCATGATTCATCTCAAAATGTTGGTAACCATGGCAACGTGACCCTCCACCTAAATATGACTCAATGCTATTGAGACAGAGGCGCTAATATTGCTGCTACTGGCAACACTCCAAGGAAAAATCAAAACAGACATACACACTTCCTGTTGGCTCATGTTACAGAAATCATCACCCCAAGTCATCTCCAGGCATTTGCGCCCCCTTAAGGGGAGAAAGGAGCATTGTAGATTTCATCAAGAACTTCACAAAACTATGAAGAAACATCTTGCAAAGCAGTTTCATGAAAGGGTCCAACCAAAAGCGCCACCCAGTGGCCACTTAAGGGAAATGACTGACTTCAAAACACGTGGGTTCCATTCATTCTTAATATATGCAGGTATTTTTACAAACGAAACAAAATTGACACAAAGTGGACAGTTCATTAGGTACACCATGAACATTTAATGGTTGTGGCATTCCCGTTTGCAGACAGAAGCAGGTGAGGAATGGCGGCCATTAACGCGCGCAACTCAAATTAGCAATAGTGGCACGCGAGAGCTGCAAAGTGGCATGCGAGAGGCGCGAATGTGCATATCAGCGGAATTGGCCGACGGCCGCCGCGGGCTGGACAAATGTTTGTGGAGCATTCAGACAATTACACAGACACAATGATGGAAGGTTTCCCCACCAAATGGACATTTCAATGATTAATATTTAACATTAAAACAGCATTTCACTCTCTGACCAGACAATTTGACTTGATGGAGTTGCAAACGAGTGCATATTGATTGCGTCAAGGCCCAGTCGAGCCCCCCCCCCCCCCCCACCACCACCACACCAACTAGGTTTATTAGCACTTTCACCACAAGTCTGTGTACACTACAAACATGAGCTGTGTCAAGCGCTGACCTTGTGGAGCCTAGTTAAGAAAAAATGTTTAATGCCTAGTCATCAGATTGTGCCGCCATGCTCTGCTTTGGTGAAGAGCATATTGACAAATCCCCAAATGAGCTGTGAATATTTGGGTCAAGAACCGAGCCAAAGCTGATTGGAACGCTCTTGGCCAAGATCCATTCGGAACTTTGAATTAAACTCCAACTGGCACTCGCAAATGAACTTGAGCGATTCTTTCAGTGGAGGCCCAATGAAGCGAGGGAGTTTTTGTCTCTGGATTCCAAACGCGACCCCCCCCCACCTTGGCCTTGCCGAGTGGGTCGGACTCTTTCACATCCCTCCTCAAAACACCAAATGGTAAAAACAACTCCTGGCTTCTGTTATCGCCAAACTGCTAACTTTTGCATGAATGCTCAGTGGCCACAACATTAGGTACGCCTACGCCAGTCAAATTCTTATCCAAAACGAGCTGGTTCAAGGATAAAGAACTTGCATCGGGGCTGAATGGGGCTGTAACCCACCAGATCCATCAGATGGAGCTGAGGAGCACTTTGTGGTATCCATCATCTGCTGATGGGTGTTTCTCCAATACTCCAAGACGTGGTGAACGCCGATTCCTGATTGGACGCCTGCTCGTCATGACCTCACGCATGCCGGAGACCGTCACGCCCCTTCAAGTCAACACCACGCGATTCAAAACACCGAGCGGAGACCACCTTGCGCTGTCGCCGACCTCGTTGCCACGGCGATGCTGCATTGCCACTCGGCTTTGCCGCATGCATGCAGCAGCCCACTCCCTGCCCCCTTGCGGCCCCCACAAATGGCAACAAAAGCTTCAAAATGATCCTCAACTTGATCAAAAAAACAAGCGGATGATGCGAAGTACCTTTAAGAGAGCTGATCTCGTGCTGTATGGATCTGGCTGGATCCATGTCGCCAGCCAATCTGAGGATGGAATTGTCTAAAAAATGGCAAACAACCGGCCTGCCTTCTCTCTCTCGCTCGCTCACTCTCTCTCACTGGCTTACTCACTGAGCTTTGGGTTTTTGTGCCCTCCTGCCTCGCACACAATCCCTTTCATAGGGGAAGTGTGAAAAAAAACAAGCACACCTCCTCCGGCCCCACCCTGATGGTGCATCCTCCTCTTCCTCCTCCTTCACTATGTGACCCATTGCTACGATTAATAATACCCCCCGCCTCCCCCAGGAAGTGACTCAGCAGTTATTTGCCCTGAAAGCTGTATGCAGCAAAATAAAAAGCAGGTCATCTGTGCATCCAACAACAGTGCAGCTCTGCTTAGGATGTGACTTTGAGTCTGAGGAATATCATGAGATGCCTGCATGCAATTTATATTTTTATTGTCGTAAAGGGACTCCAAAATAAGGCTATTTGTTATATTTTCTTTAAATAACTAGCTGATTAATTGGAATGGGTTAATCAGAAATCAGAAATTCTGACAGGCTAGGCTAATATTAGGAGTCTGTCAACGTTCGACGAGTCAGCAAAGCTAGGAAAGCTTTTTTTTTTTTTTTTCTTGTGACACATAATGGAATTAATCATCAAATAGCTCTGACAGTCACATGATTGCCGACATGTTGCCTCCCCTTGGTCGCTCCAGTAAAAATTGCATCAACTATTTTGTGTTGCCTCACAGCCGCTTTTCATTTTTTACAAGACGTAATTATGACAGTGGCATCTCTGTATCAAATACACCAAAAAATATTATTTTGCAGGGACTTACACAGATTTCGTTTTCATTTTCTTGTTTAGGATAACTAGCAAAAAGCTGTTAGCATCACAGAAGTTGCCTTGGTGGAGGTTAGCGCTCATTAAATGTGGATGACTTGATTGAAATGGGTGTCTGTGTCGCAAAAGCTGACAAAGCACAGTCCACCCGTGGTGGCTTTTCTTTTAAGCGGAGTTGGACGCAAAACGGCGGCCGAGGGCGAGCGCGGACGGACGGCTGACATTCCGTGCGTGAGTCGAGCTCGCTGTGGCGTGCCTGAGCCTGCGCAGTGTTAGCGCCATTGTTGTAGGGATGAGCAGGCAGCAGTCGTGTTGCCGTTGACATCATACAGTCTTGGTGAAGCAGCATGTGGCTCATGATGCAAAGTTAGTCACATTTATTTTCTAATAAATATTGCATTTAATTATTTTGAACAAATACTAAATAATAAATATATGCTGGGCCGGAGTAAAGAATGAAATGGGCCACCAGTGGGCCGCAGATTATACTTTGCCCACCCCTACTTAAAAACCTTTCAAAATAAAATTGAGAAGCTTCAAAATTTATCAAAGTGTGATGACAAACACGGCCACCATGAGAGCAAAACAATCATTTGTTTGTATCACGATAAGAAATCGGCCAAAAGTGGACTTTGGCGCCCATGACTTGACCTTTCTGCAGCTTCCACTCGTAAGTCTGTTTTTAGGAATGAGGTGGGGGGAGGGTTGCATAATTAACAGCTGTTGCTAAATCTCAGACTTGGGATTGGAGGAGACCGAAACTAAATCTCATGCCCAACAAGCCTCTCATCTCAGATCCATTTCAAGCCACACTTCCTACTCCGGTTCCGGGCCAGGTTAACTTTGCACACAACTCAAATGTGTCCCAATACCTTTGTGCAAGTATGTTCTTACGGGTCATCTCTCTAAAATCTTTCAAGGGAATATGGCACTACATCAAAACCTGCGATAAATTTAACTGCACAAAGTTATAAATGTCTGTGTGTATATTATATTGTATTTTATATTGTCAGTCCACATACTTTGCTGCACCATTTGTGTTCAATGGGCACAGCAGTTTGTGTTATTATTTTTAAGTTGCATGAAAGTCATCTGAGGGAAGCACGGCATTAATGGGTGGGGTATGATGGGGGGGGGGGGGGGGGGGGTTCTATACACATGCTCCCAAAACAAACTTATCATGTCGCCGTTTTAGATGGGAGCTTTCCTGGCATTTGCGCGCGCACGCACTTTAACGGCAGCGTAGTGTGTATTTTGGGTGTCCCTGAAGTGGGCGGGGCACATTGCATGCCGTGATGTATTTAAAGCGCCGCGTTGAAATGGAAGGTAAACAAGAAGGCTCTGTTTGCTTTGCACTGCTTTACTAAGTATTTTGCTTTTTAGCTACATTTGGGTTTAGAATGAGGTGAGTTTTTAAAAAGTTTTGCCCTGATGAGCCTTCAACTCCAATGTAGCAGACATAAAAGTGGCAGGAAATGATAGCATGGCAGGATTAGAGGCGAGTGGGGGGGGGGGGGCGTGGGAAAGAAAGCAGCAGTTGGCAAAGATTCCGCCAACGGAGGAGTTTTTGTTTGCAAGCGAGCTCTACAAAGTGATCTGCGCATCCAACAACATTGCAGCTCTGATGGCATGTGACGTCACAGCACGAGCACGTGGGTTCGCATTCTGACACAGGCAGCCCACCTGGCCCTAGTAAAAGGGTTACCTTTATACTTCTCCCTCACATTCTCGTAGGCCTGCATGTAGTCCTGCTCCTCGGGCAGCCGCTGGCCCGGGGTGAGCATGGCGGGCTGGGCCTGGCCCGGCTCCAGGGGACGCATGCTCGCCTTGACGCTGGCCACCGCCTCGCTTGCAATTGCGCTCATCTCTGGTCCAAAAGCGAGTCAAAGTAGGACAAAAAAGCCTTGATCCCCCGCCCCTGCCAGCCTGGCCCTATGTGGACCCAGACTCAGCCTGGACTGCGTCTCCCCCCTGACAGACACCTCAACACACACCATGACATGTCAGACCCCTCCTCTTAAAGGCGCAGACCACATGCTTTGAGGGGGGTCCGGCCAGATGACACACGTCTGCTTCAAAGCGCAAATGATATCAGGGGTCATTTGAGGTCAACCAGAGTTGAAGACTCAATAGGGAGCAAAGTAAAGCCACTGTCCATAGTTTCAACACCCCCAAGCAAAAGGAAAGGCACCACTGATTAAAATCGACTATTTTCTAAGATAAGACGCACACACACGTGAGGTAGTCAATCAAAGACGCACTAAGGGTGTGCAAACTTCTGTGCTAATGTTTTAGTCATAAAATGATGTTTCAAGATCTGATTTAATTTGATTTTATAACCAACTTATTAATACTAAAAGCCATTATTTGACAGATATTGTATTCATAAATGGTTTCAGATAACACATACATTATAGAGCATTTAAAATTGAGCAATTTTCGGGGGGGAAACATGACGGGAAGGTTAATGTAAATTCTTGGTTGTCCTTCAATCGTTTGTGTATCATCACATTGCTGCAGTACCCCACCCTGACTAATCAATATCGGAGGAGGGGGGGGTCTTATTTCATACCACACATTTGCTTGTCAATCGATATGCGCCACACGACCCACCGGACGCTTCATTAGGTACACGCAGGCCAATGAGAAGTCAACACAAGAGCCAGAATACAAAGCAAGTTTTGGGACACTCGATGGTCCAGACTATTCGGAAGCCCAAGAAGGATGGTACCTGCGATCCGGAAGATGGCACGCTCAGCCGGGTCCATCACGTCACCCGAGGCCGACTTGGAGCGTTTGATGCGGTGATGCTTGGGCAGGTTCCAGGGCAGCGTGTCGCCCGGTGATGGCGAGCCCCCCAACGGGTATGTGTCGGCGGTGCTCTCCTCCGACGCCGCCCGGACCAGAGGCCTCCTCATAGGCTGGTCCTGCACCTCCTCGATGGCCTGCGGACAGGGATGCAGAATTACTACGACAGCTCACGGCATACAGTAGATTGCAAAAGTCTACACACCCTTGTTTAAAAGCCTTTATTTGGGATAACTCAGGGGGAAATTATAAGAGTCCCACTTAAGTTTGAATGGGATTGGCAACATTTCCAGTTATAGGACGGTGTGCACACTTTTGCAAACACTCAGTGTTTAACTGAATAGAAACAGCAAATTACTAGACTATTATATTTATTGCAAATGATTAATAATGTATTATTAATATTAATTACATTATTAATGATTTGAAATTGTTTTCATTTTCCCCCAAAAGATTTTTGGCATCAAATGAGGCGAGGACTCATTACGACCTGACTGCGCTGAGTCACTGTCGGAGCAAAGCACGCTGCCTCTAAACTGGGCGCTGGCTGCGCCATCACACGCACTCTGATTGGACCAGCCAGCCGAGATTAAAAAAAAAAAAAATCCGTCTGCTCCGGAACACAACAACTATATATCGAGAGTGTCACATTTCAAATCCCTCCAGACCGTGTTGCTGATGCACTGTAACACTTGTCTGGGAAATTAACACTGCCACAAAAGAATTACAATAGATATGATCTATATTTACAATAAATGATAGATAACAGAATAAACTAGAGCTGGAAGGCAGACAGAATAAAATAGATATAGAATAACACATAGGTAGATATAGAATTAATGAATTTATCATAAAGATATTGACATAACTAGGTTTAAATGTTTGCATCTAGGTTGCCATAGAATTTTGTATCATTGAATCATGCAGGTGTACCTAATAAAGTGGCCTGCAAGTGGTCTGTGTGCGTCATTTGCAGAACTTAAAGGGAAAACTCATTCAACATTTACGGGCCTCAAAAAAAGCCACCGCCACGTGACCGCTGATGTTTCTATTATCTTTCGACTTTTCACAGCCATCCTTCCATCCATCCATCCATCCTTCCTTCCATCCATCCCGTGTGCAGGGCTGCACCTGCAAACAACCTTCCCCTTTCCGCAGCGACAGCGAGCTTCATCATCATCATCATCCTCATACTCACGGTCGACATGTTCACAGGCGTGGCGGTAGCGGTGGGGGGCCCACGCAAACAGTGCGTTAGCAAGCGTCGCATGCAGGAGTTGATGGCACACTTCAACGCGCCTTCATCAGATTCTCTGCAGCAGGAGCAGCAGCGGGAGCAGAAGGAGAGGAGGCGCGCATGCGTGCTGCATCCCCGAGGGGGGGGGGGGGGGGGGGGGGGGGGCAGAGTGGGGGTTTTGGACTGTCCCGGACTGAAAGCAACGCTACGTGGAAGATGACTTTAAAGAGCTTGGAGGCTCGACTATTCTATAGTACCTACTATATTTTTCGTAAATTAGATTTCAACTCAATACAACTCGAAATCAATTTCACATGTTCTAGGAGGCTTTTCTCAACGTATGCAATTTGAGAACTGGTTTTGTGTAAACTACTTGGAACAAAAGTTGTGGGGTTACATAATGAGCGACCAATTTGTTGTGAATGGAGCACAGTGTGCCGGTCCGTTTTTTTTTTTGCATGCTATCCAATCACGGCATCTCGTGCCAGCTTTGTCAGGCCGTCATCCCTGAGAAACAAATTTTGTTTTGTTTTTTGCAACAGACAGAAAATGTCTGCCCTAATGTGTCCAGAGAGTGAGAGGGAAACAAACCAACGAAGCTCACCTTGCTTTTTCTCCTTCTCTTCCTCCTCTTCTTCCCAGATGGTGATGAGTCCTCCAGGGAAGATGCCTCAGTTTCCTTTGGTGGCACCTCTACCACTTCCTGGATTACTTTCAGCTCCGTCTTCTTGATTATCTTTGGCTTCTTCACTTCCTGGATCACCTTCACCTCCTCCTTCACCACCTCCTGGCTGACCTTGACTGATTTTGCCTTCTTCACCTCCTCTTGGACTACCGTCAATGTCTCTTGTGCCTGCTGGACTCCCTTCACCTTTTCCTTCTTAACTGGTTTTGCCTTCTTCGTCTCCTCTTGGACTACCGTCAATGCCTGCTGGACTACCTTCACCTTTTCCTTCTTGACTGGTTTTGTTTTCTTCACCTCCTCTTGGACCGCCGTCAATGTCACCTTTTCCTGCTGGACTACTTTTGCTTTCTCCTCGACCATCTTGGGCTTCTTCACCTCCTTTGCTTCCTGGACAACTTTCAGCTCCTTTCCCTTCTTGTTGGGCTTTTCCTCCTGGATTTTGGACTTCTTGACCTCTTTCTCCTTCACGACCTCTTGGACTACTTTTTTCCCTCTCTTGCCCTCCTTCTCTGTAATCTCCTTCACCTCTTGGATGGACTTCTTGGCTGCCTTTGGTTTCTTCACCTCCTCCTGGAGTGGCTTCACCTCCTTAGTCATAACCTGGGCCTCCTGGAGCACCTCTTTCTTCTCCTTGACCGCTTTTGCCTTCTTGATGATCTTCTCTGTCTTTACTTTGTTTTCCTGGACTACCATCAGTACCTTCTCTTTTACGTTCAATTTCTGGACCGCCTCCTGCTCCACCTTCATCACCTTTGACTTCTTGACCCCCTCCTCTTGACGCTTCTTCATCTCCTTTGCATCTGGGACCACGTTTGCCTTCTGCTCCTTGACCACTTTTGCCTTCACTTGGATGGGCTCAGCTTGCTTCTCTTTGGGCTTTTTCCTCCTCTGAAACATCACAAAATAAGAAAAAAAACACTTTGCCTTCAGTTTTGTTCATGTTTGAAAACTTTTGTTCCCATGTGAGTGGATGTTGGACACTATTTGGCATGTTGATGGTGGCATTTGCGTGCACAGGCCTCTCATTCACTCACGTCATTGTGATGGAATGACGAGAACAACTTGTCGGCTTCCATTGTATTGCGTGACATTTTTTTTTTATCTTTGTTCACATGTGAGCGCCACACAAAGAGCTTCACACATGCAGGCGTGGTGAAGACAGAGACACACACAGACACACACACACAGTTTTGATATTTAATTTGACTTATCGGTTCGGCAAACCGACGGCACAGTCCGGACTGCAGCTGTGGTTAAAAATAGAACCATTTTATTCATCTGCCATAGAAGTCAGGCCAATTCTTGATTTATTTGAAACATGATGAAACAGTTTTGACACTTTGGGCGAATAAAATAAAATATTGCTTCGATTTTGTTTGTCAGTTTTGGGTTGGTTCTGGGAGCTTGGATAAATTTTTTGGTCCAGATGTGGAGCTTGAGACCAAACGGGTTTCAAAACTTAACTGCTTATGGGCTAAACCTTTTAAGAGGAACTAACCTGATGAATCAGTTCATTGTAATTAAATTGGACTGCTAATTAACGACATTTTGGGAGTGGGTGGTGATTTGGTGACGTCATCAGACAACTGGAGTCAAGTACAAGTGAGCAGGGACCCCTGAAGTCCAAAAGGAGGCATTACATCATTGTTACTGGACACACTGGTCTTACCTGAAGAAGACCTTTGGATCCGGGCGGCTTCACCATCACTGTGTAAGAGGGAGGAGGGAAAAAAATAAATAGTTAACCAGTTTTACTGAGCTCAGGAAGATTTCATTATTTAGCTGTCTAAATACCGGCCACAGTTTACCTCATATTATCTTGTGGAAGAACATTATTTTATTTGTCCTGCCACTACAACTCGCTTGCATAGAAAGATGAACAAAGATGCATTATCTGGGGTCATTAAATTTGGGGATTGTAATCTCTCCCAGATTTATGCCAGTGCATATTTTGGTTGTAATTGTGAGCATGAAAGAGCCATTGTATGCACACCAGCACATTTCCAACCACAAAGTGGTAGCAGAGCCAGTTTAGTGACGGAAAAACCGCCACACAAGTACAAGTGAGTCAGAGTGGAAATCTGCACAACCTATCACGTGGAGAGGGAGGGAAGAAGGAAGGAAGGAAGGGAAGGGAAGGGGAGGGGAGGAAGGAAGGAGGGTCCACCTACCCTCCAGGTAGCGTTCCATGGAAGCCGAGGAGGAGTCACGGTTCCACGTGTAACAGCAGAAGGAGAAGAACCACACCAGGAGCGTGGCCAGGACCAGTGCCAGAATCCACAGGATCCGAATCAAGGCCGGGTCCGTCGCCACCCAGGCTGTCAGCGTGTCCATGCTTGCGCGAGTCGCGGTGCAGTCTTGTCAGGAAGTAGCAGCGAGGCGCACGCTGATGGACTCCAGCTGCCGAGCCCCACGTCAGCTGCAAGGGAAACGAGAGAAAAGGAGGAGAGGAGAAGAGCGGAGGAGGCGTGGAGAGCAGCCGGTCTGGCCACCGGGCCCCTCCTCCGAGACACATCAGAGAGAATCCTCACTTAAGACAAGTCACAAAAATGCACCTGAGGCACTTTGCCCGTATACAAAGCAGCACATTAATTGACTGTAAAAATTCAGCAAACCGGTTTGTGGTGGAAAAAAAAAAATCCCAAGGACTGCTGACGCCCAAGCTTGATAACTGGCTTCACTGGACATTATCAACAGCAAATATTTGCACGGTGAAGGCGGATGCTGGTCAGGATCAACATTGATGCTAAAAGGTGTGGTGCTTCAGGAAGAGGCTCACACTATGACCCAAAGGAATCATAGAAAAGAGAATCTAAAGTGACAAATTCAATAGAATGCACATTTGTGCACGACAAATGAAACTACAATGGAATGCTGCAGACATCTGGTGGATGAAAATGGAAGTGAAACCCATTTGCGCTCAGATTGCCCAACAGTGAAATGTTGCAGACAGTAAAAACAGACTGACACCAAGTGGAAGGATTGTGAATTGATAGACAGAAAAAGAACAATATTCCTTAAGTTTGTTTTCCAACGTTTTAATGGTGGTTTGACTTTTTTGGTGTCATGATAACTGCTTTCAGACTATTTGAGATGTAAAAGAGCAGGAAACCAAAGCAAGGGGGCGGCTTTAACCATGTGAAAAAATGTGATTATTTTCCAAATGCCACCAGCATCCTTGTTTCCTTTTTAGTAGAACCCAGAGTCTTGAGCGGCCCAGTTTGGCGTCTGTGGAAACCAGGTGAGACAAAACGGAGACATAAGAAAGGCCCCAAATGGACTCTAGTACACAAATTCTGAACTTGTCACAATTTGTGGTGCATTTATGATTTCAATCATTCATTTCGGTGACATTTTGGCAGCCCTTGTGAGTCATCATTTTGGTCTGCTTTACCTCGTTCCTGTTACTGTGAGCCACCTTCTTCTCGATGTTCATGGCCAGCATTTGGCTACGGAAGGACAAGCTCTTGGTCTTCTCAATGACTTGCTGGTAGGGCGACACGGCGTTGTTGCCCATCACCACGTGGCCCTGCCAGACATAAGAGGTGAGGCCGAGCGGCTGCCTTTGCTACAGAGTCAGTTTTTGGTGCTCACCAGCTTGGAGTCGATCTTGGCGTCCAGTCGGGCATTGCGGATCAGATTGACAATCCACCTCTCTGCATCCTCGGGGGTCATGTTCAATTTGTCGGCCAGCATGCTGTGTGGGAAAGAAAAAAAAAGTTGAGTTGGTTAAACACTGTTC
Source organism: Syngnathus scovelli (assembly GCF_024217435.2). Lineage (NCBI taxonomy): Eukaryota > Metazoa > Chordata > Actinopteri > Syngnathiformes > Syngnathidae > Syngnathus > Syngnathus scovelli. The sequence continues at coordinate 6,327,944 of NC_090865.1, forward strand.
CACATGTGAAGGTGGTTTAGTTTGTGTTGAATATCTCAATTAATAATTATGATTTATGGAACATTGGCATGTTAGGAAACATTATGTTCCTGTTTCATGAGTTTTGTCGCCCTCTTGTGGTAACTATGTGCAATTACAAATCCTGATGTGGGGTAGTCACAGATTTTCATTGCTCGCACTTGATGCTGATGCACTGATGGATGCGGCAGAAGGTCTCGAAGATGAAGAGTCGAGCGTTCTCAATGAAGTCCTCCAGACACGCCACCAGAAAGAAGTCATTGATGAGGACCTGGAGGAAAATGACGTCATCGTGTCAAACAAAATGCTTGCAGACAACTGAGAAGCCAACAGCGAAACATCTGTACTATTTAAGAAAAAATAAAATTATAGAGCAGTGAGCGATGGGCGCTCACCGATTCACACTCCCTCAACTTCTTCTGGGCGCTGTCAAAATCAAAGTTGACGTAGAGACACTCCACAAACTCCGTGATGGGGTCCTTGTACGTGTACGACTCCTGCGCAAACACAAGCGCCGATGACTTCGCCGTTGCCGACAAGTTTGGCGAAATAAGGGAAATAATTCAAATTACCTGCTGAATGACCTTCACCAAGTCCTTAAGAACTTGTCGCCGCTTGCGCACGTCCTTGTTGGTGATGACGGCGGTAGTCAGGTAGCGCAGGATGTGCGGGCACATGGTCTGAATGGCGTTCAAGTACCTGAAAGCAAGGTTTTCAAATCAATCGAAAAAAATAGAGATATATTTTTGAGAGTGGAATTAAAAACGGACAATGTGGTTGCACAAGTGTGGCAACGTTCAGAAGGAAGCAATCAGATTCAAACTCGTGTTCAGGACTCACTGAGGCTGGTAGAGGAAAAGCTCAATGATGTTGTCCCGGCCTTTGGGGTGGTTGAAGAACACAAAGAGGGACCAGTGGATGAGCCAGGTCCTCTGCTGGAGCGACTGGAGAGGTGAGCTCACAGACTGCGCAGGGGGGGGACACACAAAGACGTCAAAATCTTCAAATTGAAGATTCGGTATTTACACATTAAAAAGCTTCTCTCGTCACTCACGTTGTTGTCGATGGTCTCCCTGAGTCGTGTCAGATCGTCCATGGCGTTATCCCAGTTCTGCATGAGGATCTCAGAGGCCAATTTGCCCCACAGGGAACTCAGAGCATTCCTGTCTGTCGACAGAACCTGAAACCCAAAAATTTCAAAAGTTGTCCCACCTAATTTGAGGTGACGAGCTTCAAATCAGCCTGAAACAATGTCAGCTATTTATTTTTTATTTTTTTTAAATAAAAGTGTTTTTGATACCCCCCCTGTACTTACCAAAACACGGAAGAAGTAGAGATACTCAGCTGCACCCGAGTAATTTCCACACTCATACTGGAACTTGGCGAATCTGTACAGCGCGTCCAGGTACTCTTGGCGGAACTAAAGGAATTGCAAAATTCATAAAAACATGCATAATTAGTAGCCCTTCAAAGAAAACATGTGAATCCTCTGAATCAATTCAAAAGCTCACATTGTGTTTCTCTGTAAGATACTCGAAGAGCATCCTCCCGTCTCTGTTGGACAAATGCAGGGTTATAATTTCAACGCTGGGTCCTTAAAAAGTGCTTCTGACTGTCTACAAAGAATATTTTAGGACCTGGTCGACTGCATCTGACTGGTGGTCTCAGGGGCCTCAAATATCTTGACGATGGGCAACGTATCCGACTGGAGCTGCTTGAGTTGAGCCACCACTGTGCCTCTCTTCTCCTTCAAGGCTACCAAACAGGGACGGTTTTCGTTGGTAAATCTGACACGACTTTTTTCCAAAGCAATGTTGATGATGAGATGATTGGATTTGTCTACTTACACTGTGGGATCTCCTTGTCAGGATAAAGGTTCTTGTACACGTCCATGGCAAAATCCACCATGTTGGTGTCGCTGAGAAGGTCCAGCTTGCCTTGGAGCAGCTCTTTTTCATTGTAGATCTGTTGCAAAGCAAACCAAAGTGGTGTTAAAGAAAATGTATCCAACGATATGGAGATGTGATTAAAAAAATAGGGCGAGTGCCAGGTGTATGAAACTTCGTGGTTTTAGTTTGTGCAAGTTTTGTCATAACTCTATAAGTCATTACAGTACATATAGTGATGTTCTCTATTAATGACCAATGCATTTTCTTGATTATTTTTGACTTTTATAAAAGCATAAGCATGCCAGCTGCTCCCATCCAAACAAACTAGGCTAAGCTAACGAAGCTAACAAGAGACGACTACTTCCCTCAAAGTCTACCAGCGGTAGTTTAAAGACATTGTCCCTGTAAATAAACATGCTTAAACGCCATTGTAATGAGTGAACACTACGAAACGGGATAAAATTTACTTATTTGCAACAATTGGCTAACCAACCAACCAACGTGACTGTAAGCTAACGCTCTCCCGGCTACAGTGGCATCACGTCGGCTTTCAACACATCTCCAGATGAATAACACCGAATAAAAATAGCTACAATGAGTCAAAATGTCAATCGGAATGGAATTTGACGAACCTCTTTAACAGCAAGGAATTCCAGAAGTGGGAAAACTAAATGCCGGTCGAGAAAATGTGCTATCTTGGTTGTGAGATCGTATTCCGCCATCTTGGCTACTTTGAAAGAAAGAACTTTATTGACAACACACACGGAGAACATAGCCAAGATGACGTAACATATCGTTGCACTCTTCGATAAGATAAGATAAGATAAATAAATAAATAAATAAATAAATAAATAAATAAATAAATAAATAAATAAATAAATAAATAAATAAGTAAGTAAGTAAGTAAGTAAGTAAGTAAGTAAGTAAGTAAGTAAGTAAGTAAGTAAGTAAATAAATAAATAAATAAATAAATAAAATAAACTTGCTTTCAATATTGATCATTTTCTTTGTGCTTTAGAGGCAACACAATTTAGAACCATTTAAAAGCAACACGCGTAATGCAAAAGGATGTGGAAAATAGCGAAGGTAGAATTGTTAATTTTGTTTTCAAACCATGAGCCACCCTACTGACAACGCACAAATGCAGATTAGACTAACAAACTTGAACAATAACTTCCTTTCCCCAAACATCTATAGAGTTTAATGGAAAAATCATTGGCTACAAACACACAGTGGTTTTGACCTTGACCTAATCCAGGCATATCCAGCTCTGGTGCTGGAGGGCCACGTTCTGCAAAGATACTGTGTTCAGTGACGGAGGATTTTGACTTGAGTAAAAAACATGCTGCGACACTGGCGGCATTGATAAGACTCTTCCCCCAGGCTTAAGTGACACTCAGAATAAAGTAGTAGAGGTGTTATGAATACAAAGGGACCCAGTCACTTAAAGCGCTGCTACAGATGTGAGTTATAAAGTTCTTCGTGCAAACCAACAAGTCACATGACTCATAGGGTGACTCAGGGTGACACTAAGTTGGATTTACTTCATTCATGCACATGTTATATTAAGTGGAATAATAAAAAATGAGGAGTTGTGAGTTTGCATCACCAGGTCTTGGAGCAGGTCGGCGCCATCTAAAAGGAAAGGCGCTGCCGAGGCTTGAATTGCTGTCTGTGTTTGTTATGCCAGGGGGGGCTGGCAGACATGAAATCAAAGCTGTGATAAAAAACATCCTCTAGCGTGCACACACACACACACACACACACACACATACACACACACACACACACACACATGCACACACACACGCGCGCACACCCAGAGTCATCGGTCAGTGTTAGGTGGCAGCAGGAAATGGAATTGGATTGCTCACGGGGTCAGAAGCTCGGGCGTGGTTGGCGAGCAGCAAGATAAACAGCCTTCAGGGGTCAGCTACTCATCATGGTGGTGGTTCTCAACCTGGCATCTGCAAGCTGTAGGTTAGTGGTTTGGAAAATATTCACAAAACATGTTTATTTTCTTATAGAACAAAATTGTGTCCTTGTCAGCACACCAAAAAGTTGATCACCACAGCAACAGTTCGCAACTTGGAGAAATGACAACTCAGACCATTATGTCTTTAGTTTTGTGAAGATTTACAACATTTGGGCGCCACTGATAATCAGTCAAAGTTGGACCGCCCAGAGGCCTCATGAACTTCCGTTAATGACTTAGTCAATAACGCTTTAGGATGTGGTCGCATAGCAACCCAGGCCCTGCAGCAAAAAGGGAAAGCCACTCAGCTAATCGGCGGATGTTTTTAAAGAAGAAAAGACAGGCGGCGAGCTCAAAAGCGAGTCGGGAATAAAATCACCCTCCTTATCGTTTATCAGCTTTATCCCTCGCGCTCAGGAAGGATTTCCAGTGCAAATCCTGCTGACTGCTCCACTTTTAAGAGGAGATACCGTGCAGGAGGACACATGATGGAATTTAAATACTTCCCAGAAGTCTTAATCAACACGTCTGCCATCCAAATAGCCAAAGAATGAAAAATATTGCCTCGTGACGACCACCTACTGAGGCACTGCCCACATACTTTACATGTTCCTTCTCCTTCTTCCTAGCCATTGTCGTGGTGGAGGGAAGGAGATGGGACATCACCATAGCAACGAGGTCGGCCTGTTGCTACGGAGAAAGCATAGCGAAGGGGGGGGGGTGGGGTGCAACAGAGAATGACACCTCTGTTTTACACTCGCTTGTTCCTTGATGCACAAATGTTGAGTTAAATTGTTCAAGTGCCCACTTCCTCTCAGTCATCTTTTCAACACAAACGCAACAAGGCAAGGTCGCCTCCACACTTGTCATCATCAGAGCCGTGCCTCGGAGATCCAAAGTGCCTTTTAAAATGATCAAGCGGCAAAACTTGACGGCGCTTCAGGAGCTCTAAGTGCATTTATTGTGCCGTGCGGCTGTCAAGGTAATACAAATGTTTTTCCCCTCGTCAAGTGCTTTTAAAATTTAAAAGTTAGATTGTTTTCAAGAGCTTCTGTTTTATGAAAACACACGGTTATGACATAAGACGGAAAGTTTTTGCACCATGCATGCTGAACCATAAAAACAATAGAAGTAGACCAAGAATGGCACCCTGAGGAATACCAAAGTTGATAGCTTAAGTAACAAGGCAGACTGCAAAGTCAGAGTCCAAAGCAAGACAATTGTTTGTACTCATAGTGAACGATCAGATTTTTGTTTTGTTACGTAATAAATAAATACTGACACGTACCAATAATAAATGCATACATTTCATCGACTTTATTGACTGCAACATTGAAAGTCACATGGATTCATTGACAGAAATAATTAATTACAGAGGTTGGTGACACCCAACTGTGAATCACAATCGTGCATTCATCCGGCTTGTGAGTCAATGAAGTCTCCACGGGGGGACTTGAATGATGCAAATGGCAACATTCAAACACCTTTGGAACTGGATTGTCTCCATTTGATATTGATATGCACTTGGGTCAGATCATTAGGTACATCTGCACAAATTAAAATCAACTTTCAAATATTAATTTCAATATGTGTTCATAAATGTGGTCAGGCTATGCTGTTGTGTGTGTGTGTTTTTTTTTTACTTTAATCAATTTTAATTTGTATGGGAGATCTGCAGGTGTACCTAATAAAGTGCACACTCCCTCTAAAAGACAGTCAGTGTCTTTAAAGGGACATTAGAAAACAAAGTTCGTCCATTTTAAAACTCAGCTGAGTCGTCAGCAGGTGCGGCGAAAGCAGTGCCCGCGGGGTCCGAGTGCCCCCACCCGATGGCCCCGTACAGATTGTGCTGGCTCTTGGCTGCGTGCGCCAGGGCTCTCCTGCGCATGGTTTCCCCCTTCCACATGGACACCATGAGCAGGCTGGAGAGCAGCACGCCGCCAAGTGTGAGCAGGCACAGGCCGGCGATGACACAGCGGTCCAGGTGCGCGCCCAGCCGCGCTCGCTCCCGCTGGAGCCGCTCCATCTCACGCGCCGCCACGCCGTCCTCCTTTTCGGGGCCGCGCATGTCTCGAGGCACCACGTACGAGATGGCCACGAGCGAGATGCCCGTCACCAAGCAGGAGACGGCGGCGATGAAGCCATAATCCACGGAGCCCTCCGAAGACAGCTCCGAGTAGAAAAGTTCATCCTCCTCTCCCTCTTCGTCTTCCTCCACGCAGAATTCACTCAGACTCTCCTCCTGTGGGTCTTCACCCGACATAGGGAAATTATCCTCGGCTGGGATCGCGCTCCCCTCCGCGAAGGGACCCGGTGCGGTGGTGCGCGTCTGCGTACCCGGGCTGGTCGTCACCCCCATGGAGGAAGGAGAGGAGGAAGCGCGCATGGAGCCAAAGTTTGCAAAGTGGCGCTCATCTTATGCACAGTTCACGAAAGCGAGAGGAGTCGAGCGTCATTTGCACAATCTCTTCTGGCTCCGCCGCCTTGTCAATTAGTGGGGAGCTGGTGGCGGACCCCTCCCACGGACTCCACGCGGTGTCTCATAGCAGCGCGATGAAGCAGTCAGCACTCAAATAATTGCCTGCTTGTATTGCAGTACTTCAAGTCGACACCTTGTCACAAAAGATTTTGGATGGATTCATTGCAAATGATCACCCACTCACATTCAAGTTGCTCCACTCCGCAGTGGCCAAAGTAAGCAAAATTGAGGGCAAACCATAAATAAAAGCAAAATAATAATATATTAAAATAGCAATTAAAAAAAACATATCTGCTGGTACTGCGATGCGCTTCATGGCCTCCAAGGGGCGGGGCGGGGTGGAGCAGTGCAATTATTTGTGTTCTAGGAACCCCCACTTTTCTAAACACGGCATTTTGATCAATATTTTGTTTGTGGTATTAGTGTTAAGTAGATTATGTCAAGCCTCGTTCGCAAAGCGAGCCCGAGGGTACTTTGAAGTCGGTTTCATTGGACGGCAGGGGGCGTTGCGACATAAAATGTCGGCCATCTCCCGAGAATGATTTCACGCGGCAGCGCCCCCTGTTGTGGTCTAAAAGTGATGTCAAAATACCCTCGGGGTCGCATTGAGAATGTCACAGCTCACCTATTTTCTGTTTGGTCATGTGACTTGACTCATACGTCAAGAACAACCAGTATGCTAATGATATGCAAATATGTGTTTACATCTCATTCCATGTCACTTTATGAAAATCTCAGTTGCTGATGTTAAAAAGTAAAAATAAGCTGCAACCCCATACTGTGGCGTGAAAAATTGAGGATTTTCGTTTTGCTGAGCTGCTTATAAGAAAACCCTCTTGCACGTGTGTGGTTGTTGCAAATGTAGGTTACACTTTGCCAAAGGTCGAGCACACGTTCTGCCGTGGAAGAACACTTTGTACTTTCTCTCTTGTGCACGATTGGACACGGCGCATTTCTTACTTGTCTGTGCAGAGGTAAACGGAGGAGGAGATTTGCGCTTTTCTGCTTCATTTGGCATCTTGCTGCAAGTGGGAAACTGCCGCAAAGTCGCTTCTTTCTTGCAGCTAGAAGAAAAAAAAAACGATGAAGACAGGTGCTATTTCTAAGCTCCATTACAACAGGTCTGCTTTTGTATCAGTGGATGCAAACCAAAGTCCCTCAGAGACAGAAAGTGGCAGTTTATTTACATACATTAAAAAAAAAAATGTGGGTCAAACTGACCCCAATTGCAGGTTGGTCCAATTCGAGGCAACTAGGCTTATTTTTATGTCAGCAGTTTGAACAGCTTCCAGGGGGGGAAAAGAAGATATATATTTTTTTGGTATTAAACATTTATTGAAATGTCATCCTTCAAATGCCTTATTTTAAAATTTAAAAAAATATTACAGTTTATTGAAATGAAATTGATTAAAGAAAAGCAACGTACTAAAGTAGGTGTAAAGCCAGAATCCTTAGAAAGGCAGAAAAATTATAGAAAAAAAAAGAACAATTGACCCTATAATTCCTTAGGGAAGAAAGAGCATCCAATTTTTTTTCAGTTAAAGGTTTAGGAAAAACAATCACTAGTATTTCAACGAGGCTTTTTAGTATTTCAAGATTGATGACGTATATTGAGTGCGCTATTCATCTTTGTCCAGTAGGTGTCAGTCAATCCCTTGCAGATATATATCGACCTTCAGAACTAACTTCCAAAAGGCATAATGAGAATGAAAAGCATTCAAGTGTATAATTTCTGCAAGGTGAGCGCTGCTTGGATGTGAAATACCTCACCTGATACTTTTGTGACTTTCAGCGGGGAAGAAGTCAAGCCGAGGGCTTTTTGCTGCGCGGCTCCACCTGAGAAGCGCAAAAGAAACGACGCTCATGATTCAAAAATAGCGTTTGGCATTTTCCTGAGTTCTTATCTGGCGTGTGTGCACAGTTGGTGTGTGGGTTCTACCGCCTCCACACTCGCTGGAAGAATCGTTTTATTAAAAAAATAATAATAATAACAGCTGGCGTGCTTCACTCGCTGCCAGCCATGGACTCAATTATTAAAGGAAAAGCTGCAGGGTCAATCAAAAACTCTTGTGTTGAAAAAAACGTTTTGGACCAGGATCACACAGAAAATTGAGTTGAGGGGCTCGCTTGATATTGTGTGGGTTGAGTTACCGGGAATAAGCAGTCATCCAAATATGGCCAAGAGGAAGAAGAAACAAAGTTGCGTTCTACATGACGTCATGACTGCGTGCGTAATAAGGGTCGGAAGCAACGGAAGCGCGCATGTGGACTTTTACGCACAGCGCTCTGATAGCGGAGTGGTGAGGAAGGAGACGGACTTTTACGCACAGCTCCGATGAAATGAGCACTTGAACGCAAAGGTTCGACGGAAAAGGACTTTGCTGGAATGTTTCCGAAGAGTCTTTTAGGAACGACTTTGATTTGGTGGCAAGGAGGTGCCGCTCGTGAAGAAATGGACTTTTGCGCACAGGTTTTTGGTCAAATAACAATTTTGAGGAGATCGTCTTTTACGCACAGCTCTTGGCTTTGGGGGCTTGGAGGAGGACTCTAGCGTGCACATCCAGTTTCTGCTCTTATGCGTGCGCGCGCCAGCACACCATCTCGGCGCTCGCGAAGGATGCACGCTGCGTGGAGAGCCCGCTGATCACCTCCATCGCTTTTAAAGAAAGAGAGAGAAAAAAAAATCACTCACCCAAGGCCAAATGGAAAACTCGACCAATGAGACTCTGGGCGTGTGGACGGACTCGAGCGTGGCGTACAAAGCCATCAGCACGGCGCTACTGTTGCTGATCTGCTTGGCGGGTGTGGTGGGCAACGTGATGGTGGTGCTGGTGGTGCTGACCACCAAGCATATGCGCACACCCACCAACTGCTACCTGGTGAGCCTGGCCGCCGCCGACCTTATGGTCCTGACGGCGGCGGGCGTGCCCACGGCGGTGGAGGGCGCCGTGGGTTCTTGGGTGCTGGGCCGCTGGGGGTGCTTGTGCATCACCTACCTGCAGTACCTGGGCATCAACGCCTCGTCTTGCTCCATCGCCGCCTTCACCGTGGAGAGGTACATCGCCATCTGCCATCCCATCAAGGCGCAATTCCTGTGCACGCTGTCCCGCGCCAAGAAAATCATCCTCCTGGTTTGGACACTGACGTCAGCCTACTGCGTCATGTGGTTCTACCTGGCCGACCTGCAGGTGCTGGTTTATGACAACGCCAAGGTGATGGCGTGTGGCTACCGGGTACCCCGGAAGCTCTACCTGCCCGTCTACTTCTTGGACTTCGGGGTGTTTTTTGTGGTGCCGCTGTTGCTGAGCGCCGTGCTGTACGGGCTGATCGGACGCATCCTCTTCATCAACCCTCTGCCCTCTAACCCCAAAGAGCGGCAGCGGCTGCAGCGGCACGACGACAATCACCGTGATGAGGCCAAGAGGAGCTGCAGGAACTCCAGGCACTCCAGCTCCACCGCCGCCTCTCGGAGACAGGTGAGAAGCACCGCTGAGAGTGAGCGAGCCCGTTTGTGACACGTGCTATGCCATGCCAGGTGACCAAGATGCTGGCGGTGGTGGTGATCCTGTTTGCCGCGCTGTGGATGCCGTACCGCACTCTGGTGGTGGTCAACTCCTTCTTGGAGCGTCCGTACCTGGACAGCTGGTTCCTGCTCTTCTGCCGGTTATGCGTGTACCTGAACAGCGCCATCAACCCGCTCATCTATAACGCCATGTCACAGAAATTCCGCGCCGCCTTCCTCAAGATCTGCCGCTGCGGGGCCTCCGCCAAGCCGGCCGGCGCTTATGGCGCGGCGCTGAGCTACAGCGCCGTCAAGGACTCGTCGGTAGCCGAGAGCGCCGAGCGCTTCGCCACTGACGTGGAGGAGGTGACCGTCACGGATGGGTTGCTAGCCGAGCACAAAGCCGTCTTTGCGGCATCCTCCTCGTCTCCCTCCTTGGGGAAAGCCGACTTTGAGACGGCCTCTTGAGCTTCTCCACGGACCCGACCTGTAACGAGCCAAGGCACATATTTTATATCCCAAAAAGTGTCACATTGAATTTGCTAGCTATTATCATGATACAGTTGATGTAACATAGCTTCTGTAACAGCAACAGAATGTGTTGAATGTAAATTTGTTGTGATTGTGCCTTTTCCCTGATTGGCTAAAAGAACTTACCCAACTAACTTGTTGCTCTGGGAAACATCTCTTCACCCGGACATTTCCGTTTTCACCCTCACAGACGTTGAGGCAGACTCAAGAAAGCTATTCACCGTCTCCTAGCAACCGCTTCCCTGATTGACGAGATGTTAATGAAGGCAGCCTGTAATTGAAGCAGTCACGCATGTCGAAAAAAAAACAACAACGCTGTTTCATGTTTACGTGTGAACATCGGGTGGCAACTTTTTTTTTTTTTTAAATATATTTCCTGAGCCGAGAAAAGCGTCTTGTTCAGCTGTCGTTATTTCTAATGAAACCATGCGATGTAATTGGCCGTTGCTAGCAGCGGGAGATGCTACGGAGGAGGATGTTGTGTTGCGGCCGATAAAAGCCGCGTTATCGCTCTCGTGTGTGTGTGTGTGTGTGTGTATTGGTGCAAGACTGTTTTAATGTGCGTGTCTTGTTTAAAAAAAAAAAATTAAAAAGTATTTTTCTATGGATTACTGGCCATCGCAGATACGTGGATGTGGTTAAGTCGTGCTGCCGTTGTTGTTGGGACGTGAAGCTGTTTTGTGTTGCTAATAAAGATGCTTGTGAAAGTGAGACTGCGTCTTATTTATTTTCAGATTATACATGCAAGTTATGTTGTGCGCTCAACGTTGCCGTTTCTGCTGTCGCAGAGACGTCCAATCGCTGAGGCGCAGACGTGCAAGGTGAAAAAGTGCAGATGGAAAAAAAAAAAAGATCTGTCTGAGGCGAGGGATGAGGTGAGCCTCCGTGGACAACGTGCACGGAGCTTCTATTATGAAGCCGCCGCGACGTCTCGGATACGTGAGGGAAATGAGCGAGCGGTGACTCTGAAGGCCTGCTCGGGCCCGCTAATAAATAGAGGCAGGCGGGGAGGCGAGATCCAATTGTACGCCACTAATGACATTACACGTGGCTTTTCCACAACACACACAAAAAAAAGGAAATAAGAGCAAGGATGTAGATGATTTTCTAGCAACATCTAAAATTTACAACAAATATGGAAAACTAAAAACAAATGAAATTTGAAAAAAATCTTTTTATTTATTTATTTTTTTACATTGCTTAATTGATTGGGTCTTTGAGTACAAAAGTTGTCCAGCCCCCGGACGACACTTTCTGTCCAAGGCGATCCATATTAATTTTATTTTAATAATTATTAACCTTCAGCACAAAGAGATTGTCAGCAGTGAGGGCAAAGAGCCTCTCGTCGGTGGCCCTGAAGCCCAGCACGACTCGGTCCGTGTCCAGGCTGGCCACCTGTTGCTTGGCAACCTGCCCTACCTGCCGGCCTTGCTTGCGGTTGAAAAGGACGCCGTCCACCGGGGACGGCTGACGGTAGATGAAGGCGCGGCGTAGGCACTCGCACAGCGAGGCGTACGAGAAGTTGGGGGCGCACGTGGAGAACTTTCTGTCCCGCTTGGACGCCTGCACGTAGCCTGAAAAAAATAGAGACACAATTAGGCTAGCATGCTAAGCTAATATCAGGAGAATCAATAAATTCACATTTGTATTTGATAAGTGATCTTGTATTTGAAGAAAATGCGTCAAACGGGTGTCGTGTGACAAACAAGAGGACACAAAGGTTTCAGTGGGCTGCAAAACTAATTATCTTCCCCTTGAGAAAAAAAAAAAAAACTGATTAGAGCGAGTCCTCCTTGCACACCTGCCAACGTCGCCTCTTCTGCTTCCAGATTAGAATGAGTGCCAAAAATGTAGAAAAATGATTTTATTTTTCTGAGATAATTTAATTGATGTTTTTTTTATTTTTGGATAAAAAGCATTTCATTTAGTCTAATTTCTAAACTTAATCCTGAAATTCGTGAGCACAACCAAGCACACTGCTGCGCATTTGCACTTGATATCAAATTTGTATCTCCTCGTTTGCCGCAATTAGCAAACGCAAGATGGCAAGTGTGCCCTCCGACCGCTCTCCACATTTCACGAGCAAATTGACGGAACTAATGAAGATGCGGCGGGCGTCAACTGGAAATTAAAAGCGCTGGCGGCGGCGTGGGCGGTCGGTGCTTCATTACGAGGGATGACAAAGAAATACTAGCCCACGTTTAACGAGCTAAGTTGATTTACATGCTGTTAGTTACTTTCGGCACGTGTTGACATCATGGAGCTTAGTTTCGCTTGTGATCTAATGAGAGACGAGTAGAACCTTTGGGTCCTTCTTACCCAGGGCGTTGAAGGTGGCCACGTGCTCCCACATATCGGCGGGCTGGTCAGGTCGCGGCTGCCACAGCAGGGCGTCCACGTCGTGGCGCAGGCATAGGCACGGCATCTGGGTCGGGTCCACGCTTACGGTGAACAGGTACTGATGGCTGCCGAGGTTCACCTGCAGCATTCACAAAATTGTTTAGCGACTTCTTCTGTCTGGTTTACCAATAGTAGGCTAATGTCGTCAAATTATTGCTTGGCGACCGCTCTACAATTGTGGTGGTGGTACTCAATAGAAAAGCTTACAAGGACGATTGAAGGCCGAAAATACAAAAGAATGTTTTTGAACAGATGCGGGTACAAACAGCAGTTCGCCATCACGACCTTCGAACTCAACAGTTCTCTGTCTCGCCTGACCTGGTTTTGGTAACCTTGCATAATTCCGATGAAAAAGCCATTTTTTATGGTTTTACAGGAAAAAAAAAAAACACCAACACATAAAATGTCGGGCAAGAATGAGGAACAGGCTGAGAAAGAAATTATTTGCGTTTGGTAAGCATCTTAAGAAGTTGTTGTCATGGTGCTTGGTGTTTTTATTTGGCAGTTAATCTTGCGTATTACCCCCACCTAGAGGGATGGAGTGCAAAAGCAATCTACTGCAATTTGAACTTCCCATCACCAGACTAAAATCAGGAACAACATTTTTTTTCCTGTTTGTCTGGCTCTTTTTTCAAGCAGATAGGATGAGACTGAAGCCGGCAAGTTCATCTGGTTCATCAAGAACAAAGAATTGCTAAATGAAAAGGATCCGCTACAATTTCAAGATGAAAGCTCTCTTTTTTGTTTTGTTTTTTAGAGAAGAAAAGACATATTAATACTGACACAAAGAGCGGCCGGAAGAAAAATGGCAAGATAAGCCTCCTCGAATGAAGTTGCGCTCACTGAGTCACATGCTGGCACAGGCAGCGGCCGCCTGCTTATTTGCGAGCAACATTAAAGGGCTTTTCATTTTTTGCCGGAAGACACAGCATCGCTTACATTCAAGCTAATGATGAGCCTCTCATTCATTAGGCCCTCAAGTGGACTCCCGTGGGAGCTTTGTAATGGACTCTGAAGCAAACAGAGAGCGGGCCATTAGCCCTGGACATCATTCAGACTCCCCCACGCACCCTCCCATTCTTAAAAAAAATATATAACTGAAAGAGCACACCATATTGCTTGGGAGTCACGTTTCCGCTGAATGCTGAGCCGATACCAAACATGTGACACGTTGTTCACCTTGGGGGGAACGTGGCGGCGAGAAGGTCACCGGCAGCCTTTTTTGCTGTCAGGATGGATGGCGGCTCCTCTAACAAAACATCCATTTTGAGCTCAAAGCAATAAAACATAGACGGAGGAGGCTGGGAATGACAAAATATACCTCCATGCGACGTTGATGTCGGTATGAATCATACTAAAATGCCTGCCATATAAAAGTGCCTGTGCTGTAATCTGATTACATTTCCAATTTAAATCAGATCTGCTCTTCAGTGACGGATGTTGAAAAGTGATTTCGTGGCTGGGGTCGAGGGAGCAAGACGGCAAAGGTGGTGGAGCTGGAGTGTTTATTTAGCGCTCGAGGCGAGTACTCACCACCTGAGTGGTCTTGAGCGACTCTCCGTCAAAGTGCATGAGGCTGGAGGTGTCCTCGGGGAAGCCGTCGCAGTCCTCCAGTTCCTGGGAGTTGCAGGCCGGCTTGTCCGGGTCGGGACCGGCGTGCTGGGGAAACAGCCGAGACTTATTTAGCGTGTAATTGAAAATTTGGAGGGAAGTTGCGGCTCACCACGTCTTGGGAGGTCAGATGCGTGAGCCTCTCGTGGATGAGGGCGGCCTGCTCGTCGCTCATCACGTGCTCGCCCCGACGGTCGCCCGTCACTAACTCGGGCCACATGGGACCTTGGGTGCGCTTCTGCAGATTGACCTCCAAGCTGCCAAGAGGCGACCGATGGTTAAATCGAGGGTTCCGTTGAAAGCGGCGAGCCTGTTTACCTTTTGTCGTCTCTGAGGATCCAGGCGGAGGCCTCGGGGTCGACGGAGGCGTACAGCTGGCCCTCCAGGAGGGGCGGCGAGCCCTGCACGCCGACGCTGAGGGTGTCCGCCGTTAGCCGGAAGAGGACGGCGTCCTTGCTCACACCTTCGGGCAGGCGCACGTTGGCCGTGATGTCGTCCGATGTCTGCTGCCAGAAGTAGACGGGATCTGCGTCGCGGGCGGGAGAGATGTTTACTTCACACTGCTAAGCACTTTGGCTCCTTCTTAATGAGTCATATTGGGCTCGGGCTAATTATCCCATTCATCAGACATCGAGACCGGAATATTTTGCTAAATTCAATTATTGACTTTTCCCTTCAAGCAATAGCAATGTTTTGTTTTTTCCTTTCTTCGATTCTTGGCAACTGAGCGGCGTCAGGAAAGCTTTTAACCTGACATCGGGATGCATTTCTTATTCTGGGTCGCTTTCTCTCGCCGGGTCGCCGGAGGATGAACGCTTGTGATTTTTGTTTGTCTTCCCGGAAAAATCATCATCATCATCTTGAGCGAGAGGCAGCCTCCGACTCGAGTAGCGAACCGCAAAACTCATTTGTGTGATCCTTGTGAGAGCACTTAAAGCAGGACAAAAATACCAAAGTTGATGGCGCCGTTCTGTACTTCGCCAGTCACGGCTTTTAATCACAAAGCAATCTCTGTGTTGTCTGACTTTGATTTACACTTAACTGTATCAATATTTGATTTCATAAAGAACACATACCGCGACTAATTAGCGTAACAATAATTTGATTATTTTGTGGAATGATATCTGTTTTGTTTTTTGCTTGGCTTTGTTTTTTAACATGTGAGTCCAATGTGACCTTGTTTGCAAAATCTCACCCACAAAAAAAGTTGACAATTTCTCATATTCATGAAATAACCTCAATTCATAATAGGGTACAAGTTGGACAGAAATGTTGTCATGGCGATTTGTGCTTCCAAAACTGGAAATAATGAGACTGGTGGGCAGACTGCCTAGCATGAGTAACGCCCTTAAAGACAACAAAATGTACATCTGCTCGCTGTGACTAAACACATGCCTCTAAAATTAAAATGTTTGTCTTCTACCGACCTGGCTTCTCCACCTCCATGTCTTGCTCATTGGCCGCCGGCTGCGGCTGTTCGAGGGGCTGGCCGTCCACGTGCGTGAATGCGAAGGGCCTCTCCGACGCCACCATCAGGCCGTCGCCCTGTGGCGTCACGGCGGCGTAATGAGGCACCGACTTCCCCCGGAGGAGCCGCCGCTTTGTCACTTCGTATTTCTTCTCAACACCTGCGAGGAAACAGGAACTTATGTGACATAAACGGAACCTTTTGAATCAAAACGGTTGACACCCCTCTGTTGTTTATTATTTCTTTTCCCGCACCCACCTTGCGTCGCCGCGTTGGCGACCGAGATCCACTCAAGTATCACCGAGTATCCGCTTCCCGTCGTTTCCTGAGGGTCCTTGACGACGCGGAGCAGCAGGACCTCCAGCGTGTGGGCGCCCCCCTGGACGTGGGCCACGCTGTGGAGGACAATAAACGGCTCTCCCAGGTCCTCGCTGAACAGGGGCTGCATTCAAACAATTAGTAATAAGTGGGTAGGAAAAGTCAACACTCCCCCTGTTTCACTTCATCCTGGCATTTGAAGAGGGGTGTGTAGACTTTTTCTCTGCACGCACGGTGCACTAACCTCCCACTTTCCATGGGCGGTGTCTCCCCGCTTGCAGGTACGGAGCAAGTAGAGTCGCCCGGCGCCGTCGGAGAGGGCGGCCCAGGTGGCTGAGGTGAGGCTGAGGGAGGGGCACACGCGGTTTTGGCGACGCTCTGGTTCAGTAGCGAGGCGGAACACCTCCCTCGGTTTGCCCAGCACAGTGTCCTGCAACAGAAAGATGACAGCAAAAAAGTGTTTAAAAAAAGGAAGTGAACTGAGACTTTCCACTTTGGAGATATTTGCGGATAATGTGACGCTGCCACACCCACGTCACTTAGTGACAGATGGATACGTCTTTCCTGTTGCCGCGGCAACAGGTCCCGGGTGCAAAAGCACATCCGGCATGTGGTGCTGTTGCTCACCACCTGCTGGTGAGTCAAAGGCATTGACACCTCGATGCAAAATGATCAAGCGTGTGGGATTGTGGCCAGAAAACACGCACACACGTCGTCATCGAAGGCTTACTAGCGTGACGGTGAGACTGAGCACTCGCCCTTTGGAGTCCACAAACAACACGCTGTCTTGGTACCAGGGGTCCAAATGGAGGTAATTGTACATGCCGAAGGCACGCATGTGCTCCAGAGTGTACTGGCAATCCTTCAACGTCACCTCCTCGACGGCTGAATACAAACCAGAGAGCGGAAAGGTCAAGGGGAGGAAATAGGCGAGGGAAATGTCAACAAATTTACAAAAGCTCTGGGAAAAAATAATAATAACAACAACAAAAAAAGCGTTTTTACTGTGACGATATTTTTGGGCAATATCTGAAAATCGTACATTACCATTTTGCATTTCTGGCTATTCATGCTCTTCATGAGATGACGTCGTTGTTATTTACGTTTACTATGAGCTAAGGGGGAGAAAATCATCACCATCTTGAGAAAAGAATAATGTGACCCAATTACAATGAGGGCACTTTTATTCACAAGCTGGACAAATAGTCCAATTAACATGATGAGTCACCTAATAGGCCTGATTAGAGGTTAATTAGCTAATTAGATTTGCCTCACATTATGAAATCATCTAATCTCATTTGGGTGGCGGGTGAGCTCAATAGATTTACAGTAATTTTACCAAAACTTGAGCACAATGTATTTTATTTTTACTTATATTGTCCGAGGCATTAATTCAAAGGGGAAAAAAGTCACATAAACTCTTCAAGGCCATGAAAATGTCACATTTAGCAATTCCAACCCTAATTATTCTATCTCTATGACTATCAATATTCATGGTAACCAATCCGATTATGGTTTATATCAATCAATCAATATTCAATATTAAATTCTGCAGTGTCCCACACACCACGACAAGTTTTCATCAATTTATAAACTTCTTTTGTGTAATTTTTGCAAGATGCAGTATTACTATGGTGGCAGATAAATCAGAATTTAGCTTCGTGAAATTAAGAAACGTGTTTCCTATCGCGTTTTAAAAAGTCATAAATATAAATTAAATTTAAAGGGAAATTAGGTATTTGTGCCTTGTGGAGGTTTCATGCTAACTTGCAGCTTACCAGCGTCCAACTCAACGTTGTACGTCGGTATTGGGTCCAGGGATAGCCGGTAACTCTCGAAGTTGGGATCCAACAGCTCTCGATTGACCTTCAGGGTATAATTTGACGTGGTCATGGTGTTTACTTTATAATTCAACTGTCAAGATTGCCGGATATGTTTTTTTAAGGAGAAGGAACCTTGCCATTCACCAGTGACGCGCTCGATTTTTGTTTCCAGTCGGGAATATTTGAAACCGGACGTGGAAATGGGAGGTTGAGACGCCAGTATAATTTAATCTAAAAACAAACCAAAGCGGAGTCATGACTTTAATTATGTAACATGTTAAATATAAGATATAAATCTGAATTAATATAAAGTTGTTTAATGACATTTTATTTGTTGGACAGCAGCGGTGGAGCGGAACGAAAATAGTCAGGGCTGCATTCTGGCCGGTGCGTTATTAACAAGGGACAACGTGCTCCCTAGCCGATCATAAACACGAATAAAAGGTAAACCGACGCAAATTCCCGATCTGATTAGCTTTTTTACATCGCCCAAATAATATTTGTGCGTGCTTATTTTCTATTGTTCCCTGTCAGATCATGAGCAAAGACGCCCAGATGAGGGCTGCTATTAACCAGAAGCTGATTGAAATGGGCGAAAGGGAGCGGTGAGGAAACCGCAGTCATTTACAATCACAAAACACGATCCTACTATACCTGAGTAGATTTATTTTGGTGTCTTACCACTTTTTACTTTTACCTAAAATAACTCAATTTTACCCAAGTCTTTTTTTTGCACAAGTGTCTGTACTTGCACTTCGCACAGGGTGTGAATACTTTCGCTACCTCTGTTTACAGGTTGAAAGAGTTACTCAGGGCAAAGCTGGTAGAATGCGGTTGGAAGGATCAGCTGAAGGCGCACTGCAAAGGTACCAATTCTGACTGGGGCCTCTTTTGTCTATTCTTGTTCAACTGGATGCGTTTAAAGTGTTTAATTCCACCTCGCCTCTTTGTGCAGACGTGATCCGAGAAAAAGGCCTGGACCATGTCACAGTAGAAGATCTTGTCAACGAAATTACACCTAAAGGCAGAGGTAACGTACACGTGATCACAGTCGAATCTACTCAGACGCTTAAAAATTGGATAAAAATGACATAAGAAATGATGCAATTAACTAACGATTTATTTATTTATTCTTTTCTCCCTCTCTCCCGCAGCACTGGTTCCCGACAGCGTGAAAAAGGAGCTCCTGCAGAGAATCCGAGCGTTTCTAGCGCAGCACGCGGCCTTGTGAAAACCATTGCTGTTCACTTTATTTTTTATTTTAGCGAGATCGATGGATCCATAGGTAAAATCCAGACTGAGGTTCATTTGTGTTGTTTTCTTTTTTTTTCAAGTTTGTTATGCAAGCAGTTTTTGGAGAAAATAAAAGTCATGCCTATTTTGGTTATCAACGTTTCCTTCGTGTCTTTCTTTTGACACCGAACTAATTATCTACCTTATAATGGATGCAAAAACGTGACATGTTCTCAGACATGTCACGTGTTATTGTCTCTTTCTGACAGCAAAGACAGAAAGAAATGCTGCTGCCTTTTGTTCCATGGCATCTTAAAGATGTCTTATGTAAGCTCTTTTATCTCCACTGATAGCTCCTCAAGTTACATAACAAAAAATCTTCCAGTACTGTATGTCCCTGACTGTGGCTCCAAAAGGTCTACACCCCCCCTCCCAATCAAAGGCCAACTTTTTGTGCTGTTCTTAGTTTTTCATTCCATCCAATTCATATTTGTGTTTAACTAATCCACAATATGAGCATTTGCATTAGCAAGAATCTTGTAAAAAGTAATGTAATGTAAAATTTATTTGGGGGGGGGGCACCCCTCCGGATCAAGCTGACAGATCTCAAATAAAATAATTATTTTATCATAGACAGATACAACCAAAATTGACAATAACATACACTTGAAAAATACTGTGTTGGATAATTGGTTAATTACTATAATTACCTTCTAATTGATAAATTAAAAAATGAGAATTTATTAATTTTATTGTGCAAAAACATTTTTTTATACATTTTGGGGAAGGTAAATGTGTGTAAACTGTTTAATGATTATTCCTTTGAATTTTACTTCAGTTTATATCATTTAAACTGACAATCAATGACACATAAAATTAATTTAGATTGAACTATCTTATAATTTATTAATATTACAAGAGCTAAATATATCATATCATTTAAACTGACAATCAATGACATACATAAAATTAATTTAGATTGAACTATCTTATAATTTATTAATATTACAAGAGCTAAATGACTGAAATGAGATATTTTATGGGATTTTACAAAACCCTTGATAATGTAATGGCTTGGTGGAGTGTCTTCCTACAAGAGTGCTGTGACTTTTTTTGGCAAAGAATTTCCAAACAATTCCCAGTAGCGCTTTAAATAGCTTTTGGAGAAATATTGACACTTGATACTCATCAGTTGACAGCTCCTTTGTCTCTGTCCCCGTGCAGTTGTGGTGCGACCATCTGGGCGTGCGGCTCACCTGCAGGTCCAGCCCCCTTTGCAGGTGCGGCCACCTTCATAAAAGAGCCATCGCTCACCACCAAAAAACACATAAAGGTAGAAAAACATTTAAAGACCCCAAGACATTCAAGATTTTCGGGACTGGGCGCAGGTAAGATAAAGACTTGGTAATTTTGTATTTTACTTTGGATTTGATGATGATTTGTATTTTTCTGATGTAGCGAGGTAGGATGAAGGTCCGACCAGAAGCTCTGCTCCTCGCACTTTGCTGCTGCAGCTGTGAGTAAAATGCAAAAAAAAAGAAAAAAAATGAACACTTGCCGTCAAATTTTTGGGGATTTATTTTGGTAAATGTTTTCATTGAATTTCTGCTTTTTATTTTTTATTTTCTTTAAGTGCAGTGCTATTAGAATTGCTTTCATTAGTATAAAATATACTTTTAGAACAACTATGCTGCTGTATTTTAATATCATCAGGGTTTTTTTCCAAGTATAATTTTATTAGATTATTATTAATCATTTGATTACATTCTACTGACTCTAATGTTTTACTCAGATGCTCAGCGCCTACATTACGTGCAACCGCATACAGGAAGCACAGAGGGAGCGACACGTCTCACCCTGACTGGAGAAGGTACCCCCCCCCCCCCCCACTCCGCAAGTGTGACCTTGCAAAAAATATATGTACATTTTTGTTTGTTATTTTCTTCACATAAAAGGTTTTGCTCAAGAAGGACAATTCCAGCTCAATCCCCAAAACGACATGTTTGGGAACCGCGTGACGCTGGTGTCGGACACCTTGTCTATCCCGTGCGATGTCGAGAGGGATTCCACGCACGGCAACCAGATCATGTGCTACACCAGGTACAAAAAAAAAAAAATTGAGGGAATCACGAGGTAGCACGGTGGACGACTCTTGTCACTCCTGCTTTGTCCTACACATCCAAAAACAAAGTTTCATCTTCTTGGCAGAGCCATGCCGAGCGACCGGTACACGGTCCGTGTCAGCATCAATGGCGTTCCCATCCCTGATGAAGGCATATGCAGAGGCCAAGTCACCTCATACCACTGCAGCTTCTACGTAAGTATCCCTCAAGTCCAATTAAACCCATTTGTCTTCCTTCTTCTTTTTTGTAACATCTCACTATGGTCTCCAGACAAGATGGTACCAAACTCCAACCATCCGGTCCCTCACTCCCGTCAGCGGGCTTCCAGGTGATATCTCCAATCTAAAAATAAAATAACTCTCACACTTTGCAAAGTGCTAAAAAGTGAAATCATACCTTGCAGGGACCGTGGTGACGGTGGAAGGACGCATCTTCACAGATGTCTACGGCAGCAACACCGCACTGAGCTCCAATGGAAGGAACGTCAGATTTCTCAGGTATGAACACATGTTCCAAATTGGGTCTTAGTTGTAAACAGAAAAAAATAATAATGCAAATGCTCCGTCACACAGGGCCTATATGAAGGGGATGCTGTGTGAGCTGCTCAAACCAGATTCTGATGAACTGTAAGTACAAAAAAAAAAAAAACGTTGATTAAATGCATCAAAATGTATTTATTTTAATCACGCTGTGTGTCTTTGAAGCTATAATCTGAAGCTATATTCAGAGACCTCGGTGTGGGGACACATGAGCTGCAAAACAACGGGGACTTACGTGGGTAAGCTCCAGTGACTGATGACAAATTGTTTTAAATTTGGATTTAATTTGTAGATTTTGACCATTTCTCCCCCAAACTGCCTCCCCCAGGACATCACAACATGAGCTACATCTTGGATTCGAATTATGGCAGGTCAGCGGGAATAATCACTTTATTATGCTTTTTCAATAGTTGAATATAACTGACTTTGGAACTTAGTTAATAGATGGCTATTACCGTAAATTTTGGACTATAAGCCACAACTTTTTTTTCCGCAAATTTTGAACCCGGAATCACAAGTTTTAGCTGGTGCAGTTTATAGGCCAGTGCGTCTTACAGTCCGAAAATTGCAGTACTTTTTTTGTCTAGTGATTAAAGAAGATTCAAGACCTGTTTGTAGCTAAATAAAAAAATCTGTTTAAATCCAGGAGTTTACCCGAG